>NC_082731.1:6865783-7203283 GCF_030144855.1 Hypanus sabinus | reverse complement strand
CCCGAGTCAGTCAGCACCTCATATCGTCCCCTCACAAACACTCCGTCCCTCCTGAGTCAGTCAGCACCTCATACACTCCCCTCACAAACTCTCCATCCCTACCGAGTCAGTCAGCACCTCATACAGTCCCCTCACAAACTCTCCATCCCTACTCAGTCAGCACCTCATACACTCCCCTCACAAACACTCCGTCCCTCCCGAGTCAGTCAGCACCTCAAACACTCTCCTCATAAACTCTCTGTCCAGCCCGCGTCAGTCAGAGCCTCATACACTCCCCTCACAAACACTCCATCCCTCCGGAGTAGGTCAGCACCTCATACACTCCCCTCACAAACACTCAATCACTCCCGAGTCAGTCAGAGCTTCATACACACACCTCACAAACTCTCCTTCCCTCCCGAGTCAGTCAGAACCTCATAAACACCCCTCACAAACTCTCCGTACCTCCTGTGTCAGTCAGCCCCACATACACGCCCCTCGCAAACACTCCGACCCTCCCGAGTCAGTCAGCACCTCATACACTCCTGTTACAAACTCTCTGTCCCTCTCGAGTCAGTCAGCACCTCATACACTCCCCTCACAAACACTCCGTCCCTCCTGAGTCAATCAGCCGCTCAGACACTCCCCTCACAAACACTCCATCCCTCCCGAGTCAGTCAGCCCCTCATACATTCCCCTCACAAACACGCCATTCCTCCCAAGTCAGACAACACCTCATACACTCCCCTCACAAACTCTCCATCCCCCCCGAGTCAGACAACACCTCATACACTCTCCTCACAAACACTCCATCCCTCCCAAGTCAGTCAGCACTTCACACACTCCCCTCAAAAACCCTCCGACCCTCCCGAGTCAGTCAGCACTTCACACACTCCCCTCACAAACACTCCATCCCTCCCGAGTCAGTCAGCACCTCAGACACTCCCCTCACAAACACTCCGTCCCTCCCGAGTCAGTCAGCACCTCATACACTCCCCTCACAAACACTCCATCCCTCCTGAGTCAGTCAGCACCTCATACACTCCGCTCACAAACACTCCGTCCCTCCTGAGTCAGTCAGCACCTCATACACTCCCCTCACAAACTCTCCATCCCTACCGAGTCAGTCAGCACCTCATACACTCCCCTCACAAACACTCAATCACTCCCAAGTCAGTCAGAGCCTCATACACTCCCCTCACAAACAATCCGTCCCTCCCGAGTCAGTCAGCACCTCAAAAACTCCCCTCACAAACACTCCATCCCTCCTGAGTCAGTCAGCACCTCATACACTCCGCTCACAAACACCCCCTACCGCCAGCCTCAACCAGCACCTCGTACACACCCCTCATAAACACTCCGTCCCTCCCGAGTCAGACAACACCTCATACGCTCCCCTCACAAACACTCCATCCCTCCTGAGTCAGACAACACCTCATACACTCCCCTCACAAAAACTCCATCCCTCCCCAGTCACAGCACCTCAAACTCTCCCCGCACAAACACTCCATCCCTCCTGAGTCAGTCAGCACCTCATACACTCCCCTCACAAACACACCGTCCCTCCCGAGTCAGTCAGCACCTCAAAACTCCCCTCACAAACACTCCACCCCTCCCGAGTCAGTCAGCTGAACATACAGTCTCCTCACATACACTCCATCCCTCCTGAGTCAGTCAGCACCTCATACACGCTGCTCACAAACACTCCGTCCCTCCTGAGTCAGTCAGCACCTCATACACTCCCCTCACAAACACTCCATCCCTCCTGAGTCAGTCAGCAGCTCATACACTCAGCTGACAAACACTCCGTCCCTCCTGAGTCAGTCAGAGCCTCATACACTCCCCTCACAAACTCTCCATCCCTACCGAGTCAGTCAGAGCCTCATACACTCCCCTCACAAACACTCCGTCCCTCCCGAGTCAGTCAGCACCTCATACACTCCCCTCACAAACACTCCGTTCCTCCCGAGTCAGACAACGCCTCATACACTCCCCTCACAAACACTCCGTCCCTCCCGAGTCAGACAACACCTCATACACTCCCCTCACAAACACTCCGTCACCCCCGAGTCTGACAACACCTCATACACGCCACTCAGAAACACTCCATCCCTCCCAAGTCAGTCAGCATCTCATACACTCCGCTCACAAACACCCCCTACCGCCAGCCTCAATCAGCACATCGTACACTCCCCTAACAAACACTCCATCCCTCCCGAGTAAGACAATACCTCATACACTCCCGTCACAAACACTCAATCACCCCCGAGTCAGTCAGAGCCTCTTACACACCCCTCACAAACTCTCCGTCCCTCCCGAGTCAGTCAGCACCTCATACACTCCCCTCACAAACACTCCGTCCCTCCCGAGTCAGTCAGCACCTCATACACTCCCCTCACAAACAGTCCGTCCCTCCCGAGTCAGTCAGAGCCTCATACACTCCCATCACAAACTCTCCATCCCTACCGAGTCAGTCAGCACCTCATACACTCCCCTCACAAACACTCAATCACACCCGAGTCAGTCAGAGCCTCATACACTCCCCTCACAAACACTCCGTCCCTCCCGAGTCAGTCAGCACCACATACACTCCCCTCACAAACACTCCATCCCTCCCAAGTCAGTCAGCACCTCATACACTCCGCTCACAAACACCCCCTACCGCCAGCCTCAACCAGCACATCGTACACTCCCCTAACAAACACTCCATCCCTCCCGAGTAAGACAATACCTCATACACTCCCGTCACAAACACTCCGTCCCTCCCGAGTCAGTCAGCACCTCATACACTCCCCTCACAAACACTCAATCACCCCCGAGTCAGTCAGAGCCTCATACACACCCCTCTCAAACTCTCCTTCCCTCCTGAGTCAGTCAGAGCCTCATACACTCCCCTCACAAACTCTCCGTCCCTCCCGAGTCAGTCGGCACCTCATACACTCCGTTCACCAACACTCCGTCCCTCCCGAGTCAGTCAGCACCTCATACACTCCGTTCACAAACACTCCATCCCTCCCGAGTCAGTCAGCACCTCATACACTCCCGTCACAAACACTCCGTCCCTCCCGAGTCAGTCAGCACCTCATACACTCCGTTCACAAACACTCCATCCCTCCTGAGTCAGTCAGCACCTCATACACTCCCGTCACAAACACTCCATCCCCCCTGAGTCAGTCAGCACCTCATACACTCCCCTCACAAACACTCAATCACCCCCGAGTCAGTCAGAGCCTCTTACACACCCCTCACAAACTCTCCTTCCCTCCTGAGTCAGTCAGACCCTCATACACTCTCCTCACAAACTCTCCGTCCCTCCCGAGTCAGTCAGCACCTCATACACTCCCCTCACAAACACTCCGTCCCTCCCGAGTCAGTCAGCACCTCATACACTCCCCTCACAAACAGTCCGTCCCTCCCGAGTCAGTCAGAGCCTCATACACTCCCATCACAAACACTCCATCCCTACCGAGTCAGTCAGCACCTCATACACTCCCCTCACAAACACTCCATCCCTACCGAGTCAGTCAGCACCACATACACTCCCCTCACAAACACTCAATCACTCCCAAGTCAGTCAGAGCCTCATACACTCCCCTCACAAACAATCCGTCCCTCCCGAGTCAGTCAGCACCTCAAAAACTCCCCTCACAAACACTCCATCCCTCCTGAGTCAGTCAGCACCTCATACACTCCCCTCACAAACACCCAATCACTCCCAAGTCAGTCAGAGCCTCATACACTCCCATCACAAACACTCCATCCCTCCTGAGTCAGTCAGCACCTCATACACGCCGCTCACAAACACTCCGTCCCTCCTGAGTCAGTCAGCACCTCATACACTCCCCTCACAAACACTCCGTCCCTCCTGGTCAGTCAGCAGCTCATACACTCCCCTCACAAACACTCCGTCCCTCCCGAGTCAGTCAGCACCTCATACACTCCCCTCACAAACACTCCGTCCCTCCTGAGTCAGACAAGACCTCATACACTCCCCTCACAAACACTCCGTCGCCCCCGAGTCTGACAACACCTCATACACTCTCCTCACAAACACTCCATCCCTCCCGAGTCAGTCAGCAGCTCATACACTCCCCTCACAAACCCTCCGACCCTCCCGAGTCAGTCAGCACTTCATACACTCCCCTCACAAACCCTCCGACCCTCCCGAGTCAGTCAGCACCTCATACACTCCCCTCACAAACACTCCATCCCTCCCGAGTCAGACAACACCTCATATACTCCGCTCACAAACACTCCGTCCCTCCCGAGTCAGTCAGCACCTCATACACTCCCCTCACCAACTCTCCATCCCTACCGAGTCAGTCAGCACCTCAAAAACTCCCCTCACAAACACTCCATCCCTCCTGAGTCAGTCAGCACCTCATACACTCCCCTCACAAACACTCCGTCCCTCCCAAGTCAGTCAGCACCTCATACACTCCCCTCACAAACTCTCCGTCCCTCCCGAGTCAGTCAGAGCCTCATACACTCCCCTCACAAACAGTCCGTCCCTCCCGAGTCAGGCAACACCTCATACACTCACCTCACAAACACTCCGTCCCTCCCGAGTCTGACAACACCTCATACACTCCCCTCACAAACATTCCATCCCTACCAAGTCAGTCAGCACCTCATACACTCCCCTCACAAACACACCGACCCCCCCGAGTCAGTCAGCACCTCATATCCTCCCCTCACAAACACTCCGACCCTCCTGAGTCAGTCAGCACCTCATACACTCCACTCACAAACACTCAATCACTCCCGAGTCAGTCAGAGCCTCATACACTCCACTCACAAACACTCTGTCCCTCCCGAGTCAGTCAGCACCTCAAACACTCCCCTCATAAACTCTCTGTCCATCCCAAGTCAGTCAGAGCCTCATACACTCCCCTCACAAATTCTCGGTCCCTCCCGAGTCAGTCAGCAGCTCATACAATCCCCTCACAAACACTCCATCCCTCCTGAGTCAGTCAGCACCTCATACACTATCCTCACAAACGCTCAATCACTCCCGAGTCAGTCAGAGCTTCATACACACCCCTCACAAACTCTCCTTCCCTCCCGAGTCAGTCAGAGCCTCATAAACACACCTCACAAACTCTCTGTACCTCCTGTGTCAGTCAGCACCACATACACGCCCCTCGCAAACACTCCGTTCCTCCCGAGTCAGTCAGCACCTCATACACTCCCCTCACAAACACTCCACCCCTTCCAAGTCAGTCAGCACCTCATACAGTCCCCTCGCAAACACTCTATCCCTCCCGAGTCAGTCAGCACCTCATACACTCCCCTCACAAACACTCCACCCCTTCCAAGTCAGTCAGCACCTCATACAGTCCCCTCGGAAACACTCCTTCCGTCCCGAGTCAGTCAGCACCTCATACACTCCTGTTACAAACTCTCTGTCCCTCTCGAGTCAGTCAGCACCTCATACACTCCTCTCACAAACACTCCGTCCCTCCTGAGTCAGTCAGCCGCTCATACACTCCCCTCACAAACGCTCCGTTCCTCCCAAGTCAGACAACACCTCATACACTCCTCTCACAAACACTCAATCACTCCCGAGTCAGTCAGAGCCTCATACACTCCACTCACAAACACTCTGTTCCTCCCGAGTCAGTCAGCACCTCAAACACTCCCCTCATAAACACTCCATCCCTCCCGAGTCTGACAACACTTCATACACTCCCCTCACCAACTCTCCATCCCTACCGAGTCAGTCAGCACCTCATACACTCCCCTCACAAACACTCCGTCCCTCCCGTGTCGGAGAACACCTCATACACTCCCCTCACAAACACTCAGTCCCTCCTGAGTCAATCAGCACCTCATACACTCCCCTCACAAACACTCCGTCCCTCCCGAGTCTGACAACACCTCATACACACCCCTCACAAACATTACATCCCTACCGAGTCAGTCAGCACCTCATATCCTCCCCTCACAAACACTCCGACCCTCCTGAGTCAGTCAGCACCTCATACACTCCACTCACAAACACTCAATCACTCCCGAGTCAGTCAGAGCCTCATACACTCCCCTCACAAACACTCCGTCCCTCCCGAGTCAGTCAGCACCTCATACACTCCCCTCACAAACACTCCACCCCTCCCGAGTCAGTCAGCTCCTCATACAGTCCTCTCACAAACACTCCATCCCTCCCGAGTCAGTCAGCAGCTCATACACTCCCCTCACAAACACTCCACCCCTCCCGAGTCAGTCAGCTCCTCATACAGTCCTCTCACAAACATTCCATCCCTCCCGAGTCAGTCAGCACCTCATACACTCCCCTCACAAACACTCCATCCCTCCTGAGTCAGACAACACCTCATACACTCCCCTCACAAAAACTCCGTCCCTCCCGAGTCAGACAACACCTCATACGCTCCCCTCACAAACACTCCATCCCTCCTGAGTCAGACAACACCTCATACACTCCCCTCACAAACACTCCATCCCTCCTGAGTCAGTCAGCACCTCATACACACCCCTCACAAACACACCGTCCCTCCCGAGTCAGTCAGCACCTCATACACTCCCCTCACAAACACTCCGTCCCTCCCGAGTCAGACAACACCTCATACACTCCCCTCTCAAACACTCCATCGCCCCCGAGTCAGACAACACCTCATACACTCCCGTCACAAACACACCGACACCCCCGAGTCAGTCAGCACCTCATATCCTCCCCTCACAAACACTCCGACCCTCCTGAGTCAGTCAGCACCTCAAATACTCCCCTCATAAACTCTCTGTCCATCCCGAGTCAGTCAGAGCCTCATACACTCCCCTCACAAATTCTCGGTCCCTCCCGAGTCAGTCAGCAGCTCATACAATCCCCTCACAAACACTCCATCCCTCCTGAGTCAGTCAGCACCTCATACACTATCCTCACAAACGCTCAATCACTCCCGAGTCAGTCAGAGCTTCATACACACCCCTCACAAACTCTCTTTCCCTCCCGAGTCAGTCAGAGCCTCATAAACACCCCTCACAAACTCTCTGTACCTCCTGTGTCAGTCAGCACCACATACACTCCCCTCGCAAACACTCCGTCCCTCCCGAGTCAGTCAGCACCTCATACACTCCCCTCACAAACACTCCACCCCTTCCAAGTCAGTCAGCACCTCTTACAGTCCCCTCGCAAACACTCCATCCGTCCCGAGTCAGTCAGCACCTCATACACTCCCCTCACAAACACTCCGTCCCTCCTGAGTCAGTCAGCACTTCATACACTCCTGTTACAAACTCTCTGTCCCTCTCGAGTCAGTCAGCACCTCATACACTCCCCTCACAAACACTCCGTCCCTCCCGAGTCAGTCAGCTGCTCAGACACTCCCCTCACAAACACTCCGTTCCTCCCGAGTCCGACAACACCTCATACACTCCCCTCACAAACACTCCATCCCTCCCGAGTCAGACAACACCTCATACACTCTCCTCACAAACACTCCATCCCTCCCGAGTCAGTCAGCAGCTCATACACTCCCCTCACAAACCCTCCGACCCTCCCGAGTCAGTCAGCACCTCATACACTCCGCTCACAAACACTTCATCCCCCCTGAGTCAGTCAGCACCTCGTACACTCCCCTCACAAACACTCAGTCCCTCCTGAGTCGATCAGCACCTCATACACTCCCCTCACAAACACTGTCCCTACCGAGTCAGACAACACCTCATACACTCCCCTCACAAACACTCCGACCCTCCTGAGTCAGTCAGCACCACATACACTCCCCTCACCAACTCTCCATCCCTACCGAGTCAGTCAGCACCTCTTACAGTCCCCTCGCAAACACTCCATCCCTCCTGAGTCAGTCAGCACTTCATACACTCCTGTTACAAACTCTCTGTCCCTCTCGAGTCAGTCAGCACCTCATACACTCCTCTCACAAACACTCCATCCCTCCTGAGTCAGTCAGCTGCTCAGACACTCCCCTACAAACACTCCGTCCCTCCCGAGTAAGACAATACCTCATACACTCCCCTCACAAACACTCCGTTCCTCCCGTCCGACAACACCTCATACACTCCCCTCACAAACACTCCGTTCCTCCCGAGTCCGACAACACCTCATACACTCTCCTCACAAACACTCCATCCCTCCCGAGTCAGTCAGCAGCTCATACACTCCCCTCACAAACCCTCCGACCCTCCCGAGTCAGTCAGCACCTCATACACTCCCCTCACAAACACTCCGTCCCTCCCGGGTCTGACAACACCTCATACACACGCCTCAGAAACGCTCCGTACCTCCCGAGTCAGTCAGCCCCTCATACACTCCGCTCACAAACACTCCACCCCTCCCGAGTCAGTCAGCCCCTCATACACTCCGCTCACAAACACTCCACCCCTCCCAAGTCAGTCAGCACCTCATTCACTCCGCTCACAAACACCCCCTACCGCCAGCCTCAACCAGCACATCGTACACTCCCCTAACAAACACTCCATCCCTCCCGAGTAAGACAATACCTCATACACTCCCGTCACAAACACTCCATCCCCCCTGTGTCAATCAGCACCTCATACACTCCCCTCACAAACACTCAATCACCCCCGAGTCAGTCAGAGCCTCATACACACCCCTCACAAACTCTCCTTCCCTCCTGAGTCAGTCAGAGCCTCATACACTCCCGTCACAAACTCTCCATCCCTCCCGAGTCTGTCAGCACCTCATACACTCCCCTCACAAACACTCAATCACTCCCGAGTGAGTCAGAGCCTCAACACACCCCTCACAAACTCTCCTTCCCTCTCGAGTCAGTCAGAGCCTCATACACTCCCCTCACAAACTCTGTGTACCTCCCGAGTCAGTCAGCACCTCATTCACTCCCCTCACAAACACTCCGCCCTCCCGAGTCAGTCAGCACCTCATACACTCCCCTCACAAACACTCCACCCCTCCCAAGTCAGTCAGCACCTCATACACTCCCCTCACAAAAACTCCGTCCCTCCCGAGTCACAGCACCTCAAACACTCCCCGCACAAACACTCCATCCCTCCTGAGTCAGTCAGCACCTCATACACTCCCCTCACAAACACACCGTCCCTCCCGAGTCAGTCAGCACCTCAAAACTCCCCTCACAAACACTCCACCCCTCCCGAGTCAGTCAGCTGAACATACAGTCTCCTCACATACACTCCATCCCTCCTGAGTCAGTCAGCACCTCATACACGCCGCTCACAAACACTCCGTCCCTCCTGAGTCAGTCAGCACCTCATACACTCCCCTCACAAACACTCCATCCCTCCTGAGTCAGTCAGCAGCTCATACACTCAGCTGACAAACACTCCGTCCCTCCTGAGTCAGTCAGCAGCTCGTACACTCCGCTCACAAACACTCCGTCCCTCCTGAGTCAGTCAGCACCTCATACACTCCCCTCTCAAACACTCCATCCCTCCTGAGTCAGTCAGCAGCTCGTACACTCCGCTCACAAACACTCCGTCCCTCCTGAGTCAGTCAGCACCTCATACACTCCCCTCTCAAACACTCCATCGCCCCCGAGTCAGACAACACCTCATACACTCTCCTCACAAACACTCCATCCCTCCCGAGTCAGTCAGCACCTCAGACACTCCCGTCACAAACCCTCCATCCCTCCCAAGTCAGTCAGCACTTCATACACTCCCCTCACAAACACTCCGTCCCTCCCGGGTCTGACAACACCTCATACACTCCCCTCACAAACACTCCGTCCCTCCCGAGGCTGACAACACCTCATACACTCCCGTCACAAACACTCCACCCCTCCCGAGTCAGTCAGCTCAACATACAGTCCCCTCACAAACACTCCATCCCTCCTGAGTCAGTCAGCACCTCATACACTCCCCTCACAAACACTCCATCCCTCCTGAGTCAGTCAGCAGCTCGTACACTCCGCTCACAAACACTTCGTCCCTCCCGAGTCAGTCAGCAACTCATTCCCTCCCCTCACAAACTCTCCATCCCTACCGAGTCAGTCAGCAGCTCATACACTCCCCTCTCAAACACTCCGTCCCTACCGAGTCAGTCAGCACCTCATACACTCCCCTCACAAACACTCAATCACTCCCAAGTCAGTCAGAGCCTCATACACTCCCCTCACAAACAATCTGTCCCTCCCGAGTCAGTCAGCACCTCAAACACTCCCCTCACAAACACTCCCTCCCTCCCAAGTCAGTCAGCACCTCATACACTCCCCTCACAAACACCCAATCACTCCCAAGTCAGTCAGAGCCTCATACACTCCCCTCACAAACTCTCCATCCCTACCGACTCAGTCAGCACCTCATACACTCCCCTCACAAACACCCAATCACTCCCAAGTCAGTCAGAGCCTCATACACTCCCCTCACAAACAATCCGTCCCTCCCGAGTCAGTCAGCACCTCAAACACTTTCCTCACAAACAATCCGTCCCTCCCGAGTCAGTCAGCACCTCAAACACTCCCCTCACAAACACTCCATCCCTCCTGAGTCAGTCAGACCTCATACACTCCCCTCACAAACACTCCGTCCCTCCCAAGTCAGTCAGCACCTCATACACTCCCCTCACAAACAGTCCGTCTCTCCCGAGTCAGTCAGAGCCTCATACACTCCCCTCACAAACTCTCCATCCCTACCGACTCAGTCAGCACCTCATACACTCCCCTCACAAACACTCAATCACTCCCGAGTCAGTCAGACCCTCATACACTCCCCTCACAAACTCTCCATCCCTACCGAGTCAGGCAGCACCTGATACACTCCCCTCACAAACACTCCATCCCTCCCGAGTCAGTCAGCATCTCATACACTCCCCTCACAAACACTCTGTCCCTCCCGAGTCAGACAACACCTCATACACTCCCCTCACAAACACTCCGTCCCTCCTGAGTCAGTCAGACCTCATACACTCCCCTCACAAACTCTCCATCCCTACCGACTCAGTCAGCACCTCATACACTCCCCTCACAAACACTCAATCACTCCCGAGTCAGTCAGACCCTCATACACTCCCCTCACAAACTCTCCATCCCTACCGAGTCAGGCAGCACCTGATACACTCCCCTCACAAACACTCCATCCCTCCCGAGTCAGTCAGCATCTCATACACTCCCCTCACAAACACTCTGTCCCTCCCGAGTCAGACAACACCTCATACACTCCCCTCACAAACACTCCGTCCCTCCCGAGTCAGTCAGCACCTCATACACTCCCCTCACAAACACTCCGTCCCTCCCAAGTCAGTCAGCACCTCATACACTCCCCTCACAAACACTCCGTCTCTCCCGAGTCTCACAGCATCTCATACACTCCCCTCACAAACACTCTGTCCCTCCCGAGTCAGACAACACCTCATACACTCCCCTCACAAACACTCAATCACTCCCGAGTCAGTCAGACCCTCATACACTCCCCTCACAAACTCTCCATCCCTACCGAGTCAGGCAGCACCTGATACACTCCCCTCACAAACACTCCATCCCTCCCGAGTCAGTCAGCATCTCATACACTCCCCTCACAAACACTCTGTTCCTCCCGAGTCAGACAACACCTCATACACGCCACTCAGAAACACTCCATCCCTCCCGAGTCAGTCAGCACCTCATACACTCCCCTCACAAACACTCCATCCCTCCCAAGTCAGTCAGCACCTCATACACTCCCCTCACAAACACCCCCTCCCTCCAGCCTTAATCAACACCTCATACACTCCCCTAACAAGCACTCCACCCCTCCCGAGTCAGTCAGCACCTCATACACTCCCCTCACAAACACTGCGTCCAGACTCCCTCTGTGCCCTATTCCCTCCTCTTTGGCCCAAAACAATATGCAGGCCCTTTAATGGCCGCTGCGTCTAACAAAGCCGTGCATCTTTGGACCGTGGGAGGAAACCGGAACACCCAGAGGAAATCCGTACAGTCACAGCGAGCACGTCCAAACTCCTTACAGGCTGTGCTGGGAATCGTGGTTGGCTTATATCAGCCTATTGCTGAGATATAGGGTTAGTGTAGATGCCTTGTGGTTGATGGGCAGAAGGGCCTCTTTCTGGCTGTGTAACCATGCCTTGTTCTTCATTCACCACTGGGATTGAATGCTGGAACTCTCCGCCCTTCAACCAAGACCCTTTCAGCAGAGGCATACTGCCCCAGGAGCCAGAACAGGGAGAGAGTGTCGCGGGCATGACGGGGTCCCGAGCGTGACCCTTCCCTTCCGGGCTGTGAGCTGCACTGTCCCAGGCAAACCTGTCTTTGATCAGCTCCTTCCTCTTCCCCTTCCATACTCCGCAGCAGCCAGACAAAGGCTGAATGCCTCTGCTGTAATGAGAGGAACAGGGCGGGCAAAGTGAGTGGGTTTATTATCGTCATATTTATTTATTTGTTAAGATAAATTGTGGAATAGGCCCTCCTCGTCCTTCGAGCAACCCCCGGTTTAACTCTGGCCTAATCACGGGACAATTTACAACCTACCAGCCCCTGGACTTTGAGAGGCACAGGGAGAAAGAAAAGATTGTCACAGGCAGCGGTGGGAATTGAACCTGGGACTGTAAAGCGTTGCACTAATCACTCTGACGTGAACCAAGGTGCAGCGAAGTCTTGCCGTCCATCCAGATCATTCTACCGCATCGGTGAACTGAGACAGTACAAGGCAAAACAATAGCAGAACGCAGAATAAAGGGTTACAGTTCCAGAGAAAGTGCGGTGTGAGCTCGTAGCAATTTAGATTGCAAGTTCGAGTCCTGATGAAGGGTCTCAGCCCGAAATGTTGGCCCTTTATTCCTCTCCGTAGATGCTGCCTGACCTGCTGAGTTCCTCCAGCATTTTGTGTGTGTTGCTCTGGATTTCCAGCATCTGCAGAATCTCTTGCGTGGTAAAGTTAAAAACCTCACTTACTGTATTAAGGGCCATTCAGTACTGTAACAGCCGGGTAAAACTGTCCTTTCATGTTGTTGTGCCTTCTGCCCGAACAGAAGGTCCAGGTGGGTGGAGTTATTATGTGGGCTGTCTTATTGAGGTAATAAGAAGTGACTTTTAACCTTCCACATATTGACAGGAACTGCCCTATTAGAAAAGGACAGGATGGGTTTATCAGTGGGAGAGTTGGTCCGGGGTGGGTGGGGTCTTTAACTGTTCTGAGGCAGTGGGAAGTCCACGCAGGGGAGGCTCGAATGTGCACACGGAAATCAGGCATTGAGATTCACGCTGACAGCCAGCAGGGAGAGATCAGAATTCCCCTGATCCCACGTAAACAATAATCAACCATTCCAGCGGTGGATGAAGTGTCAGAGACTTACCTGGCTTCTTCCTCCTTCCTTTCCAGCCCCGATAAGGAGCCACAGCCGACCGTTGATTCACTCCCGTAACGTGGCCTGGCCCGCTGAGTTCCTCCAGCATCGCGTGTGTTGTGGAAAAGAGGGAATTCCACCCCCAGCAGGGAGGGTATGTTTATCGGACAGAATATACCTCCAAATGTGTGTCACTCGCTCCCTTGCCCTGGAGCGTCAGCCTTAGTTTTTGTCTTCGCAATTCCCTGGACCAGGCGTCAAATGCAGCCGCAACAGGGGAGTTCGTGAGATGGGGTACCGGAGGCAGTGGGACAAAATCACAAAAAGTTATTCACACAAAGATGCAGAAAATATAAACATAAAGCGAACATTCACAAATTCACCCCCCACTGTACCCATTGTGACCTCTCCAGGCACAAACGTATCCCTGGCAGATAAAAGCGAGGTGCAGCACCTTGACAGTGTTGCTGAGCAGAGAGATCTTGCGACCCAAGTTCATAGCTCTTTGAAAGAGGCCACACAATAAGGTGGTTAGGAAGGCCTGATTTTACTAGTGGAGGCGCTTTGTTCAAAAGTTAAGACTTTATGTTGCAACTTTATAAAACCCTGGTGAGGCCACAGCCAGACTATTGCGTACAGCTCTGGTTGCCCCACTACGGGAAGGATGTAGAGGCTGCAGAAGAGGTTGCTGCCTGGTTTAGAGGGCATGTGCTAAACTTGGGCTGCTTTCTCTGGCTCGCTGGGCTCTGAGGGGAGATCTGAGAGTCTTGTAAGATTATGAGAGGCACAGACAGTGGACAGGGAGTATCCACTGTCCCAGGGTGAAATGCCTAATACCAGAGGGCATGCTTTGACGGTGAGAGGGGGTGGGTTCAAGGGGGATGTGAGGGTAAGTTCTTTCCCCGGAATGCGCTGCCTGGTATGGGCGTTACATTGAGGAAAGCAAGATGGAGGAATACGGACATAGGGATTAGTGTTTGGGAGTTTTAGATGAGCTTTTCAGTCGTTTCAGCACAAGACTGTGGGCCGAATGGCCTGCTCTTGCGCTGTCCTGCTCGTCGCCTGTCTTGGCCAGGCCCGGGAGCAAACTCACCAGTGGATCCTCCGGTAATGCAACCAGAACCTAATCTAGTGACTCCTCCCGGCCGATGTGTTGTCCCCGACCCCGCTTGGAAAGGTTGGCGATCTCACGCGCCCTCCGGTGGCAATGGATGCCCCTGCAGCACGGCGGCATCAAAAGAAGTTCAGACATCCTTAAACTGTCTCAATCAGCACCCCGGGCAGCGCGTTCCACCCACCTACCCCGCTCCGTGTGTAAAAAAAACTTACCTCTGACGTCCCCCAATATGTTCTCCAGACACCTTAAACTCTTGCCGCTTCGTCTGATCTGTCAGAAAATGTCAAGACACCACCCACCCCTGCTTTCTTGGCCGACAAAGTATGAAAAGTGCGTTTCTCACCGAAAATTGAAAGGCCTAGATAGAGTGGGGGTGTCTGGGACCAAAAGGCACAGCCTCAGAAGAGATGGACGTCCTATGAGTACAGAAAAGAGGAGGGATTTCTTTAGCCAGAGAGCAGTAAATCTTTGGAATTCATTGCCACAGATAGCTGAGGAGGCCATTTAGTATATTTAAGTAGAGGTTGTTAAATTCTTGATCAGAGGTCACGGGGGGGGGGGGGGGGAAGGCAGGAAAATGGGGTTGAGAGGGAAAATTATATCAGCCATGATGGACCACACTTGATGGGCTGAATGGCCTAGTTCTGCTCCTATGTCTTAACATTGAAAGCTGCCTTTGTGTGACATGGCGTTGGGGAGGGAGAGGGAATATTGTTCTCCTGGAGATGAGAAACATGTTTATTGTTATTAGCAGATTGTTCACCTGTTTTGTCTCCCCTCGTTTGAGCAGTGAATAGGCAATGAGTGCCACAGCAACCACTGGCATCCCTCCTCCTTCTGTTCTCCCATGATCCACTCTCCACTCCTATCCAATTCCTTCTTATTCATCCCTTTATCTTCCTCACCTTCCAGTTTGTACTCCTTCCCCTCCTCGCACCCTCTTTTTCTGACTTCCTCTCTCTTCCTTGCCAGCCCTGATAAAGAGTTGACTGTGTATTCATTTCCAAGATGTTTCCTGACTGCCAAGAATTTTGTGAGTAACTGGGAGCTTCATGGCTAGCATGGGTGCAGTGGGCTGAAGGGCCTATTTTCAGTATCACTCAATGGAATAGGCAGTCAAGACCACCTCATTAGTTACACCCGTACACCTGCTCGTTAATGCAAATATCTAATCAGCCAATCACGTGCCAGCATCTCAATGCATAGAAGCATGCAGACAAGGTCAAGAGGTTCAGTTGTTGTTCGGACCAAACATCAGAATGGGGATGAAATGTGATCAGAGTGACTTTGACCGCGGAGTGATTGTTGGTGCCAGATGGGGTGGTCTGAGTATCTCAGAAACTGCTGATCTCCTGGGATTTTTACACACAACGGTCTCTAGAGTTTACAGAGAATGGTGTGAACAACAAAAAATCAATCCAATGAGCGGAGTTCAGGGGCAGAAACACCTTGCTAACGAGAGAGGAGAATGACCAGACTGGTTCAAGCTCATGGGAAGGTGACAGTGAGTCAAGAAACCACCTGTTAGAGCAGTGGTGTGCAGAAAGGCATCTCTGAATGCGGAAAGCATTGCAGCTTGAAGTGGATGTGCTAAAGCAACACACGCGCACACTCTCAGTGCCACTTTGCTTAGTAGAGGAGGGACCGAATAAAGTGGCCACTGAGTGCCTCTATCAAATCACGCTCGTAAACACACCACATCCAGCTTCCTCTGATCTCTCCTGTCACTGAGACATTCTCTTCATTTTATTTCAACCATTCATCTGAACCAAGTTCTCCAATGAACAAGCAGCAGGTGTAGAGGAAAGTTAATTTCACTCCCCATCTGAAAAAGGGAGCAGTTCATTTCTGATGGTGTTGCTGAAAGATATCTATCACACTTCTACTTTGATAAATGTAGGAATTTTAAAATATTTTATTTGGGTATGAAAACCTGAATTCAACACCCAGAGTAGATGTGGAAAGGAATTTTCCGATGGTGGGAGAGTCTCGGACAAGAGGGCACAGCCCCAGGATAGAGGGGCGCCCTTTCAAAGTAGAGAAGCGGATAAATTCCTTCAGACAGAGAGGGTGGTGAATTTGTGGGATTTATTACCACGGGCAGCTGTGGAGGCCGGGTCGTTGGGTGTATTCAAGGCAGAGATTGATCGGTTCTTGATTGGAAATGGCATCAAAGGTTACAGGGAAAAGGCTGGGAAATAGGGTTGAGGAGGGGATTAATAAAAGAATCAGCCAAGATTGAATGGCGGAGCAGACTCGGTGGGCCAGATGGCCTAATTCTGCCTCCATGTCTTATGGTCTAATTCACACGAAATTCTGCGGTTACTGAAATCTTGAGCAAGGCACACAAATTCCTGGAGGAACTAAGCAAGTAAGGCAGCCTATGGAGGGAAATGAACAGTCAACGTTTCTATAGTATACAGAGACCCATTGCCTCTCATCTGGTCTCTCAGGGTGATTCAAACAAAGTGTTCGAAGGGATTCCAGGCTGGAATGATGGAGAATGATGGATGTGGAAGAGTTTTGAGGAAGTTATGGGCCTTTGGGAAGATTGTACCAATGTGTACAATGTGTGTACGGGTTACTGTGGTTGATATTCACATGAACATTACTTGTGTGCAACACGAGTTTCTGCAGATGCTGGAAATATTGAACAGCACTCATACAAAATGCTGAAGGAACTCAGCAAGTCGGGGGAGAGGAATGAACAGTCGATGTTTCAGGACTGGAAATGATGGTGAACCCCGGTTTCTGTTTTGTTCCTTTCCAGTCCTGAAGGGTCTCGGCCTGAAATGCCAACTGTTCAATTCTCTCCATAGATGCTGCCTGATCCTCTGAGTTCCTCCAGCATCTTGTGTGTGTTACTCATTACAGAATTCCCCAATTGACATCTTTCCAAGAGGTGGGTGACCAAGCAATCCACACTAGGCCTCACCACTTCAATATAACATTCCAACTCCTGTACTCAGTACTTTGATTTATAAAGGTCAATGTGCCAAAAGCTTTCTTTATCTCCTTATTTACCTGTGCCACCACTTTCAATGAACTATGGAGGTGCATTCCCAGATCCCTATGTTCTGCTGCACCCCTCAATGCCCTACTATTTACTGTATAAGACATAGCCTAGCTTGCCCCCCCAAGGTTCAACACCTCACATTGTCTGCATTAAATTCCATATGATACTCCTCAGCCCGTTTCCCAGTGGGTTGAGCTCACATGTGGCCACCTTCACCCACAGACAGCCAATGCCTTAAGGGTGGGAGAGGAAATTTTTAAGGAAGGGAACTAACCTTAGGAAGCAGGGGAAAACAGCGTCTTTGAACTTGAAATTGCTGCTGTGATTTTAGTGGAGACAAGAGATTCTGCAGAAGCCAGGAATCTGGAGCAACACACAAAACGCTGGAGCAATTCCACGGGTCAGGCAGCATCGATGGGGGGAAGTAGACAGCTTTTTTTGGTCCAACCTGAAACATCAACTGTCCACTCTCTCCATAGAGGCAGCCTGACTTGCTCCAGCGTTCTGCATGTTACTGAGGGTTGGACGCTAAAGATAGTGAAGAGCAGTGTGTTATGTGCCAAGTCTTTCCATTGTTTGTGTGTTGCATCAAGAGTGCACAAGGGAGCAGCACAGTGCAATAAATAGAAAGATTACTATCAGTTACAATGAGAACCATGATAGTGCAAAAAGAGCAAAACAATGAGATGGTGTTCATGGGCCATTCAGCAATCTGATGTCGGCAGGGAAGAAGCTGTTTCTAAAATGTTGAGTGTGGGTCTGTGGGCTTGTGCATCTCCTCTCTGTTGGAAGTAATGAGAAAGGAGCATGACCCAGACTGCGAGTCTTTCGTGGCAGATTCTGCTTTCTTGAGGCATAGCCTTTTGAAGATGTGCTCGGTGGCGAGGAGGATTCAGCCCATGATGGAGCTGAGTTTACAACCTTCTACATTCCCAAACTGAGGTCCATGGACGTGTTGCCTAATGCTATTGATCCATGGCACAAGAGGTTTGAGAACCCCTGCTCTACAGTTTTTTCTGATCCTGTGCATTGGCACATCCATACCAGGAGTGATAGCAACCAGCTAGAATGCTGTCCACAGAAACTTGTTAGAGCCTGTGGTGAGATACCAAATCTCCTCAAACTCCTCATGAAATACAGTCACTGTCATGCTGGCTTATGATTGCCTCAATATGTTGGGCCCAGGATAGATCTTCAGCGATGTTCCACTGGAGATTATTGTTTTGATTTTCCATAAGGAAAAGGTGAGCAGTTGGGATGTAATGGGAGTGTGGAAAAACGAGGTCATGTTACCAAGCAGAGAATGGATAGGATGGGCACTGAGATGTTTCTCCTGTTGGGGAAGTTTCAACATAAGGAGTTGTCCACCTCATGTGGAGACAAGGTGGGATTTCCTCTCTTGAGGGTGGAGAACTTTTGAAATACTCTATCCAAGTCTAGTATGAATTCAGGGCCAAGAACAGGGGGCACAGAAGAACCTACAGAGGCCCACAGAAGTACCGGAGGAACTCAGGGTTGAGCAGCATGTGTGTGTTGGCAGGGAGGAATCTGCAGGAACGTTGACATTTCATCAGATGTTCTCAATCCACTGAGTTTCTCTAAGCATTTCATGGGATCAGGAAGGGAAGCAGTGCCGAGACCAACATCAGTCAGCCATGATCTTATTGAAAGTGGAGCAGACTCAGCAGAAGGAATGGACATTTCTGCTCCTACCTTTACACCTATAAAGCCATGACTAACTTGGCCCTATTCCCTTTGGTGGAGGATGGATTTGGTGGGGACAAAGTAGTCAGGTTAAGCTTGGGCTATTTGGCTGGTGGAGCACCAGGTTTGGACAATGGGGAGGAACATGCTGATGCTGAGGCTTTACGAGGCATTGGTCTGACTGCATGGAGTATCGTGAACAGATTTGGGCCCTTTAGCTAAGAAAGGACATGATGCCTTTGGAGAGGGTGCAGAGGAGGTTCACAAGGACAGTGCCAAACCTTCCCCCCCCCCCCCCCCCCCATTATGGGTGCCCTGCCACCCTGGAAGATCACACCACGACTGGGTGCAGACAGAGTAACTGTCAACGATGGGTCCAGGTGACTCCATCCCAGTTGGCATTCTTTATCCTCGTTTGAGCTGGACGGGATGGTGAGACAAATCCCAAATCATAACATTCCACAAAGCGCAGGTGCTAGGAATCTGACAAAAGGAAGAAATGTCAGAAACACTCAGTGTGTCGGGCAGCAGAGATGGAGAGGGAAACGATTCGGGTCAGAATTGTTTAACGCATTGGCTCTGTTGGATTCACGGGTAACACGTCTGGAGGGAGGTGGGGGAGGTTAGTGCAGACAAGGAGAAGCCTCCAGCTCTGGGACTTAATAATGCTGAGAGCTGACAGCATGGACTTCACTGGAGTGAGGGGTGGACACGGTACCAATTCCAGCCACAGCCAATCAGCCGCATCACAGAACCAGATGTTTGAGTGTATTCTTCAATTTTTCCAAATAAAATCAATATTGCACTTTTGTAATAAAAAACATGTCCTTCATCTTATTGTGAATGATATTTTATTTAGAGATACTACACGGTACTAGGTCCTTTCAGCCCAGTGAGCCTACACTGCCCAATTACACCATGTAACCTACAAACCTGCACACCCTTGAAACATGGGAGGAAACCAGAGCACCTGGAGGAAACACACACAGTCAAGGGGAGAAGGTACACACACCTGAGAGGCAGGAATCATTGGTGCTGTAATAAAGTGACACAAACCGCTATGTTATCCTGTCGCCCTTTGTTGCTGAAATCTTCGTTCATTATGTCCAGTCAGTTGCCTTAATTCTGTGTCACTCACTGAACAAACAACACTTTGGAAATCAGAAATCTCCCTCAAACCCCACCACCACACTTCCTGGCTCCCACAAGCCTCCTGAAGAAATGCTTTGGAAATAAAATAAACACTAAAATCAGAGAAAACTGGTAAATTACCTCATTATTGTCACCTGTATGGAGGTACTGTGAAAAACGTGTCTTGTATACTGTTCGTACAGATCTTTTCATTGCAACTTCACCACTTCCATTGGGAAAAAGATACAGGAGCTTTAGGTCCTACATCACCAGGTTCAGGGACAGTTATTACCCTCAACCATCAGACTCTTGAACTAGCATGGATAACTTCATTCAGATCAACATAACTGATTTCACAAGTTATGGCATCACTTTCAAGGACTCTACAACTTATGTAGTTTATCTTTTAAAAATTATTTTTGTATTTGCACATTGGTTGGTTGTTAACATTTGTGTGTAGTCCTTCATTGATTCTATCATAATCCTTTGTTCTGCTGTGTATGCCTACAAGAAAATGAATCTCAGTACATGGTGACATATATGTACTTTGATAATAAATTTACATTTAACTTTGAGGTAGAACAAGGCGGGTAGGATGTTTGATTCTGCTGTTTCCTCGACCAATGCTGGAAACACCCAGCAGCTCAGGCAGTATTAATGAAGCGAGAATCAAATTTAACAAAAGTGGTTATAGTAAATGCTAATTTAGCTTGGAACATCAGCTCTGTTTCTCTCTCTACAGATGCTGCTCTGCCTATCAGGTGTTTCCAGCAGTGGAGCTGTGGGTAAGAAGGAGGAGGAGGGGGCAGGGGGAGGAAAGGGAAGGGGGAGAGGGGAATGGAAAAAGGAGGAGGGGAGGGAGAGAGAAGGGGAGGGGAGAGGGAGGGGTAGAGAGGATGGGGAGGAGTGGGGCAAAGGGAAGAGGGTGAGAGGGGAAGTAAGAAAGAATGTGGAAGGAGGAAAGGGAAGGGGGAGAGATGGGGAAAGAGCAAGGAAGAGGGAGGAGGAGAGGATGGGGGAATGAGAAAGAAAATGCAAGGAGAGGGGAAAGGGGGCGGATGAGAAGAGGGAATGGGAAGGAGGATGGGGTTAAGAGGGAAGGAGGAGAGCTATGGGAAGGTGATGGAAGGTACAGTATGTCAGGAGAGACAGAGGATACCAGGAACAATACTGATGTGCAATCATCAACCCTCTATGGTGTTTCTGAGCCTCATTTTAATGCAGATTTTTCTTTCATCTTTTGTCTCCGCTTTTTAAACAATACCCCAAGGGGAGCAATGTGAAGGGATGACGTTGAGATCTGGCAACAACAAGCAAATTAAGCTAGCCGCTGTAAGACTCTGACCGTGGTTCCTATTACCTTCTGTGATATGAACAGTTCCTCTCATCTACCCGAAGATGTTTATACTGTACCTCTATCCTGGTCACCAGAAGCTAATCTGCTCTCAGTCGGGAATGGTTGTACACAGAAAAAGCCCGACTGTTTTGCTGCAGTTCAGAGTTGAGTTTGCATCCTCTCCTACAACTCCCTATTTTGTTTTAATAACATTTGAAAAGGATCCATGGAATCCGCTCTCACTGACTTTCAGATTACAAGACTTCCCTGAGTTGAGGGTCAGATGGTGATAGAACATAGAACTGTAGAGTACCAGAAAGGCCCTTCAGCCTACAATGTCATGCCGAACCAGCTGAATTGGTGATCAAATGGCAATTAATCTCTTCAGCCTACCCAATGCCCATATCCTTCTATTTTCTTCACATTCATGTGGCAATTGAAATACCTCTTAGTAGTGTCTGATGTTTCTGTCTCTAGCACCAACTCACCACATACTGTGTATAAAAACGTACCCCTCTCATCTGCTTTGAAATGACCCCCCCCCCCCACCATCCTAAAAGCATGCCCTTTGGTACTATACATTTCAGCTCTGGGAAAAAGATACTGCCTGTCTCATCTATCTATGCCTCTCATTACTATATCAACCTCCATCAGATCTCCCCTCAGCCTCATCTGCAACACAACTTCCTAACTCAGCCCCACGACCAATAAAGGCAAGCACTCCATTTTTTAACCACCCTATCAACCTGCATAGCCACTGTCAGGAGCTACCTTGGTCACCTGATCCCACTGCTCATCAACACTGTTAAGGATCTTGCCCTTAACAGTGTACTCGCGGTCTCTTTGCATTTGACTACCAAAGTGCAACACTTCACAGTTGGCCAGGTTAAACACCATCTGCCATTTCTCTGCCCAGATCTGTAACTTGATCTATATCCTGTATTCTTTGTCAGTCATCTATGATATCCACAAAACCACCAATCTTTGTATCATCTGCAAATTTACTAACCCTTCCATCCAGGTCATTTTAATACATCGGAAATAGCAGAGTCCCAGTACAGAACACCACTAACCATAGACCTCAATTTAGGATAAGTCCCTTCCACTAGTACCCTCTGCCTTCTATGGGCAAGCCAGTTCTGAATCCAAATGGCCAATCACCACTGACCCCATACATCTTAATCTTCTGGATGCATCACCCATGAGGGACCTTATGTAGCCATCAATAGCTCTACCTTCATTAATCATCCTCGTCACCTTGTCAAAAAACTCAATCAAGTTAGTAAGACACGACCTGTCCCAGACAAAGCCATGCTGGCTCATCCCAACTAGGCCATGGTTCTCCAAATCCTCGTAAATCCTATCCTTGGGAATTCTCTTCAGTAACTTCCCCATCACTGACATGAGACTTACCGGTCTACAGTTTCCAGGATTATTCCTCGTTCCCTTATTGAATAACGAAACAAAATTAACTACTTGCCAGTTCTCCAGGACCTCGCTTAAGATACTGGTCAAGGCACCAGCAACCTTTTCTCTTGTAGTATATCGATTAGGACCCAGGGAGTTCCACTCCAATGCTCTTTAAGAGACCCAACACTACCTCATCCTTTATCTGAAAATGCCCCAGCATAAAAATACGTTCAGCAGTGATCTCCCTCTCCTCCACATCTTTCTCTCTCCAGGAAACCTGAAGTTGGATGCACCTCCTGCAGCTGTAGTCATCAGGCAGACCATTAGGAACCCTGCAATCCTACTTCTTGCAGGAGGAACATTCCATTACCTTAACTACCATTTTGCATACACTTGTTCTGCCTTTGACTCTAACTTCTTAAGCTCCAGTTCTAGCTTGAGGCTGCTCTCACCTGAAACTGATCACTTTAACAATGGCCCACTCACATAATGGCCGCTCTGCTTAAACCTAGCTTCTTTTTATTGGCCTTTGCTATTAATAACCAAAGCAATCACCCACTCTGCAGACAAGTCCAAAGAGGTCCCACTGCTGCCTCACCTGCCTGCATATCCAGATCTGACCTTGACCTTGACTGTTGTCTGTGTGGAGTTCTCATGTTAGTTAGTCACAGGGCACAAAAACAGGCCCTCTGGCCCAGGGAGTACCACACCCACTTCAAACACCCATTTATGCTAATTGCATTTTGTTACATAGAGCTGTCCTTTACTCTATCTGCCTCCATACATTGCCCCTCTGAAAGGGTAAATTGCACATAGACAGCATCTATGGGAGGAGGTAATGATGAGGTTTCTGGCTGAAACGTCGTCACTACCTCCTCCCATAGATGCTGTCTGGCCTGCTGAGTTCTACCAGCATTTTGTTTTTTATTTATTTCCAGCATCTGCAGATTCACTCGTGTATCCGACAATAAAGCTGTTCTTGCACGTTCACCTAAATGCATGGTGCAAACAGAAGTGTGCCCTTCCTAATCTCTTCTGACTGGCATCGAGAAGCCAGGATAGACCTACATGAAGTTGGGTTAGAGACATAACAGAACATTATAACGCAGTACAGGACTTCCTGCCAACAACGTTGTGCCAACTTTTTACCTACTTCACAATCTTAACTACTCTATAACCATATATGCTTTGTGGCCCAGAGGAATAGACTTTTGTTGAGCTACATACATGTCTATGCTTGAATTATAATAAACTTGAATTTGAATCAATCTAACCCTTCCCTCCCACATAGCCATCAATTTTGTGTCTATCTGAGCCTTTAAAACATCCCTATATTTGGCTCTACCGCCACCCCTCAAGTGTGTTCCACAGTGACCATCTCTACAAAAAAATTTCTGACATCCCCCCCCCCCATACTCTCTCCTTAAAAAGGTGTCTTTTCCTATTAGCTACTGTCACCCTGAGAAAAGGTTGCTCACGGCCCACTCTACCTGCAGCTCATGATCTTATAAGTCACCTCTCATCCTCCTTCACTCCAAAAACACCAGTTTGCTCAAGCTATCCTAAGACAGATTAATTCACGCAGCATCTTGGTAAATCTCCTCTGCACCCTCGCCAAAGCTCCCACATTCACAGAAGGTACATTAAACATAGTGAACGAACAATCCAATCAACGTCAGTGAGGCTGCTGGCTGTAAGCACTGTATCAAGAGTTCTAATCTACTTTGAACAGGTATCAAGGCTCTGTGGAAAAAATAGTTGCAGGTTAAAGCCTGACAGGCAACGAAGGATTACTCAGTCTGATCTGACCAGTTTCATCTACTGTGTGATATGGATCATAGTCACCTCACACCTTCAACCAAGGACCTCACAGAAACTCCAAGAAAATGTCTCAATTATACTGTTTTATTTAAAATGCAAACAATAAATAACAGTAAAATCACACAGTTTTCAGTAGAATTTGGTAATGTTCAGAACACAACAACATTTAATCAGAAACCTGCTACTGGCAGAGCTTGCTGGGTGGTTGTTTTTCACAAGTGTAGAAACTGTTGTTTGGCATGAATTTGCATTGAGAACATGGAATTTTCTCTCCAATCCAGCAGACCCCTGCAAACTTTATTGTACAAACTTCCCTTTCTGAACTGAGATGCGTGCTTCATTTTGCCATCGCCGTCTCCTCAAAGTGCCACAATTCCGTGCGCCTGATGTGGGTAACATCCCAATCTTCTGCAGGAGAAAATGATGGCAATTCCCTGCCCTAAAGATGCCTCTGGACCTGCTGAATTCCTCCAGCAGGCTGTGTGCTTGAGATTCCAGCATCTGCAGTCTCACGGGTAACAGCAGGTCCTGCATTTAGCTTTCTGCCCTGCTCTGACAGTACATCAGCTTGACTGACTTAACCATGGACTAAACCTTCTTAGTGAAAAGTTCAGCGGTACCTCCTCACCTGAACTGTGTCAGAGGTAACCCTAGCCCCACCTTTAATGGTAGGTCTTCCTCATGACACCCCTCAGTTGACATGCACTGAGAGACCCCTATTGACAGGGACCCCTCACTTGACCTACAATGTTCAGCCCATGGTCACTGCAGCTAGGCCTCAGAGATCCTGGAAGTCAGGGGAAAATGCTTTCAGTGATGCCCTGCCCGTGTGGGGAAGCTCCCTGCCCCCAGAAACACTAAACAAAGCCACTGAGAGCAAAATGCTGAGGATGTCAGAAACCTGAAATATTTACAGAATGTCACTTGAGGGTTGTGGTGCCAGTGCTCTGTGTATTCAAAATGGGGTTCAATAGATAAAGGAACCAAGGGATTTGGGGTTGGTGCAGAAAGGGGCATTGAGGTAAAAAACGGCCACAATGACACTGAGTGGTGAAGCGGACAAAATGGGTGAAATGTCTCATCCTGGTTCTATTTCTGATTCAATGTTCTCCATATTCCTGGTCTCCACCCTGTCACAAACTTTCTCTTTTGGTTTTTCCACCATGGAATCTGAAAACTGCTCTGATACCAACTTTTCCCAGTTCTGTTAGCACCGCTTCCCACTCCACACATGCTGCCTGATCTGCTAAGTATTACCAGCAGTTTCTGCTTCCATTTTCTCCATCACTTCACCTCTATAGAAGAAAACAGAAGACTAATTGTTACATTTAAATGATATCACCATTCCAATTGAGATCACAAATATACCCAAGGCAGACAAGGACTATTAAGCTAGAAACCCAGGTGGTGTGTATTGCCACGATTATGTCCATCCCACTGAGAAAGGAGTGTCTTTAAAAGACAGGGGTTATGCGAAAGGGGCAAGGATAGAATGCATATGGTAAGGGGGTAGCTGGCAATGAACAGAATTGCCAAATGGAAATGCAACAGGGAAGTAAAAGTGTCTAGAGAAAGTCAGACCGGATGGAGAAAGAATCTCCTGTGCTAGCATCTACACAGTCACAGAACAATACAATATGGTGACAGCAGGAAGTCATGTGGCTGCTGCATCTGCGAATGGAAATTATTTGATGGGTCAATGCTGTAAAGGGAAGACCTGTTCACTTCATTTGGCATAGTCATAGAGAGAGAGAAGTGGGGGTGTGGGGAGGTGAGGAGGTTTGGGGTAGGGAGGCTGGGGAAGGGGAGGAGGGAGAGGGTGAGAGTGATGAATGGGGAAGAGGTGGGGAGTGTGAGAATGAAAGCACAATTGGTGGGAGACAGAGAGAAAGGAGGCAGATGAAGGGATGATGAGATAGTGAAAAGGGTTGAAAGGGGGTGAAAATTAAAGCATATGGTGAAATCGAGAGAGAAATGATTAGGCAGAAAGAGTGATGGTGAGAAGCTGAGGGAGTTCACATTAGAGGGTCTAGTGAAGAGAGAGACACACGGTCAGGGTGAAGTAAGATGAGCAGAGTGGGTGTATACCTGTAGAAATGTAATTTGCTGGATTGGACAGAGATTGCAAGGGTTCTCAGGTCAATCACTTAGACATTATGTTACCGAGCAGTGGTGTCTGACCAGGAGAGCACAGCAAGGTGAGGCACTGTCTGAAGCTCGATAAATAGCTCCAACTACATCTGATTGTCCTCGAGAGAGAGGCAATGTGGATGGTCACCAGGGAACTGGGAACAGGTCAGTGTTTCGACGATGGACAGTACTCTGTATTAACAGCTACTCAGTAGAAAGACCATAAATTCCTTACGCACAACCCTGGCATGTTCACCTTGCCCTCTCTCCCTCTCTCTTCACCAGTCCCTCTAATTTGAACTTCCTCTGGTTCTCTCACTATCATTCTCTCTATCTTATTTCTCCCTCTCATTTAGCCCTAGGGATTTGGAGCAAAATATGTAGTGGGATTGATGTTGAGTCCAGCTGGAATGGAGGGCTGGCGGAGGATACTGCTCAGTGTATATATTGAATGACTAGACTTTGTGCTGCAAAATACCAATAAAAGGCTCACACTGATTGCCGACTAGGTCCAGGTTAACTGTACAGAGAAGGGAAGGTGGGCGATGGGAGGAAATACATCTTAAACAATGATGGTCATTTGAACTCCTACCCAAACTCTCGCCTGCTATTTCATACTCACAGTAGTGGACATGATGGTCTACAGTGAGAGAGGAAGGAAAAGGATGTTGACTTGGTGTAAACCAGAGACAAGTGGTCAGTTTGACTGCTGTAAATACCGTGGAGACACGCGAATGAGCTGTACCACAAACATTCTGGGATATCCTTAAAGAATGAATCAGGATTGGCTGCACCTTATACCTGGAATCTCAGACCCTGCAGGGACTGGGAGTGTGAGTGTGAGAGTGTGTGTGTGTGTGCTGATTGATGAGTGTAGGCTCCCCAATAACTGTGATGCATCGAGGTGCCACGTCCTTCAGCTGGATTCCGTCAGAGAACCGCGGCGAGTCAGGTTGCTGTGGCTGTTGCTCAGAGTCCGGGATTCGGTCAGGCTACTGGAGGGGCGCTGGGAAAGGAGGAGAAGAGAGAAACAATGAGCGTCCCTGAAATTCCTCAGAGGGTAATCTTTGATAGTTGGGTGGGGGTGGGAGATAGAGGGAGAACCCTACACCACATAAGAAAAACACAAAATGCTGGAGGAAGTCAACAAGTCAGGCAGCACCTATTAGGTGAAATGAGCAATTGACATTTCTGATGGTCTTGGCCTGAAACTTATCAGATGTTTATTTCTCTCCTTAGATGCTGCCTGATCGACTGAGTTCCTCAGCATTTTGTGTGCGTTGCTACAGATTTCCAGCACCTGCAGAATCTCTTGTAATACTACAGAAGATTCCTTCTTATGTCCTACACCAAGGCAAGAACACCAACCACGACAATGAGTTAAGGGGGCAGTTCTTTAGGCTGTAGAACAGTGTTTTCCAGTGGGGGCAGTTAGGTGTCCTAAGAGGGCATTAGGGGAAATAGAAATTCAAGATTCTTGGGGCAGGGGGTGAGGGAGAGAGTGAGTGGTCAGTGGCACCCTAACTTGAGGCCCAAGACCTGACCGAGCGGGTCAACTCACTATGATCATCAACATCCAATAGAAATTCAGTTTATGTTAATTTTTAAATTTTAATTTAGTCTCATTAATGATAGATAAATACTTATGGCACAATCTCTACAAGTCTGAAGACAATGAAGCCTTGAATTCTAAACCTGCTGAGAAACAGAAACTGGAGTATGGTTTTACTCCGTTCCCATCAGATCAGCAATGCCCCATGTGTCTTATTTGTAACACTGTACTATCTAATGAAGCCATGAAACCATCAAGATTGCAGGAACACTTCCATAAAAGACACCCTGAAAAGGCTACTTATGGTATTACTCAGCTCCAGAAGATGAAGGAAGCATTTGAAAAGCGTTGCATGCTCATCATCTGTCAAGAAAGTTAAAAATAACTTTGATAGTGGTCTCATTGCTTCTTACAACATTTCCAAATGATAACAAAGTGTGGGAAATCTCACATAATTGGTGATGGATTAGTAATGCCTGCTGTATCAGAAGTGCTCACCACTGTGCTCAAAATTGATAGCAGTATTTTAAAATCAATTTCTCTGAGTAATACCTTTGTAGCTCGTTGTATTGACAAAATGAGTGAAGACACTGAGTATCAACTATGCACAGAGCTACACAAAAAAAAACTGAATTTGGGATACAACTGTCCAGGACAACAAGGCATTGCTAATGGCATATGAACAGTTCATCAAAAATGTAAAAGTTCATGAAGAGATTCTTTTTTGTAAAAAATATCAACGGAGAAGCAATCTACAATGAGCTCAAAACATATATTGAGGATAAGAGTATTGCGCTTAGGAACTTGACTTCTTGTGCAACAGATGGAGCACCATATATGACAGGTCACCATGCTGGTCTACAGGCACATATGAAAAAGGGAATTCCAAGTCCATTGTGTAATTCATTGTCAACATCTCGCAGCCAAAAACCTCAGCCAGTGACCTTTTTTCAAGCATTACTCTTGCAATATCTGCTTATCAACAAAATTAAAGCTCATCCATTAAATGTGGTATACCTAGTTGATCTGCATGACAAAATGAACATTCTAAATATGAAACTTCAGGGTGACAATTTCAATTTAATCCAGGCAAAAGGTGCAGTGTCCACTTTTATTGGAAAATTGGGAAAACATTGGAAGAAGAGTGTTCTCTTCTTTGGTTTCCCTGCATGGAAAGTAAGACACCCCCTTTCACAGATGGTGATTTGCAAGAGTACTGCTTACTCCTGCAGTTACTGAAGAAGGATTTTCAGAATCAATTCAAGGATTTGAACGATCTGGAAATTCCAGACTGGGTAATTAACCCATTTCTCTGCAAGGTGGAAGAACAGGAAGAGAGCTAAATTCAGACTGATGAAACAGAAGTGCTTTTTTAAAAATGTTGGCTTTTGTGGTATGTGGCTACACTGCCATACAACGTCTCCTGGTCTTTGGAAAAGAGCCAAACTACTCTTCATTTCCAACCTCCTATCTTGTTGAAAGAGGCTTCAGTGCAGTGAACCACATGATCACAAAAAACACAAACCGCTTGGACATTGTTACATGTGAGGACTTAAGGCTTTCGCTGTCACAACTTGAACCAGATATTACAACTTCTGCTAAAAACCATCAAGCTCAAGGATCACATTCATATTGAAGCTGCTGTGTAGCACACAGTTACTAGCTTTAAAGACAAATACAAATTTAAAGCAGAACCATTTTTCTCATGTTAGCTTATGGTAGATAAGTCTTTACACAATGGGGGCACCAGGAAGTATATTGTGCCTTAGAGGGGCAGTGGCAAGTATGAAAGTGCCTCGGTGGGGGGGGGTGTTGGGCTAAAAAAGTTTGGGAAACACTGCTGTAGAACAATTTCCCTCAGAAATTTTTCTGAAAAGCAGCAGCTGTGATAATTAGCCTCACTGCTAAGTGCCTCTCTGACTGGACCATATCTTCAGGAGAACTCCTATAACACAAACATGACTCCAGTGGTTCCAGAATGGCTGGTTTTCTGGAAGATTAGATGGTATAATCACATGACATACTTTTAATATTTTTTTTAAAGATGAAACACAGTATTAGAATAAATTATCCAATGAACCTGGACCAAGGACTTCAGGGGAGTGTAGGACGTGTTACCTGAACAAGTCAGGTGTCGAATTATAGAGACTTCCAAATGGCTGGGAAGTGAATTAACAGATTTTTACTGCAACAGATTGAATTGGGAGTGGGGGGAGGGGAAGGGAGGGGCTTTTATTGCAGCGCTGAGAAAGGGTGAACAACAGACTGGCATCAGCTGGTGCCCTGCGAGTGATAAACGATAGGACTGACCCTCTCTGACTCTGGGCAGCACAAGTACAAGGCTTCTTTGCCCAGCACGGCAGCTGCCAGTGTATGACTAAATCACTTCATTTGCACTGGTTTTCACTTCGGACAGGTGGGTAGGCAAGATGTATTCAACATTTCTAAAGTTTAAAAGGGGGTATTGCAATTATAAGGTGCCTATCTGGGCTCTAAGCACCTCTGACAAAGGAGCACTTCTGTAAGGCAACAGTGGACAGTAGAAATTTTATGAGGAAACAGGTTCTAGATGAACCCCTCACAGAGCTACTTAAAAAAAAGCTTCTCCCCCCATCTCATTCAATGTGTTACAGTAAAAACCCAATAATTCACTTTCTAACCATCCAGAAATCTTTGGCATTTGACTCGTCGGGTAAATATCCTGTACTCCTGGCCAAGTTCTTGGTGCAGGTTAATTGGATAAGTTATTGCTAATACTCTGTTACATCAAAAACCTGATGTTATGACACAAGAGAGAAAAGGGGCATAGGAGACAGCACATACTGTGATCTGCAGCAACACACAAAGCACTAGAGGAACTCAATGGGCCAGGCAGCATCTGTGGAGGGAATGGACAGTCAATGCTTCGGGTCGGGACCCTGGACCTGAAACATTGAGTGCCCACTTCCCTCCACAAGGGGATGCCTGACCTGCTGAGCTGCTCCAGTGCTTTGTGTACTGCACATGATAGAAGGGAATCTGGTGGTGGCAAGCAGCCTGGTAGATCCTGTTTAACTTAAATAGTGAAGCAATACTTCCTTGGCCTGATTCTCTATCCCGCGTCTCCTCACCCCTCACTGATACTCCCTCTCTCTTCACTGGCTGATGACTGACCATGTACACATCCCAAACCCTTCACCCCCTTTAACTTCAGCCAATACACACTGGGGTCAAGAGAGTGAGGAGATAACTTTCAGCACACTGTTTGAGGCACACTATCTCCTGAATCTCAATGCCATAGTCTGCAGTCAAGCCCCTCAAGGCCGACTTCCACTGCCCTTGTGTGTAATTTTCTGGGCAGCAGGACTTTAGTGGTACGAGATCTAGCGGGTGAGGCAGCAGATGATGGAATCGGGAACAAATAAAAACCCTACAAGAGAGCAGATTAGTCAGCATCTGTGGAGGGAAAGGACATAACATTATTCCTGGTTGAGACCTGCATCAGGATCAAGAAGGAAGAGGAAAAACTGACATCAGTGTGGGGTGTGATTGCGGCTGGTAGGTGACAGGTGAAAGTAGATGGGGAATGAGCCTCTGTCCTATCTACGTTTCTAATCTCATTCCATCTGCCCATCACCCACCTCCACCTGCTTCCACCCATCATCATGCTGTCTCTATCCCATCCCTATTCCGGCATACTGACGTCCATCATCCACCTTTCTCTCCCCCCGCCCGATCCTGATGCAGGGTCTCAATGTGAAACGTGGATTTGTGTCTTCTGCTTCCACAGAAGCTGCTTGACCCTCTGAATTTTTTCCAGCGTTCTGTTTTCTGACAGAGAGAAACAGGCTACCTGAAAAGTGTCTCCAGAAATCCTGCTGCCCACATTCAGAACATTCAGAGAGTTTGCTCGCTTCATCCTGCAAGAGAAAGAACGACAGGATTTTGTCTTTATCATGCTCCGTTGTACATTCAATGCCGGTCATCCCATGATGGAGGTTTTGGAAAGTGTCTATATAGGAAGGTTAGAGCCATGGAGTCAGAAAGGTACTGCACATAAACAGTCCCATCCCGGGACATTTAAACTGTTTACTCCCATTGATCTGCACGAGGACCACAGCCCTCCATATCCATCCATCCCATCCACGTACCTATCCAGACTTCCCTTAAACATTGAAGTCAAGCTTGCATGCACCACTTACATTGGTAGCTCGTTCCACACTCTCATGACTCTCTGAGTGAAGAAGTCTCCCCCTGTTCCCCTTAAATTTTTCACCTTTCACCCTTAACCAATGACATCTAGTTGTAGTCCCACCCAATCTCAGTGGGAAAGCCTGTTTGCATTCCTGAAAATAGTGTACACCTCTAACAAATCTCCTCTCATTCTTCTACATTCCAAGGAATAAAGTCCTAACCTATTCAATCTTTCCACATAAGTCAGGTTCTCCAGACCTGGGAGTACCCTTTAAATTTGATCCACACTCTTTCAACCTTATTTACATCTTTCTTGTAGGGAGGTGACCAAAACTACACACAATACTCCAAATAAGCCTTCACCAATGTCTTGTACATCTTCAACATAACATCCCATCTCCTGTTTTGATTTATGAAGGCCAATGTGATAAAAGCTTTCTTTATGATTCTAACAACCTGTGAATTATGGACCTGTATTCCTCTGCACTCCTCAGAGCCCCACCATTCGCTGTGTAAGACCTACACTGGTTGATCCTACTGAAATGCAAAACCTCACTCTTTTTGCATTGAATTCCATCTGCCCATTTTCCAGCTGGTCCAGATCTCTGCAAGTCATGGTAGTCTTCCTCGCTGTCCACTACAACTCCAATCTTGGCGTCACCTGCAAATTTGCTGATCCAGTTAATCACATCATCATCCAGATCATTGATATAGATGACAAATGACAATTGCTGCGGTACTCCACTGGTCACAGGCCTCCAGTCAGAAAAGAAACCATCTGCTACCACTCTCTGGCTTCTCCCATGAAGCCATTGTCTCATCCAATTTACTATCTCATCTTGAATGCCTAGCGACTCGACCACTGATGTGGGACCTTGTCAAATGCCTTGCTAAAGTCCATGTGGACAACATCTACTGACTTCATCAACTTTCCTGGTAACTTCCTCGAAAAACTCTATAAGATTGGTTAGACTCCACCTACCATGCACAAAGCCATGCTGACTACCCTTAATCAGTCCATGTCTATCCAAATTCTCCCTGAGGATACCCTCCAATATCTTTCTCACTACTGACGTCAGGCTCACTGGCCGACACTTTCCTGGTTTAATTTTAGCACCGATCTTAAACAGCGGAACAACACTTGCTATCGTCCAATCCTCCTGCAAGTCACTAAGGAAGACTTAGGTATCTGTGGAGGCTTTGGAGAGGGCAAATTGTAGGGAGGATGCAGAGGGTAAGATGCAGAGGCTTTGGAGAGGGCACATTATAGGATGGTTGTGGAAACTTTGGAGAGCACACATTATAAGAGAATATGGAGGCCTTGGGGAGGGTACATTATAGGAGGATATGGAGGCTTTGCAGAGGGTGCATTATAGGACAAAGCAGAGGCTTTGGAGAGGGTACATTATAGGAGGATATGGAGGCTTTGCAGAGGGTGAATTATAGGACAAAGCAGAGGCTTTGGAGAGGGTGAATTATAGGAGGATATGGAGGTTTTGGAGAGGGTGCATTATAGGAGGATATGGAGGTTTTGGAGAGGGTGCATTATAGGAGGATATGGAGGCTTTGGAAAGGGTGTATTATAGGAGGATATGGAGGTTTTGGAGAGGGTGCATTATAGGAGGATATGGAGGTTTTGGAGTGCATTATAGGAGGATATGGCGGTTTTGGAGAGGGTGCATTATAGGAGGATATGGAGGCTTTGGAGAGGGTGCATTATAGGAGGATATGGAGGCTTTGGAAAGGGTGTATTATAGGAGGATATGGAGGTTTTGGAGAGGGTGCATTATAGGAGGATATGGAGGCTTTGGAAAGGGTGTATTATAGGAGGATATGGAGGTTTTGGAGAGGGTGCATTATAGGAGGATATGGAGGTTTTGGAGTGCATTATAGGAGGATATGGCGGTTTTGGAGAGGGTGCATTATAGGAGGATATGGAGGTTTTGGAGTGCATTATAGGAGGATATGGAGGCTTTGGAAAGGGTGTATTATAGGAGGATATGGAGGCTTTGGAGAGGGTGCATTATAGGAAGATATGGAGGTTTTGGAGAGGGTGCATTATAGGAGGATATGGAGGCTTTGGAGAGGGTGAATTATAGGAGGAAGAGGCTTTGCAGAGGGTGAATTATAGGAGGATATGGAGGTTTTGCAGCGGGCGCATTATCGGTGGATATGGAGGTTTTGGAGAGGGTGCATTATCGGAGGATATGGAGGCTTGGCAGAGGGTGCATTATAGGAGGATATGGAGGCTTTGGAGAGGGTGCATTATAGGAGGATACGGAGGCTTTGGAGAGGGTGAATTATAGGAGGATATGGAGGCTTTGGTGAGGATGCATTACGAGAAGGTTCTGGAGGCTCTGGAGTGGGCACAGGAAAGGTTTACCAGGATGCTGCCTGGATTAGAAGGCATGTGCTATAAGGAGAGGTTGGAAAACTAGGCTTGTTTCACAAGAGGCCGAGGAGAGACTTGATAGAGGTTTATAAAGTTATGATAGAGCTGAGCTGCCTTGTTGAGATGTCTATACTGGACATCATTCAATTAAAGTAAGAGGTACGAAGTTCAAAGGAGACATGTGGGGCAAATTTTCTCTTGTATAGAGTGTCTGGAATGTGCTGCCAGAGGTGGGGGAGAGGCAGATACGATATATGAGCCTCTCAGAAGGGCACATGAATATGTGGAGACTGGAGGCTTACGGACCATGTGCAGGCAGAAGGATTAGTGTAGTGACACATCATTAGTTCAGCACAACATCGTGGGTCAAAGAGCCCTGTTCTGTGTTCAGCCTCGAGTGAGTTGCCAAAGTGGACTCACAATATATGTAACTGAGATTTTCCAGCGTCACAGGGGCAGCAGTTCTGGATGACACTAGTCTGTAACTGTTTAAATCATCCCCACCTCCTTGATGGGTATGGCTCCCAAGGGTTGTGGGGCAAACAGAGTTAAGATTAGTCAACACACACAAAATGCTGGAAGAACTCAGCAGGCTAGGCAGCATCTGTTGGAAAAAGTACAGTCGACGTCTTGGGCCAAGATCCTTCTTCCAGCATCTACAGATTTACTCTTGTTTAAGATCAATTGACTTTAGGACAGTTGAGGGGCCTCCTCCTCTTTCCATTGATATAACATACAGTTTGCTGGTGTGCTTTTGGGACAATGATTCATTAGGACAGAACAGCGTCTGGAAGTTAATAGTATTGTCAAGGGCTAACAAATAACCTGCTGAGGGAACTGTGGGGGGGGGGGGGGGGAAGAAATTGTCAGCATTTCAGACCATCGTTTTCTCACTTCTGTCTTCTGGGAGAAGATAGAGGAGTTTGAAAGCCTGAAGGCCCAATTCAAGAACAGCTACAGTGGTGCTAGAAAGCTTGTGAACCGTCGAGTTTTCTCTACTTCTGCATACTAAAATGTGATCAGGTCTTCATGCAAGTACTAAAACTAGATAAAGAGAACCCAATTATATAAATAACATTAAAAACATTAGGTCACCGGGAGTAGGCAGTTTAAATGGTCTGGAACAGAGTAGACGGGCCTGTATCTGTGCTGAACTTTTCAATGACTCTGTGACAGTAAACAATCTTGAAAGAGTGCTTGTTCTACGCTAGTTGATTATCAATAATACGCAGTGTGAAGTAGTGATTCTGGGATGTTCTGAAAGGGTCACGATTGCTATCATTGGTTGGTAGAGAGAATAACCAGATTTAAATCTACATGAGGGATCAGGTTTTACTTTCAGCGAAGATGGGGAGTTGTGGCACAGGGCACATCAAGGTTGGGCAGTGTGGCTGAGGGGGTCAGATGACCGACTTCTGCTTCCACTTTGTGTTCTTACGTGGCGAGATTATGATAAACTCTGAGAGAGACTAGAAAAACGAGTGGTCAGATGGGGCGACAACAATTTGAATTTTGTAATGGAGATATGACATGTCACCCCGCAGCCTCCTCCATTGCCAGGTCAAGGCTAACCAGAATCTAATATTCCACTCAAGCACTCTCCAACCTGGTGATAGACAATAGACAATAGGTGCAAAAGTAGACCATTCGGCCCCTCGAGTCTGCACCGCCATTCTGAGATCATGGCTGATCATTCACTATCAATACCCAGTCCCTGCCTTGTCCCCATATCCCTTGATTCCCCTATCCATCAGATATCTATCCAGCTCCTTCTTGAAAGCATCCAGAGAATTGGCCTCCACCGTCTTCCGAGGCAGTGCATTCCACACCTCCACAACTCTCTGGGAGAAGAAGCTCTTCCTCAACTCTGTTTTAAATAACGGACCTCTTATTCTCAATCCATGCCCTCTGGTACTGGACTCTCCCAACATCTGGAACATATTTCCTGCCTCAATCCTATCAAATCCTTTAATTATCTTAAACGTTTCAATCAGATCCCCTCGCAATCTCCTCAATTCCAGTGTGTACAAGCCCAATCTCTCCAATCTCTCTGCATATGACAGCCCTGCCATCCCAGGAATCAACCTAGTGAATCTACGCTGCACTTCCTCAATTGCCGGAATGTCCTTCCTTAAACCTGGAGACCAAAACTGTATACAATATTCCAGGTGTGGTCTCACCAGGGCTCTGTACAAATGCAAAAGGACATCCTTGCTCTTGTACTCAATTCCCCTTGTAATAAAGGCCAACATTCCATTTGCCCTCTTCACTGCCTGTCGTACTTGCTCATTCACCTTCATTGACTGGTGAACTAGGACTCCTAGGTCTCTTTGCATTTCTCCCTTACCTAACTCTACACCGTTCAGACAATACTCTGCCCTCTTGTTCCTGCTTCCAAAGTGGATAACTTCACATTTATTCACATTGAATGACATCTGCCAAGTATCTGCCCACTCACCCAGCCTATCCAAGTTTCCCTGTATTCTCCTAACGTCCTCTTCGCATGTCACACTGCCACCCAGTTTAGTATCGTCAGCAAACTTGCTGATATAGTTTTCAATGCCCTCATCTAAATCGTTGACATAAATCGTAAAGAGCTGTGGTCCCAATACAGAGCCCTGTGGTACCCCACTAGTCACCTCCAGCCAGTCCGAGAAACACCCATTCACTGCTACCCTTTGCTTTCTATCTGCCAACCAGTTTTCTATCCATGTTGAAACCCTGCCCCCAATGCCATGAGCTCTGATTTTACTCACCAATCTCCTATGTGGCACCTTATCGAATGCCTTCTGAAAATCTAGGTACACAACATCCACTGGCTTACCCTCGTCTAACATCCTTGTTACACCCTCAAAAAACTCCAACAGATTAGTCAAGCATGATTTGCCCTTGGTAAATCCATGCTGGCTCGGCCTAATCCTATTTCTGCCATCACGATGTGCCACTATTTCGTCCTTAATAATGGACTCAAGCATCTTCCCCACGACTGACGTTAGGCTAACAGGGCGATAGTTCTCCGTTTTCTCCTTCCCTCCCTTCTTGAAAGGTGGGATAACATTAGCCACTCTCCAATCTTCAGGAACTGATCCTGAATCTAAGGAACATTGGAAAATGATTACCAATGCATCCACAATTTCCTGAGCCACCTCTTTTAGAACCCTCGGATGCAGACCATCTGGACCCGGGGATTTATTAGCCTTCAGTCCTACCAGTCTACTCATCACAGTTTCTTTCCTAATGTCAATCTGTCTCAATTCCTCTGATATCTTATGACCCTGGCCCATCCATACATCTGGGAGATTGCTTGTGTCCTCCCTGGTGAAGACAGATCTAAAGTACGCATTAAATTCTGTTGCCATTTCCCTGTTTCCCATAACAATTTCTCCCAATTCATTCTTCAAGGGGCCAACATTGTTCTTAACCATCTTCTTTCTCTTCACATAGCTAAAAAAGCTTTTGCTATCCCCTTTTATATTCCTGGCTAGACTGAGCTCATACCTGATTTTTTCTCTCCGTATTGCTTTTTTAGTTAAGATCTGCTGTTCCTTAAAACTTTCCCAATCATCTGTATTCCCATCTTAGCCCATCTGAACATCAAATCCTCAAAGTTCTGGTAACGGCCCCACTCCATCCTTTTTCCCCTTTATCTCTCTTCCTGATCCCCATTGCCCTCTCTCACCTCTCTATTTGCTCATCACGGCACACTGTTCCCACTGGTTTTCCTCCCCACCTCCCTTCCTTTATTGTTGGCTCCACCTTGCTCTCTTATCAGATTCCATCATCTTCAGACCTCTGTCACTTCCAACACTCATTTCAACTTCTCACCATTTCCATTCTCCTCACCTCCATCTGACTATCACCTCTCCCTCACTTGGACCCAACCATCACACGTCAAATCTTGTTTCACCCCTTGATCTTTCCAGTCCAAATGAGGGGTTTCTAACCTGAAGAATCGACTGTCCATATCCCTCCACCAGTGCTGCCTGACCCATTGAGCTCATCCAGCATTTTGCATGTTCTTCTTCAATTTAAGTGGTGCCTTTAAGGTAACAAATGTCCCAAACTCCCTCACAAGGGCAACACTAAACTAAAATATTGTGTGGATGTGCAAAGATCTAGCTCCCACCAGAAGTGAATTTAAGGGGTTTATCACCCAGAAAGCTGAAGGAATGATTAGCAATTGTGGGATGTAAAAGACCATTTAGCCAGCGGTGATGGAGCAGAGACACAAGAGGTCCTTTGGCTTGGAAGTGAATGGGAAGGAAGGGGGATTTAGCATGTGGGGTTCAGAGTCTATGGGTTGCAGGTGAGAGAGAGTCACCCAGCACTAGCGAGCCTGTACCCGAGCATTTTTGGCCGTGCGTCTTGTGCCGTGACACCTTTTAGTTTTCGGACAAGTTTCTCACTGCTTCTCCGGATGGAGTCACGTAGTTTGGTAAAGGAGCCACTGCGTTTCAAACTGCCAAGAGTGTCCTGCAATAGAGGAGAAGACTGTACAGTTTTAAAAGAGCTGGGATTTGCAATGTGTTAAGCAACACAGTCTCAAGCAAAAACAGGTTAACTAAAACAAAGTATTTCATTGCTGAAAGTATACAAAACCTTCAAGGAAAGGCTGCACTTAGGCTGTAAACGTGTTAATAGCGTCTGTCTTTAAGTCATATTCACTAGGTGTATAAGCTTATTTGGTTAATAAATTAGAAGTCAAAACAGTTGAAACCTGATGCATATGACTGAGGGTTAATAAGCTGCTTGCTACATGATTCCTCAAAGAAATGTCCTTATATCCTGAGTCAGAGGGAAGTGGCTACACTGACCCAGTGTAGTTTTTAGGTATGCTTTATCCTCGCTCAGTCACTGGCAGAAGGACTCACATCAATATCCAAACATAAGAGGCACAAAGTTTGACATCCAACCTTTCCCCACCATATCACATCACAACAAGAGATTATTAGTCACGAGCAGAGAATGAAAAAAGAAACATGCTACATAGCCTTCATTTGATGGTGTGGTGTTAGTATCAGGATGGTTTCTGCAACGAAGAGACTGAAAAAAAGAGAAGAGATGGGTTAATGCAGCCGAAGAAAAACTAGAACATTAGATTAACAGTGGCCACTTTGTGGTCAGTCTAGCAGAGTTCATGTTAAATATAGAGTCTTTGTTAATATTCTATCACTCTGACGTACAAGAATATAGTAAGTGAGACAAAGTTGGGCAATCAGTTAGCTGAAGTCTCCCAGGGATATTTGACTGTATTCAGCCTCTGGCCTTCCTGCAGCTACTGGACCTCAGTATAGCTCCTCTAACCCATTATATTAGACACTTCATGGTACGTAGAATAGTTTAGGTGCACAGTGACAATCCCTCTTCCTTTTCCTATCAAACAGTCTCATACAACACCTGATCAGAGTAAAACTGTTTTGCATTTCAGTCCTCTATATCAATGTGGTGTGCTAATCAATATGATTGATCTTTTAGCCCTGAATTAGCAATGTAGAGCATTATGGCACATAGAACATAGAATAGTATAGCACATTACAGGCCCTTCGGCCCACAATGTTGTGCCGACCCTCAAACCCTGCCTCCTATATAACCCCCCACCTTAAATTCCTCCATATACCTGTCTAGTAGTCTCTTAAACTTCACTAGTGTATCTGCCTCCACCACTAACTCAGGCACTGCATTCCACACAACCACCACCCTCTGAGTGAAAAACCTTCCTCTAATATCCCCCTTGAACTTCCCTCCCCTTACCTTAAAGCCATGTCCTCTTGTACTGAGCAGTGGTGTCCAGGGGAAGAGGCGCTGGCTGTCCACTCTGTCTATTCCTCTTAATATCTTGTACACCTCCATCATGTCTCCTCTCATCCTCCTCCTCTCCAAAGAGTAAAGCCCTAGCTCCCTTAATCTCTGATCATAATCCATACTCTCTAAACCAGGCAGCATCCTGGTAAATCTCCTCTGTACCCTTTCCAGTGCTTCCACATCCTTCCTATACTGAGGCGACCAGAACTGGACAGACACAGGCCAGGCCTTTCGTCCCACGATGTTGTACCAACCTCTTCACCTGTTCCAATCAATCCGTCCCTCTGACATAGACATTCATTTTCGTTACACCTGTGTGCCTACCTAACAGTCTCTGCCACCACTCCGCTAGCACATTCCACACACCCACCACTCCCTGTGTAAACATTTTACCTCTGACATCCCACTGTACTTTCCTCCAGTCACCTTAAATTTATACCACCTTGTATTAGCCATTTCCACCCTGGGGAAACTGTCCACTTTATCTATGCCTCTTATCACCTTGTGTACATCTGACAAGAGCAATTAAGAAACCTGATGGTCTTCCAGTGGAAGGAGATGTCTAGAAGCTAGACTGACACATTCTGGCATGCAGGAAGCAGGACAAGTTGAGGGTTGAAGCAGAACCCCTGTGGGGAGGGAGCACAGACTGGGGTGTCCAACTATTGGATGCTGAGGCACAGCCTCTCGAACACCTGAATGGTTTAACGTTTAGGGGTGAAACAGGAGTAAGGTCAATATGTGGTGTTAGACCCATTGTTGTCATCTATATACAGTTTTGTATCATGGGGTCATGCCCACAGAAACTGGTAAGCTACCCCATCAGGGGTGAAAAATATTGAATTCTAATGGAGATTGTCTGTGGAGCAGCCTCACACCTGCTTGCACTGCCTGCAAGCTACTGATCTGTAACTGCGGACCATTTGTTTATCAGCAATGCCCAAAGTGAACATTGCCTTCATGAGTTTTAAACTTTTTGGAGGCATAGGGAATTTTCACCTATGGGGAACTACAAAAATGACCTGCTTCTTCCCTTGCAAACTCATTGTAGCAGGTAACTCTCATTTTTAAAAGAAAGCTAAACAACACGTTGTTAGACAATAAGACATAGGAGCAGAAATAGGCCATTCGGCCCATTGAGTCTGTCCATCATTTTATCATGGCTGATTTATTATTCTCTCCCCATTCTCCTGACTTCTCCCCGCAACCTTTCACACAATGACTTATCAAGAACCTATCAACATCCAAATATCAAATACACTCAATGACTTGGCGTCCACAGCTGTTTGGCTGAAGAAATTTCTCGTCAATTCTGTTCCAAAGAGACAAGCCTGTACGCTCTGGTCTGAGATTCCTCCACTACAGGAAATAACCTCTCCACTTCTACCTATCTAGGTCTTTCAATATTCCATAAGTTTCAATGTGAGACATTTATTCTTTCAAACTCCAAAGCCATCAAACACTCCTCATACATTAACCCTTTCATTCCTGGGATTATTCTTGTGAACCTCCTCTGGATCCTCTCTAAAGCCAGCACATGCTTTAAGGGACCCAAAACTGCTCACCATTTTCCAAGTGCAGTCTGACCAATGCCTTATAAAGCTTCAATATTATATTCTTGCTTTATATTCTACTCCTCTCACTGAGTGTGTTCATAAACAAAAAGGTGCTTTCTCTAATTATTCATTTTTCTCTCAGTCCTGATCTTCCCTCTGGACAGTAACTTGCCTTCTAACTTTCTTCTTATTTGGCTTTCCTGCCAGATAAATGTTTGCATAGTTATTTAGTTATGGACCAGCAGTCAGAGTCCAGAATAATAAAGAGATAGGAATTTAAATCCCATCTTGGCTGTTAAAGGTATTTAAATTAAGGGATTAAATTAATCAAAAGTTTAGTGTGAGGATATGGTTAGTACAAAACTACTAAAGTCAGGTAACGATTAAGCAGCAACTTAACTTGTCACACGTACCTCGAAACATACAGTGAAGTGCGTTGTTTGCAGCAAATCAATGAAAATTAGGCTGGTAGTCACAAAGTCACTATCCTTCCAGTACCAACATAGCATGTCCACAACTAACTAATCCTAATGGTACGTCTTTGAACGTGGGATGGAACTTGAGCACCCAGAGAAAGTTGACAGAGTCAAGAGGAGGACATACAAACTCCTTACAGAACCGTGGCGGGATTAGTGATTGCTGGCTCGTAAAGCGATTGTGTTAACCACTACGCTACGCTGCTGCCCAATCATAAAAACACACTGGGTTCACTAATATTTCCCAGGGAAGGAGACCCACAAATTTTATCCAGTGGGTCCTCTGTGACTCCAGATGCAAAGTGATTGATTCTTTAGTGCTCCCGCAGTTCTGGAGACAATATGAATGGGCAGTAAATCTGCACTGTAGTGAGATCAGTGGGAACACGGAGGAGCATGCACAAGAAACAACTTAAGCTCCCTATTTCCACTCTCTCACATGCAGGAAGATTTCCATTGTTTCACCTGTGCTGTTTCCATTCTAGAGCTTCTCTCACTGCCCACACTCATAGCATCTATGTACCTCTGAACTCAAATCACATTCTGCTTTCCAGTCTCCACTTCCCTCCCTTGGCTGAGGCTTCTGCAAAGAGCTTGGTTTTGTGGGCAATATATAATTCCTATCTTTAAAGTTAATGTTTTATTCCAAATCAAACTTACTCCCACATGTGGGACCTCTAACATACCAACTATGGGGGCAGATAAACCTGTTGGTTTCTCAAGTTCCTCCCTGGACAGAAATTTCATCAAGGCTTCTGCAATGATTTTGATTTACCTTGTAACTTAATCTAGATAAGCTTTACTTGGCACATATACATTGGACCCTACAGTGAAATGTACCATTTGTGTCAAATCAAATTAGTGAGGATATAGCTGGGTAGCCATGCAAGAATTGCCATGCTTCTGATGCCACCGTAGCATGTCGACAACTCATTAAATCGAACCTACATGTCTTTGGAAAGCGGGAAGAAATCGGAGCACATGGAGGAAACACACATGGTCACAATGTACAAACTGCTCATAAACAGAGGCAAGAATTGAACTGCGATCTTACAGCTGGCTATTGTGTTAAGCAAACTGCTACTGTGCCATCACTACTCTTTTTGCTTTCCTTATCTTCTCAAAGATAGCATTATTGTATCCTGCACAACTGAACTGCTCACCTGTTCTGCATCCATCATGCAGAACTAAAAATAGTCATTGACTTTTGGATGGGTGAATGGTTACATGGACAGAGAAAGGCTTAGAATATAGGACTAGAATTCTGTAAAAAATTTGGAAAATTGCTTCCTCCATATATGTTGGAAATGTTTAAGGACTCTTGTGAAAGGTGATTTATCCTCTACTTTTTAATGAGGCTTCTATTTCTTTAATTCTTAAAAAGGATAAAGATCCTACTGATTATGCCTCATATAGACCTATTTCATTATTGAATGTTAATGCTAAGATCCTGTCAAAGATAATGGCCAATCGGTTGGAAAATATTTTGGGTAAAATTATTTTTAAAGATCAAACAGGATTTATAAAGGGTCGTTATTCCTTTTCAAATGTTCAGAGATTATTTAATATTATATATTCGTCTTCTTTTAAAACTCCACAATGCATTGTCTCTTTGGATACTGAAAAGGCATTTGATCGAGTCGAATGGAAATATTTATTTAAAGTCTTAGAGAAATTTGGTTTTGGTGTTAATTTTAATAATTGGATTAGAATGAAATATAAAACTCCTATTGCTACTGTTATTACTAATAATTGTGGATCTCCTTTTCTTCAGCTTTCACGGGGAACAAGACAGGGTTGTCCATTAAGTCCTTTGTTATTTAACAATATTAGAACCCCTTGCTATTGCTCTTCGTGAAGCTAAAGATACTCATGGGATTCTTGTGAATGAGGCCATTCATAAGATTTACTGGTTTATATATCTAATCCTGAGGAATCTATCCCTGCTTTGCTAACATTATTTAATGAATTTGGAGATTTTTCAGGATATAAAATTAATTTTAATAAAAGTGAACTGTTTCTATATATGATAATACTCCTTTAAAAGTTATGGATTCCTTTAGATATCTAGGCATTATAATCACTGAAAAATATAAGGATCTTTATAAAGCTAATTTTGTTCCCTTGGTAGATTCTATGAAGAATTTATTTAGCAGATGGAACCCAGTTACATTTTCACTTGCTGGCTGCATCCTTATAGTCAAAATGATGATTTTACCAGAATATAGGACTAACTTGGCAGATTGGTCAGCATGAGCAAGTGGGCCAGACATGTGGACAGGTGCGTGGATAAGAAAGGTTTAGAATATGGGACTAACTTGACTAACTTTGGTCAGCATGGACAAGCTGCACTGTATGACTCTATAACAAACTGTCATATTTCCACCGTTCCCTACTTGCACCCCAACTCCTCTCCATAACCCATAAGACAAAGGAGCAGAGTTAGGCTATTGGGCCCATCGTTCAACATAGATGATTTATTCCCCCTCTCAACCTCATGCACCTGCTTTCTGCCTGTAACCTTTGATGTCTTTAGTAGTCAATAACCTCTCACCCTCCACTTTAAATATACCCAATGACTTGGCCTCCACAGATTCACCACCCTCTGGCTAAAGAAATTCCTCATGTCCATTCCAATGGGATGTCTTGAGTTTATGGCCATAAGCATTGGGTCACCAGGTCTGTTTATTCATTGCACTATCCGGCATTTTGGTGTACTGATTGAATGGATGGTGTACTTACCCCGCTCCACTCAACTCCCATACTCACTTCCTCATAACCATCTGGACCGTTCGCAAAGATAACTGCACCAGCATCCAGGTAGATGCAAGTGTAGGGTTGATTACAGGGGGCTATGTCGAGGAGGGTGTCAGCTGCCTACAGAGAAATGAATACAGAGTAAGTGAACAACAGCCAAGCCCCAGAACAAGTGTCACAGTGGCTGTTCAGAGTGTCGCAGTGGTGCATATGCTGGAGCTACTGCATCACAGTTTCAATGATCTTTGGTGCTGACTGTGTGGAGTTTGCAAGCTTTCTTTACTTCTTCCTTGTTCTCTGCTATCCATCCACATCCCAGTGACATGTGGGTTTTAGGATAAAGATTAGCTTTATTTGTCACTTTAACATTGAAACAAACAGTGAAATGCTTTGTCTGCCTCACCTCTTTTCCCTGTATTAGGGGGAGAGAGAGAGAGAGAGAGAGAGAGAGAGAGAGAGAGAGAGAGAGAGAGAGAGAGAGAGAGAGAGAGTCTGTGGTTTGTCGAACACTGGGTGAATGAGTAGTCTTTGGAGTACTGCAAGTCTGTGTCTTGGCTGCACGCTGAGAGCTCGGAGGGGGTGCCGATACTTTTTTTGCTGGTGGGGGAGGGGGTTGTTGCCTTCCTGCTGCTTGTGCATGGGAGGAGAGAGTTGTGAGGGGGGTTTTGAGGTTCTGACGTTTAAATGCCGTTCATTCTTTGGGGCACTCCTCTGCTTCGGTGGATGTCTGTGAAGAAAATGTATATTGTATACATTTCTCTGACATTAAATGTACCTGTTGAAATCAGATCAGTGAGGACTGTGCTGGTTAGCTCGTATGAGTCGCCATGCTTCCAGCATCAACACAGAACATGCAGAACTCACTGACCTTAACAATGTGTCTTTTACAATGTGGTGGTCACAGGGAGAATGGATAAACTCCACACTGACAGCATCCAGGGTCACAACTGAACCGGGGTTACTGGAGCTCCAAAGAATGAACGGCATTTAAACGTCAGAACCTCAAAACCCCCCTCACAACTCTCTCCTCCCATGCACAGCTCTACCAGTAGCACCACGGTGCTAAATAGACCCAGACTGTGGTCCCTAGAGTTCAAAAAGACTGAGGGGATGTCACAGTGAAACATACAAAACTCAAGGGTTAGAGAGATGGGATACAGGAAGGGAGTTTTTCCAAGTAGAGGATGTTTGGATCTGGAGCAGAGCCTCAGAATAAAAGGTAGGTATGTAGGACTGAAACTCAGATGGTGATGAACATAGTAAAACACTTCAATCTACTTTTATTATGCTGTTTACATTGTAAATTCCTGTTGATATTTATGTATTTATGCACATTTCATTGTGTATCCATACTTTAACCTCTAACTTTATTTTTTATATAATTTATTCTTCATAATTATTGAACATTGCTTTTTTGTTGCAAGTCGCATCTTGATCAACACACCACAGCAAATTCCTGACACATGTAAATGCATAGGGCGAATAAAGTTGATCCTTGATGACATTTGGAGGGCTGTGGAGGCTCGGTGATTGTTCATTCAAATCAAAGATCAGTATGTGATGTGAATCGAGGGATATGAGGATATTAATAAACAGTAGTGTGTGGGTGGAAGATTAGCCGTAATCTAAATAAAGAGTAGAGAAGATCCCAACTGCTTACCCTTGCTGCTACTTCTTATGCTTTTATTCAGAGGTGTGGTATTATAGAACAGAGTTTTTGATCCAAAGAGTCAAATGAAGGGTAGGGTGTGATATAGTGACAGTTTACCTTTGGTAAATGATATGCTGTCTTTTTGATGGTGGCAGTCTCTTCCCGTTGCAGCTGTAGAGTTCCATTGGTATCTGCAAGTCCCGCTCTATCACTGAAAAGGGCAGATTCTGTCAATGTTTTAGATCTTGTTTCTAGTTAAGAAAACAAAAATCATTATTAGTATGCATTTTTAATCTATATTAGCTAACTACACATCCAAGGACCGTGGAAGCCAACTGGCTCAATATACATCCGACTCATCTAGGATTGAAGTAACTCATTTGCTCTTACCCAAGCAACCTTTGAGTTTTTACCCAGATTCTTTCCAAAAGATGACACGGCATCTGCTTCTAGGCAGCATCTCCCAGATCACAACAATCTGCTTGTTCCCTTCTTGCCCCTGTGGCCAAATTTCTTCAATATGTGTCCCCTGGTGTCAGATTCTCTAATTTCTCACTACCTACCATATATTTACAGCCCATGTAGGCAAACTTATCCTTAAAAGCCAAGAACACCATTCTATAAACCTGCCCCACTGTCAAACAGCGGATGTCCTGCACCAAGAAATTCTCAGTTATTGTAGTCATTTTGTCACTTTGAACAGATTACCACCAGATCCAATTGTGGCCAATTGCAGCAGAACAAAGCATTGTGTAAAGAATTCAGTGCTTCCCTGCAGTGAGATTCAATAGATCAAGACTGGTTACATTGGGGGTGGCTGTTACATTTGTAGTGTACTACAGCACAGAAACAGGCCCTTCAGCCCATCTAGTCCATGCTGAACTATTATTCTGCTTAGTTTCATCTACCTGCATTACCTCCAAACTGCTTCAGGCAGCGTCTGAGGTCCAAACACCTTCAGCTGCTTCATCAATGAGCCCCCTTCCACCTGCACAATGCTCAATCCCTCTTGTGAACTCATAGCAACTGAAGCACATGGAACCACCTGGACAACGTTCAGATTATGAGCAACGCACACAAAATGCCGGAGGAACTCAGCAGGCCAGGCAGCATCTATGGAGGGGTGTAAACATTTGACATTTCAGATCGAGACCCTTCATTAGTACTGGTAAGGACGGGCACATGCTAGAATAATGTGGTTAGGGAACGGGAGGAGTACAAGCTGGCAAGGGATAGCTGAGACCAGATGAGGGGGAAAGTGGGTAGATGGGCAGGCAGGGGATGAAGAGAGAAACTGGTAGGTGATAGGTGGAGGAGGTATAGGGCTGAAGAAGGAATCTGATAGGAGAAAAGAGTGGACTATGGGAGAAAGGGAAGGAGGAGGGGAACCACAGGGTGGTAATGGCCAGCTGAGATGAAGGGATGAGAGGTGTAGACTCATAGATGCTACCTGGTTTCTTAAAATTATTATAGCCAGGGGATGATAGTGGAGATAAGCTCCCATTACCAATTAAATGCTCTCAATGGCATGTGTCTCAAATAGCTTCTGACAACCAAGTTCAGCTCCTGGATTTCATGTGTGGTTTAGCTACTACGCCTGGTGGAACTGTTTCTACTGATAGGAGAAGGGGCAAAGGTGGGTTACCAGTCACCCTGGGCAGATGGGACTTGAAAGCCATGGTTAGTAGCTTATCTAGGAGAGGGTAAACTCCGATCTCAAACCTCTGCTGATATACCCACTCATGGGGAAGGCTTCAGGAATATACCACGAGGAAAAGTCCAGAGCTGGAGTCCCTAAGGCAATCCTACAGTGAGCTCAATACTGACTGGCAACTCCTTCGATGCCACTGGACCCCAAACTGTATCGGTTTCAGCTGATCCTTTAGATTCATTAGCTGTATGGAGAGGGGAGCCTGCTACATGGGCAACAGCTTGCTCTCCATGTAAAACTGCCTTGGCTTGCCTATCATGCAGACAGCTGGAATGGAACATCATTGGCCAACCCTGAGCAAGAGAGGGGCCACAAGATGCTGTCCGACTTGCTCCAGCTTTTTGTGTGTGCTGCTCGAGATTTTGAGCATCTGCAGAATCTCTTGTATTTAATATTTAGATCAGGTTGATAAGTGGTAAGTAATAGTCATGTCACTGGCAGAGGAACAGAATTGTGAGGTCCAGAAGCCCTTCACAACGTGTGGATCCTGGATCAGCCTCTATAGTAAGACCCAACGGCAGACAACCCTTTAGGAGAATATCATACTTGACTTGAGTGATTGCATTGCTGAAAATCATGCCTCATAATTCAAGAAATAACCACCTCCAGCAAGAGAGATGAATCAACTTCTTCAGTGCCACTAGCAATCCCGAAAACCTGACTATTATTCTGGGATCACCGTTGATCAGAAAGTTAACTGGACCAGCTATGTGTGGGTCAGATGATACTGAGTCACTCACCTTCTGACACTCCATTTCTACAGGACACAGAAACATGATGGACTATTCTCAATTTGCCAGGGTGAGCTCAGCTCCAACATCTGAAGCTTGACACCACCCAGGACAAAGCAGTAAGCTTGAGTGACACCCCTCCACCAGATTAAGATTCATTAATTTATCAGATGTACATTGAAGCACGCAGAGAAAAGTGTCATTGGTGTAAACCAACTCAACCCAAGGATGTGCTGGGGGCAGTCTGCCGCATACTCCGATACCAACAACGCTTGGCAGCAACAGCAGCAGCAGCAGTTTTTACATTCTCCTTGTGCCTCCCACACTCCAAAAGATGTCTGGCTTAGGGTTAGTGAGTTGTGGCTATGCCATGTTGGTATGATTTGATTTGACACAAACAACATACTTTACTGCATGTTTTGAAGTATGTGTGACAAATAAAGCTAACCTAATCTTCTTTAACCAAACAAAATAACATCTGCAAGACCTTATCCACCTCTCACCTACCCATCCACTCACAAACACAGACATACCTCCAACTCCACGTCAGGCCACTTCTGGGCCCCCATCTCCTGTCCTTGGACCTGGACTCTCATAGACTCACACCACCTAATCATTCAGTCATTTAACACTGGCATATCATGACTACAATGTGCACTGTCCACTGACTGCATTGCTGTTACTTGCCTAGGTTAATCCAGCATGAAAATCCATGCTAGGACAAATGTAGCAGATGCTTCACCCTCTGCAGCTTATACCATCTCAACTTGGAAATATACACCAGGTCTTTTATTGTTGCTATGGCTAAGTCACCCCAATATAGCTCTGCAGGAATACCATGGACACTAGTGGTTCAAGGTGCATTTGTTTTAAAACAAGACTAGTTGATAACAGAAGTGAAAGATAAATAGTACCTGGAGGTGGTGAGGCAGATGGAAGGCTCAATGTGGTCCCAGAGGTTGGCTGCAGGGGGCACTTTGCCCTAAATGCAACAAGAAAAGGAAGGTCCTCTTCAAAGGGTCTCAGAAGTTCATTCACCCTTGGGAACGAGGGGGGAAGGATGAGAGAAAGTGGGAGTGAAGGAAGGGTGCAGAGAGCATCGGGGAGACAGTGAGGGACAGAAAGAGAGCCAGAGGATGAGGGAAGGAAGGGGAAAGATATAGGGGATGGAGGGGGTGAGGGTGAGAAAGGTGGAGTGGGGGAGAGTGAGAAGAGAGGCTGAAACAGAGAGAGGGTGGAAGGGAGAGGGAAGAAGGCGGAAGAGACAGGGTGAGGGAGGACGGGGAGGAGGAAGGAATTGTGGGGGGGAGGGGGATAGAGGAGGGGGCATGTGGAGGGGGAGGGGTAAGAGGGTAGGGGGACGGGGTAAGGGGGAGGATGTTAGGAAGAGAGAGGGGGTGGAGAGAGGGGGAGAGGGGAGATGGGAGGGAGACAGAAGGGGGTGATGGAGGGGGAGGGATTGAGGGGTGAGGGGAAGGAGGAAGGGGAGGGGAAGAAAGAGTAAATGGGAAGTCGAGGTAAGGGGCTGGTGTGGGAGGGATATTGTGAAATAAAGATGAGAGTGGGAGGAAGGCAGTGCATAGGTACGTGTAAGACAGATATGGGAGATAAATAGAGAGAGCTCGGAGAGTGAGAGAGAATACTGGAAGGTGAAAGACTGAGGGAATAAAAGCAAACTGACTGCAGTTTGGAGGTTGTTAGCAGAAATCACAAGCAAGTACAATAAAGAGAAACAGAGATATGAGGCATAAATAGGAAACTCAGTGTTAGATCACTGATGTCTAGGTACTCATATACCCATGTCAAACTACCTGAAGGTGCACTTCTCCCTCCCTGAACTCTACCAAAGCCTTTGCAATTGAAAGCTTCTGCCATGCAGCCTCTCGTCCACCATGGCTCAGGAAGAGAAGAAACAAAGCCTACATTGTCACATTGCCAGCACCAGTGAGGAGCCACGTGCATCCATATAGGTGGTTGCCTGCTTCAAAGCTGTACACTACAAATCTGCCTTTTATACCTGATTAGTCAATATGTGACACCAGACCCTACAGCAAGGTGCTTAACTGAAGTGTTTGATATAAAGTATTTCCTCTGGTTGCGGTTATAGGGAGCCTACACAATGAGTGCAACCAATTATCAAAACTAGACAGTCCCAGGGTGATATCAGTAGACAGCTGTACACACAGCAGAAACGTTGGACTGACCGCTTTAGGAAATGGTAGAGGTGGCGTTGAATGAGGGAATTTAAGTGTCGCAAGGTTACCAAGGCAAATGGTAAATGAAGTTAAGAACCAGCTGCTGTTTTGCAATGCCAGAGACCCAGCTCAATCACAAGCTTGGGGACTGTCTGGGTGAAGTTGGCACTTTTTCCTCCACGACTGTGTGGGTTTCCTCCAGGTGCTCAGGTGCAGGCTTCCTCCTGCATCCCAAAGAGGTCTGTGAGGGTTGGTTAACTGGCCACTGTAAATTACCCCTGGTATGTGGGTGAAGGGTAGAATCTGGGGAGGGAGGTAGAGGAGTTGGTAGGAATATGGGAAGAAGAAAAAACAACAGTGATTCATGGGGAATAGTGACTGGATGGCTGATGGTCGATGGTTAATGTGCACTCAGTGGTATTATGTGGAATTATAAATGGATGGTTGATGATTGGGTTAATGGTCCTGTATTCATGTGGAATTATAAATGGATGGTTGATGATTGGGCTGATGGTCCTGTATTCGTGTGGAATTATAAATGGATGGTTGATGATTGGGCTGATGGTCCTGTATTCATGTGGAATTATAAATGGATGGTTGATGATTGGGTTAATGGTCCTGTATTCATGTGGAATTATAAATGGATGGTTGATGATTGGGCTGATGGTCCTGTATTCGTGTGGAATTATAAATGGATGGTTGATGATTGGGCTGATGGTCCTGTATTCATGTGGAATTATAAATGGATGGTTGATGATTGGGCTGATGGTCCTGTATTCGTGTGGAATTATAAATGGATGGTTGATGATTGGGCTGATGGTCCTGTATTCATGTGGAATTATAAATGGATGGTTGATGATTGGGTTAATGGTCCTGTATTCATGTGGAATTATAAATGGATGGTTGATGATTGGGTTAATGGTCCTGTATTCATGTGGAATTATAAAAGGATGGTTGATGATTGGGCTGATGGTCCTGTATTCATGTGGAATTATTCATGAAGGGTTGATGGTTAGTGTACACTTAGTGGACTGTAGGGCCTGTAAGTTCATGGTTGATGGTTAGGGGAAGGGGGGGAAGAGGAGGAATTATAAATGAATGGTTGATGGCTGGGCTGAATGGCCTACATTCATGTGGAGTTGTGAATGGTGGCTGATGGTTGGTGTGGACTCAGGTGGCTATAGGACTGTTTTAAATATGATGTAACTGAATGGCAAGAAAAGGCAGAATGTCTTCCTCCTGTTGTTATGTGAGCTGTCCCACTTTTAAACAGTTAGGGCTACATGCTTTGAAATAGCTCATCTGAAAACAAAACTGCATGGCAACATAATTGCACAATCGACAAAAATGACATTTTAACCAGAGCTGGATTATTGGCCAGCTGTAAGCAAGATGTCAAAATATAAGGAGCTGTTTGGACTGACCACTTGGCACCTCTCTTGCTTGAGCAGAATGTGGAAAGGTTGATCAGAGGTGGGGATTGGTGGCAATTGGGTCATGTGACAACACAGAGGATCTTGGATGGGAAAAGTGGCAACCTCACCTTCCAAATTAGTTGAAAACCAAGATCTAAATTTGTAGCCACAAACAACCTACTGGAGGAACTCAGAAAGCTGAGTGGCATTTAGGGGAGGAAAGGTATTGTTAATGGTTTAAGTGAAAACCTTACATCAAGATCTGAAATGTCAGCAATTCTTTTCCTTCCCCCAAATGCAACGCAGCTTGCTGTGTTCCTCCAGCCGAATGGTGCTTCAGATTCCAGCTCTACAGTTTCTTGTCTCCACATCTGGGCAACATTTCCTCTGACCACGTAATTAAAGATGTGCATTGAGGAACTTAAAATCAGATGAGACTTACTCACTCTGTGACTTTATCCAAGCGCAATCAAAGGGAAATCAAACTCCATACGTTCTTCCTAATATCATCCGACTATCTGGGAGCTACCTCTTCCCTGCACTGAGATCCCAACTTCTTGCTTTGTCTAGGACCCTGAAGCTGATATTTCTTGGCTTTGTGGTTTTGCTTTTCTCTTCCAATTTGCAGGTTTTTAAAGCCAAGTTTCCTGCTACTTCATCATCTTTCCTATTTCCTTTGGCAGTGACTGAACCTTCTCTCACTGGTGTTGGCAATGGTAAAGGGAAATCATGTTGTTTCTTTCTCAGTGAAAGGCTTTAATCTACAATTATTCCCAACATAGTAGAATACCTCAACCAGGAGCAACAAATATTATAGACAATAGACAATAGGTGCAGAAGTAGACCATTCGGCCCTTCGAGCCTGCACCACAATTCTGAGATCATGGCTGATCAACTACTATCAATACCTGGTTCCTGCATTGTCCCCATATCCCTTGATTCCCCTATCCATAAGATACCTATCTAGCTCCTTCTTGAAAGCATCCAGAGAATTGGCCTCCACTACCTTCCAAGGCAGTGCATTCCAGACCCCCACAACTCTCTGGGAGAAGAAGTTTTTCCTTAACTCTGTCCTAAATGACCTACCCCTTATTCTCAAACCATGCCCTCTGGTACTGGACTCTCCCAGCAGCTGGAACATATTTCCTGCCTCTATCTTGTCTAATCCCTTAATAATCTTATATGTTGCAATCAGATCCCCTCTCAATCTCCTTAATTCCAGCGTGTACAAGCCCAGTCTCTCTAACCTCTCTGCGTAAGACAGTCCAGACATCCCAGGAATTAACCTCGTGAATCTACGCTGCATTTCCTCTACAGCCAGGATGTCCTTCCTTAACCCTGGAGACCAAAACTGTACACTATACTCCAGGTGTGGTCTCACCAGTGCTCTGTATAAATGCAAGAGAATTTCCTTGCTTTTGTACTCAATTCCCTTTGTAATAAAGGCCAACATTCCATTAGCCTTCTTCACTGCCTGCTGCACTTGCTCATTCACCTTCAGTGACTGATGAACAAGGACTCCTAGATCTCTGTGTATTTCTCCCTTACCTAACTCTACACCGTTCAGATAATAATCTGCCTTCCTGTTCTTACTCCCAAAGTGGATAACCTCACACTTATTCACATTAAACGCCATCTGCCAAGTATCTGCCCACTCACCCAGCCTATCCAAGTCACCCTGCATTCTCCTAACATCCTCATCACATGTCACACTGCCACCCAGCTTAGTATCATCAGCAAATTTGCTGATGTTATTTTCAATACCTTCACCCAAATCGTTGACGTAAATGGTAAACAGCTGTGGTCCCAATACCGAGCCCTGTGGCACCCCACTAGTCACCACCTGTCATTCCGAGAAACATCCATTCACCGCTACCCTTTGCTTTCTATCTGCCAACCAGTTTTCTATCCATGTCAATGTCTTCCCCCCGATGCCCTGAGCTTTTATTTTACCCACCACTCTCCCATGTGGGACCTTATCAAATGCCTTCTGAAAATCGAGGTACACTACATCCACTGGATCTCCCCCGTCTAACTTCCTGGTTACATCCTCGAAAAACTCCAACAGATTAGTCAAGCATGATTTACCCTTGGTAAATCCATGCTGGCTCGGCCCAATCCTATCACTGCTATCTAGATATGCCATTATTTTATCCTTAATAATGGACTCTAGCATCTTCCCCACCACCGATGTCAGGCTGACAGGTCGATAGTTCTGTTTTCTCCCTCCCTCCTTTCTTAAAAAGTGGGATAACATTAGCCATTCTCCAATCCTCAGGAACTGATCCCGAATCTAAGGAACATTGGAAAATGATTACCAATGCATCCGCAATTTCCAGGGCCACCTCTTTTAGTACCCTAGGATGCAGACCATCTGGACCTTGGGATTTGTCAGCCTTCAGTCCCATCAGTCTTCTCATCACCGTTTCCTTCCCAATGTCAATCTGTTTCATTTCCTCTGTTACCCTATGTCCTTGGCCCATCCATACATATTCTTCTAGAGAAAGCTAGCAGGTCAAGCAACATCTGCAAAGGGAAAGAAACTGACAATTCCAGATGCTGTTTGACTCACTAAGTTCCTTCAAACTAGATTGTTGCTCCAGATTTTAGCATCTGCAGTGTCCAGAACACCTGATCTGTTCCAATCAATTCTTCAAATGCAGGTAAGGATGGTTGAAATTTTCATTGTTAGGGACAACTTGTTGGGACTGTGCAATATAATGTCTTCCAATTCAACGTGAATTTTGTTTTCAAAATTAAAACTCAGATGAACCAGCCCTAAAGAGGATAGATGAAACAGTGCAGGCATAGCAAGGTGAAGTAGTGATTAGGCGAGGAGAGTGAATTGCACGGAGTGAGGAAGCAGCAGATCAATAGACACCTCTGTGGAATGCACTGAAGAAATAAAATGTGGTTAAGGTTATTAACAATCACCAGGGTTATGACTATAATGGAAATCCAAACACCTCTATGGAATTCAGTTACTGTCAGTAACACTGGTCATATTAGGGAACATTCCCATAATAAAAATATTATAAAGGGCAAACCAATCTTAATCATTCCAAATTAAAATAAAATAAAAAGTGTAGATGCAGGAAATCTGAAATAAAACCAGAATGCTGAAAATACTCAGATCAGCGGTTAACCCTTGAGGGTCAGGAACTTTAGTTTCACTCCCTTCTGGAGGTGCTGCCTCATCTGCTGCGTTACTTCTGCAGTTTCTGTTTTTGTTATTACTCAAGTGACTGTCTAAAGGTGAACCAATTAGTAGGTTAATTGGTCACTGTAAAGTATCTCATAATTAGGTGGGTTTGCTGGGCAGTATGGCTTGAAGGGTCAGGCGGTATCTAAATAAATATAATGTTGCTCAGTTAGGTGGCATTTCTTTTATACCTTATTAACTATTTCCATGAAACTTTGGCGAATTTGGCAGCTACTTAATTGCGTCAGAATGTATTGGTTCCGATGTGACTCAATTAACCAGAATCCACTGTACTACTTATTATTAATATTTTGTCATTTTTTTTGTATTTGCACAGCTTTCCACTAGTGGCTTGCTAGTCTTTGTAGGCAGTTTTTCATTCACATTTCTTTGTTCTACTGTGAATGTCTGCAAGGAAATGAACCTCTATGGAACTTCAAACACAACTCATCCTAGAAAAGAGAGACTGGAGCCCTTAGCCACTAGCTGTTGTTTGTCCACTGAATTTGATAATGATGATTGTGTTTGTGTAGCTCATCTTATCTGTGTTTGGAGGTGACTGAAGAGGCCAATCCTTGAATGGCAGAGACATTCACAGTGGGGACAAGGGAATTGTTCCGATTCTATACACAGCTGTTGCTGCTGCTTTCCTCTTCTGCCGGGTAGTCTCCAGCTTCCTGTGATGCCTATCTTCTAAGTTGTTGAGCAAGTTTAACTAAGGTGCACCAACCAGTTCAGTCTTATGCCCTAGTTCCAGATGCCAGGGAGCAAGCCCACTATAATCAATGCTGGCTTTCACACAGTCCTTATACCTGAGTATAAATACGCTGAGTAGGCTACAGTCAATCATGGAAAACCCTGAACATTCTCTGCACAGCACCATCCAGAGACAGAGAAGCAGCTTCAGCGGCAGGTTGCTGTCAGTGCAATGCTCCTCAGACAGGATGAAGAGATCATTACTCCCCAACGCCATTCGGCTCTACAATTCAACCACCAGGGACAAGACATGTTAAAGTGCCGGGGTTAGGACTGAGATTAAGTTACCACTCAATGCACTTTAGTAAACTATTTAAGAACTTTTTAAAAGCTATTTATTAATGCTTTTTGAGAGGGTGATTTTAGCTGCATATCATATTTATACTGAGTTAAATACTGTATGTAATTAGTTTTGCTACAATAAGTGTATGGGACACTGGAAAAATGTTGAATTTCCCCTTGGGGATGAATAAAGTATCTATCTATCTATCTTTTATGAGGTCTACCATGGATTCTGCTTCCCTGTGAGAATTGGCTATAGAGCAGCTGCTTAGGGAGTCCAGAGCCCTCAATGTCCAGTCCAAAGACATAGTGTTTTCAGGATAAACACGTGTTGTCTTTGCTCTATTCAGGACTTCTGGGTTTGTGCCAGTGGATACCCATAATGGATCTCAGGCTGCTCCAGCAATTTGAGTTGCCTTTTGTATACAGTCCACATTTCACAACCATACAGGCTTGTACAAGTCAATATTGTCCTATAGGGTGCAGTCATCTGCATTGAATGCTTTGAGGATGATTCTATTAGCTGTCTTAAAATTAAAATTTAGGCAATGCAGATCAACCAATCAAGTCTGAACTGAAGTACACCCGTGTTCAAGGCCCCTGACCGTGTAGTTGAGTACACATGTGAAAAGGAGGTGGAATAGCAAGGGGCCAGCACACACTCTTGCTTCACACCATTTGGGATGTTGAATAGCTCTGAGGCCTCCCCATTTGAGAGGACAAGGCCAGTCATATCATCGTGAAAGAAAAAAGATTGATGAATTTGCGTGAGTATCCTAACAAGATTACTCAAAGCGCTTCTCTGTTAACCATGTTAAAAGCCTTAGTCAAATCTATGAAGACAGTGATCCAGATTCTGCTTGATACATTTTTCTTGAACTTGACAGACAGCAAACACCATATCAATGGTGTTTCTTCCAGGGTGGAACCTGCACTGTGCCTCGGGCAGGGTCTTCTCAGATAGGGTCATGACTTGGTGATTGAGAACGACATGGGCTAAGATCTTCCCAGCGAGATGCTGTGGTAGTTACCAGTCAGCTCTGCTGCCTTTGTTTCTGAAAAGAGATAAGGTCAAAGCATCTCTGAGTCCACTGGGCATGTCTTCATCTTTCCAGAAGGTCTTAGTGCAACCAAACCCATTGAATTGAAGACATTGGCAGGGATTCTATCCTTCCTAGAGGTTTTTCCAGAACTTAAGCCAGCAATGGTTTGTTTGACCTCAACCTTTGGAGGAGAGTGGTTGAGGCATCAGCAGTGAGTTTCTGGGGGATTTGATGGAGTGCAGCCTGGACTACAATAGATGGCCTGTTGAACAAATTGCTTAAGTGTTCTCTCCACCTGTTGTTAATACTCTTTTTCTCTCTGAGCAGGGCTGACAGAAGGGGTATGATGTGAGGCTTGATTGGTCCACACAAGGCTTTGATGGCATCGAAGAACATCTTAGTCTTTGGTGTCAGCACGGCACTGGAATTCCTCCGGTTTCTCTCTCTCACCATTCAGTTTGCATTCTGCATAATGCCGTCATGTTTGCCTCTAAAGTGATCGCGTTTCAGGATGGAAGAAATGTTCTGCCTTTTGATTTTCTTCCAGTATCCTGGTGATATTTTTGTTAAACCGATCCCGATGAGCTCCTTTTTTGGTACGAGGGCTGACTTTGCTGATTTCATCTTGTATTGATTTCACATCCGAACTATGCTTCCATCTGGGGCCTATGGGATGGTAGTGTGTCATCGGGACAGTTTACAAATTGATCTCAATGTTTATGGTGCTGTAACTTGTTGGTATCAGGAGGTTGTCGGGTTACTTTTGAATTTTTTTTGGTGCAGATGGGATGATGTGTAGTGAGAGGGTTGATCTAAGTAGTTGATGATCCATCTAGCACTCTGCTCCATATATGGCTCTCGTGATCTTGAGATCATTCACCATGCACAATTTCCTTAGTGTGAAACTCGTCACTACTCAAACTTACTAAGTCCTGTGGCGATGGGGGAGAACGGGGACAAAGCAACAGGTGGGGGTAACCACTGGTTTGCACGTAGGTCATTTAATTCTGACCCTGGGAGAGCAGAGGTGACTAAGCACTTGTAAAGAGGGTTTCTTCTGTTTGTTAACTAGCAGGAATGCTAATTTACTGATAACGAGAATGGTATTCCTTTGTAAACCAAATGGGGATTAATGTTCTTTCTTCTGAGTCTGTAAGCTTTTGTTGACGGGCTTTTGGGCAGATCGGCGCGAGGGGGTCGAGAGAGAGGACGCAATGCTCTAAGCTGGGCAAGGATCGGACCGGGGTCCGAGGCCGGGAGATTCTCCGAGGAGGGGGGGGGATGAAGCTAGATGTGCTTGGTTGACCACTCGGAGGGTCCTGAGCTGTTTGGAGAGTCGAGGAGTTCGGAGGGTCCTGAGCTGCGAGTCGAGGAGTTCGGAGGGGAGCGAATGGTGGCCAGAAGACTTCAGTAATTGAGCTCCAACGGTTGTGCACGAAGTGGTTTGGACTTTGATAAGTTTGGCGCCTTTTCTTTAATTTTCTCTTCATATATACTGTATCGTTATTAATCACTTAGTTATAGTAACCTTTATAAATTGTACTCATTTAATCGCATATGGTGTACTGTCTGTTTTTGGGCGAGGCGGGGACATCACACAGCATCCACACCAGCTGATTACCCAGTTTGGCGGGGCCGAAGGCTGCTCCCCCTAGACGAGAACGAGCTGAGCGAGCCTGAGGCGACCCAGGGGGTTACACACTTATGCAGGATGAGCACTGCTCCCCCTTGGACAAGGAAGATTACTAGAAAAGGTATCCCAGACGTTGCTTGTTCCAAAATAATCACAGCTGGCATTTTTACCCCTGCAGACACCAGATGAGGAACACATAAATGACCCACTAGTTCTATGGTGGAAGATTTTAGGAGCTGAATGATAGCTCTTGTCTAGAGATCAAGGTGGAATTTGATTTAGATCAGATTTTCAGCATCTGCAGAATTTCTTGTGTTTTGGGGATGAGGTACACTGTTTGGGACTCTCCAAAAGGAGCCTCAAATCTAATTAAAGCAGGCTAGTTCCTACATCATAAAAACACCTTTATGTCAGGCAGCATTTGGCAGCAATCAAAGAAATTACAAATTGGCTGGCATTGTTCAAAAGAGTACCAAAAAAACAAATTGTCACAGTAACTCCCTTCACAAGATTCACAACGAAACAGTGTGAATATTCACTACACAAATCTGATGCTTTGCCAGAGAATTTGCCTGCTGACAGCACCGTAATTAAACTGAAGTCGATGGAGGTGAAGGAAACAATCACTATTTTAAATATACATAATCATTTTTGTGTGAAACGCTTTAAACCTTGGCCTGTGAAGAAATAATTAAAGGCTTGTTAGCAACAGAATAACAAAGCTGCATAATAATGTGGAGTAAGCAGCAAAAACACTGCATTGGAAAGAGTCAGAAAGTTATCCAACATGTGAATTCAGCAAAATGCTGCAAGCTCTGCTCAGTGGGAATTAAACCAAGGTGGTTCATTAACTGCAACTCTCCAATGCAGGGTCGTTTTCAATGTTTGTCGACTACTGAGCCTTGCCAGTGTGTGACTGAGTTGAGGAATAAAGTGACGACAAGTTGCTGAGACTTTATAGCAACGAGACATTTGGTGTCTCGCTGCTGTAGAGTCTCAGAGTCCTTAATGTTCCACGAGCCTTCCTGTCAGCCAAACAACCTCTCCTTTCTTCAGGATAAGGTTTAATATCCTTAGCATTTGTTGTGAAATTTGTTGCTTTATGGCAGCACTACAGACCAATACATAAAAAGCTATAAATTATAATAAGATATATTAGATATAAAACTGACTTAAATAAGTAGTGCAAAAAGAGAGGAAAAAAATGAGGTAATGTAAATGGGTCCATTATCAGACCGTAAGACAGAGAAGCAGAATTAGGCCATTTGGCCCATTGAGTCTGCTCCGCCATTTCATCATGACTGATCCATTATTCCTCTCAGCCCCAATCTCCTGCCTCCTCTCCCCTCCACTGTATGCTTCATGCCCTGGCCAATAAAGAATCTATCAACCTCTGCCTTAAGCATACAAAAATTTGGCCTCCACAGCTGCCTGTAGCAACAAATTCCACAGATTCATCACACTCTGGCTAAAGAAATTCCTCACCTCCCCTTATTCTAAGGCTGTGTCCTCTGGTCTTACACTCTCCCAGCACAGGAAACATCCTCTCCACATCCACTCTATCAAGGCCTTTCACCATTTGACAGGTTTCAATGAGGTCACACTTCATTCTTCTGAATTCTAGTGAATACAGTCCCAGAACTATCAAACACTCTTCATGTGACAAGCCATTCAGTCCTGGAATCATTCTCATGAACCTCCTTTCAAATGAGTCCAGTTTCAGCATATCCTTTCCAAGATAAGGGCCCAAAACTGCTCACAATACTCCCAGTAAAGCCTCACATTACATCCTTGCTTTTATATTGTAGCCCTTTTGAAATGAATGCTGACTTCACATTTACCTTCCTCACCACAAACTCCACCTACAAATTAACATTTAGGGAATCTTGCACAAGGATTCAAGTCCCCTTGTGCCTCAGAATTTTGTATTTTCTCTCCATTTGGAAAATAGTCTACCCTTTCATTACTTCTACCTAAGTGCGTGACTGTATCCTGCTCGATACTGTATTTCAACTGCCTATTCTCCTAAGTCCTTCTGTAGCCTCTCTACTTCCTCAAAACTACTTGACCCTTCACCTACCTTTGTATCATCTGCAAACTTTGCAACAAAGCGATCAATTCTATCATACAAGTCATTAACATGTAACAGCACTATCGCTTCGGTTCCCAACCCCTGCCAGATTAGTTTAAACTCACTGGAAAAACTCTAGTCAATCTGACCCCTCTGGTTCAGTTGTAACCTGTCCCTTTTGTACCGGTTGTGCTTTTCCCAAAAGAGATCCCAATGATCCAGAAATCTGAACTTCTGCCCTCTGCACTAGTTCCTCAGCCATGCCAAATCATCCTATTCTCACCCTCACTGACACATGGCATCGACCTAGAGATTACTACCTCAGAGGTCCTGTTTCTCAGCTTTCTACCTAATTCCCTAAATCCTCCCTTCAGCCACCTTGTCCACTTATGTCAGTGGTGCCAATTTGTACCAAGACTTCTGGCTGCTCACCCTTGCCCTTGAGAATGCCACGGACCTGATCTGAAACATCTCCGACTCTGTAACCAGGGAGACAACACATCTCTATCGCACCCACAGAACCTCATCTCTGTTCCTCTGGCTATCAGTACTATCAATACTGCAGTCCTTTTCACCTCTCTGCTCCTCTGAGTCACAGCACCAGATTCAGTGCCTGAGACACGGTCACTGTGGCTCCCTCAGTAGGTCATCCACCTCAATAGTATCTAAAATTGCATACTTAATAATAAATATGGGGAATGCCACAGGTGTACCCTGCACTGGCCATGCATTTCCCCTGCTCCTCCTGATAGTCATCTAGCTACCTGGTTCCTCCAACCTGGCAGTGACTACCTCCCCATAGCTCCTGTGTATCATCTCCTCGTTCTCCTACATGAGTCAAAGGTCATCGAGCTGCAGCTCCAATTCCTTAGCACATTCTCTCAAGAGCTGCAGCTTGGTGCACCTGCAGATGTGTTTATCTGGGAGATTGGAGGTCTCCCAGACTTCCCACATCCCACACAGAGTACAAAACACTGCCTTGGAGCCATTCCCACTAAACTACTTTACCCTACCAGATGAAGAATGAACAGAGAGAAAAAGTATGTTAAAAGACAATTTACCTCACCCAAACCTGATGAGCCAAAGCCACTCTGAACACTGGCATACTCCAAAAGAATGGCCGCCCGAAGAATGATCCATTTAGAACTCTGATGGCAGAGGGGAACTCATGACTTATCCAAGTTTCCCTTCTTCACTGGTCACCTCAACTACTTCTATATTGTAAACACTCTCAAGATAATGAAACCCCTTTGAAATTAGAGAAGGATGTTGTTCTCTTGCACATTTTTCACTAACAACGATGAATGCCAAACTTCATAAGGTTTTAATGGTTTTATGGAATAAAAGGAACCATCTTGCCCCATGACAGCACTCAGTTGAATGGCCCCTACCAAACAACACAACTTTGCTCATTTGACCAGAAGGAAAAGCCTATTAAGAGTCACAGGGCCACATAGCACAGAAAATACTCTTTGACCCAATTTGCTCATGTCAGTCAAATGCCACCTAAGCTAGTCACATTTGCCCGTTTGGTCTATATCCTTCTAAACCTTTCCTGTGTATATACGTATCCAAATGTCTTTTCAATTAACAGTACTTTCTCTGGTAGCTCATTCTATATCTTCTCCATCCTCAACTTGCCCCTCAGGCCCCTCACAAATTTTCTCCTCTCACTTTAAACTTGGTATCACAGCCTGGTATGGAGGTTCCAATGCACAGGATTGCAAAAAGCTGCAAAGGGTCTTAGACTCAGCCAACTTCATCACAGGCACAACATCATCACTGTCAACATCTTCCTCACGAAGACAGCATCCATCACCATCTGGGATATGCTTTCTGCTATCAGGGAGTGGTACAGCAACCTGAAGACTCATATACAGTGATTCAGGGGATGGCTTCTTCTCCTTCAACATCACATTTCTAAATGATTCATGAACTTGGCCTTGCTGGCACTATTTATCTTTGTAATTTATTGTAATTTTAAGTCTTGGCAATGCGCTGCTGCTGCAAAACAACAAACCACATCATCAAGTCAGTGATAAAGATTCTGATTCTCTGCCCTCTTGTTTTTGACTTCCTTCCCTGGCAAAAAGACTTCACGTTCACTGTATCTAAGTTCCTTATGACTTTAAACACAGGTCTCCCATTGTCCTCTCCCATCAGACCACATTCTTGGCCATTGAATAACCTTCTGCTGTAAGGTATGCAAGTCTCTTTAAGTAGCTAAGCACACAAAACCTCTATAAGATCAACCTTCAAGTATCTCTTGGGCCTTAACGGCACTGTATTTGGTTTATATATTTTGTGGCTCTTTAGCTTTTCACCTACTTCTGTAAGATCATAAAATATGTGGCTTTTAATGTATTCTTGTTTCTCTTGGCTTTACTCACTATCTATCTCTCTGAATCAGCTCCGTGGCCCTCCTATACTCCACCTCCAGGTCTTAAAGCTAGCCTAAAGTGACTTGAAACAAATTTAGTTTTCCATGTTAATAAGCAGTGACAATAACCAAACTAAAAGTGTGGAACAGTCGATTAAATTACAAATGAACGATCTCGTTCCCCATCCATTTCTGCATTCTTAGCCTGGAACTCAGCCAATTCCCTATCCTGTGCTGTGTCTGAAAAATATTAATATTGGCATATTAAAAACAAGAGTCTGTGAATGATTGCTACCCCAGATTTTGCATATTAACTTTCAAGTTGCTCTTGAAGACTTCTGTGTACTTGACGACCAGAAATAAAGCAAGGGGCCATGAAGAGAAGGACAAACATTTTCGTCTCAGGTGCTGCAGAATCACTTCCACTGAAACAGATTCTCCACATTCCCAATTCTCCGCAAGTATGTTAAAACAGTCTTGTTTATTCACAATGTTTTCCCTCTCTGTGTCCAAGTAAATGACTTAAAAAAATCAAAAAGTCAATGAAACATGCTGCGAGTTGTCAGGAAGAAGGAAGGTGGTCTTTTGGCCAATACAGCCTTTTGTGCAATAACAGTACTCTTAAAGAAGAATGTGTGTGTTCCATTGATTGTCTTTTCTCTTGCACTTTATAAAGTTAGCATGACAGGATTTTTTTTTGTGCTTTGCTTTGACGAGGAAATTAGGAAGACTTAAGGACGGATGGCAGACATTGTCTATATGGAGGTTAATGAGAATGGTCTCAGAATTGAAAGGGTTAATGCATGAGGGGTGTTTGATGGCTCTGCGCCTGTACTCCATAAGACCATAAGTCATAGGAGCAGAATTAGGCAATTCAGTTTATCAAGTCTGTTCCGACATTCCACCATGGATGATTTACTATCCCTCTCTACCCCATTCTTCTAACTTCTAACTTCTCCCTGTATCTCTGTACCCCGACTAATGAAGAACCGATCAATTTCAGCTTTAAATATACCCAATGACAGCCTCCACAGCTATATGGGCAATGAATTCCACAGATTCACCACCTTCTGATAAGGAAATTCCTCTTCATCTCTGTTCTAAATGGATGTCCCTCTATTCTGAGGTTGTGCCCTCTGGTCCTAGACCCACCAACTACAGAAAACATCCTTTCCACATCCACTCTATCTAGACCTTTCAATATTCAATAGGTTTCAATGAAATCCCTCCTCATTTTTCTAAACTCCTGTGAGTACAGGCCCAGAGCCATCAAATCTTCCTCAGATGTTAACCCTTTTCATTCCTGGAATCATTCTCATGAAACTCCTCTGGACCATCTCCACCACTAGCATATTTTTCCTTACATAAGGGCCCAAAACTGCTCATGATAGTCCAAGTGTGGTCTGACCAATACCCCATAAAGCCTCAGCATTACATCCTTGCTCTAATGCTACCAATGCATTTGCCCTTCTCAACCTGCAAGTTAATCTTTAGGGAATCCTGCATGAGGACTCCAAAGTCCCTTTGCACCTCTGATTTTTTAAAAAAAACTTCTCCCTATTTACAAAATAATCCACACTTTTATTTTTTCTACCAAAGTGAATGACCACAGACTTCCCTGCAGTATATTGTTGACTGCTTCTTTCGGGATGCTGCCCGACCTGCTGAGTTCATCCAGCTTTTTTGTACGTCTTGATTTGACCACAGCATCTGCAGTGTACTTTGTGTTTACCGTTCCATCCATCACATCTTTGTCCATTTTCCCTATCTGTCCAAATCCTTCCAAATCTTTCCTGCTTTCTCAACACTACCTGCCCCTCCAATCATCTTCATATAGTCCACAAACCTGACCACAAAGCCATCAATTCTGCCATCCAAATCATTGACTTAAAACATATAAAGAAGTGTTCCCAACACAGACCCCTGCAGAACTCCACTAGTCACCAGCAGCCAACCAGAAAAGGCCCCTTTTATTTCCACTCTTTGCTTCCTGCCAGTCAGCCAATCTTCTAATCATGTTAATATCTTTCTTGTAATATCATGGGATCTTATCTTGTTAAGCAGCCTCATGTGTGGCACCTTGTCAAAAGCCTTGTGAAAATCCAAGTAAACAACATCCACCAATTCTCCTTTGTCTATCCGGCTTTTTATTTTCTCAAAGAATTCCAACAGATTTGTCAGGCAAGAATTCCCCTTAAGGAAACCATGCTGACTTTGGTCTATTTTATCATGTTCCTCCAAGTACCCTGAAACCACACCCTTAACAACCAAATTCCAACATCATCCCAACCACTGAGGTCAGACTAACTGGTCTGTAATTTTTTATCTTCTGTCTCCCTTCCTTCTTAAATAATGGAGAGACATTTGCAACTTTCAGTCCTCCGGAACCATTCCAGAATCTAGTGATTCTTGAAAGATTGGTTTGAATACCTCCAAAATCTCTTCAGCTACCTCTTTTAGAACCCTGGATTTAGCCCTTTCCACTTCCCAAGAACCTTCCATTAGTTATAGCTACAACACTCACTTCTGTCCCTTGACATTCTCAAATTTCTGACATACTGCTCGTGTCTCTCAAGTGAAGACTGACACAAAATACTTAAGTTCATCTGCCATTTCTTCGTCCCCCATTACTACCTCTCCAGAGTCATTTTCTCTCGCTTCTGTTTTACTCTAGTTTTCTGAAAAAACTTTTGGTATTCTTTTTATATTATTGGCTAACTTACCTTCATATTTCATCTTTTCTCTTCTTACGGCTTGTTAGTTGCCTTCTGTTGATTTTTTTAAAGCTTCCAAATCCTCTAACTTTCCACTAATTTTTGCATTATTATATGCCCTCTCTTTTGCTTTTTGCTATCTTTGACTTCTCAGCCATGGTTGCAACATCCTCCCTTTAGAATACTTCCTCATCTTTGGGATGACTCTATCTTCTGAATTGCCACCAGAAATTCCTGCCATTGCTGTTCTGCTGTCATCCCGGCTGGGTACCCCTTCCAATCAATTTTAGGCAGTGCCTCTCTCATTTACTCCACTGTAATGCCTTACATCTGATTTCATCTTCGGCCTCTCAAATTGCAGAGTGAATTCTATCATATTATGGTCACTGCCTCCTAAGGATTCTTTTGCCTTATGCTTCTGAATCAAATGTGGTTTATGACAAGACCCAAACCAGAACTGCCTTCCCCTAGTGGGCTCAACCACAAGCTGCTTTAGAAAGATATATCATAGGCATTCTACAAATTCCCTCTCATAGGATCCAGCACCAACTTTATTTTCCCGAACTACCTGCATACTGCAATCCCCCTTTACTACAGTAACACTGCCCTTTTTATATGCCTTTCTATCTGCTATTGTAACTTCTATGCCATATCCTGGCTACTCTTTGTTGGTCTGTATATAACTCCTGTCAGGTTCCTTTTACCCTTGTAGTTTCTTAAATCTACCCACAAGGACTCTGCATCTTCCAATCCTACGTCATCTCTTTCTGAGCCACCCCCACTACCCACCTGCCTGTCCTTTTGTCCATTTGTATATCCTTGGATTTTAAGCTCTGAGCTATGATCTTTCAGCCACATCTCGGTGATGCCCATGCCACTCCTGCCAATCTCTAACTGTGCTACAAGATTATCTACCTTATTCTGTATACAGTGTGCATTCAAATATAACACGTTCAGTCCTGATTCCATGACACTTCTTGATTTTTCTCCCAGAGTACACTTCAGTTCATCCCACTGACTGCGTTTGTCCTTCCTCACAGTCTGACTACACACTGTATCTCCTTATATATCAACTGCTCCATCGTCAGCCCTATCATTCCAGTTCCCATCCCCCCTCCCCACCAAATTACTTTAAACCCTCCCTAACAATTTTTGCAAACCTGCTTGCAGGATACTGTTCCCCCTTGGGTTCAGGTGTAACCTGAACTTTTTGTACGGGTCAGAGAGCGGTAGCTGTGTGGAACGAGCCTCCAGTAGAAGTGGTAGAGGCAGGTTTGATATTGTCATTTTAAAAAAATTGGATAGGTATATGGACAGGAAAGGAATGGAGGGTTATGGGCTGAGTGCAGGTCGGTGGGACTAGGTGAGAGTAAGCATTCGGCACGGATTAGATGGGCCGAGATGGCCTGTTTCTGTGCTGTAATTGTTATATGGTTACACCTTTCCCAATGTCTAGAAATCTGAAATATTTACCCCTGCACCAATTCATCTGCCAAATCATCCTATTCTTACCCTCACTGCTGCGTGGCATAGGCAGAAATCCAGAGATTACTACCCTGGAGGTCCTGCTTTTCAGCTTTCTACCAAACTCTCTACTTTTTCTCTTCAGGACTTCCTCCCTTTTTCTACTGATGTTGTCAGTACCAACTTCTGGTTTCTCATCCTCCCCTTTTAGAATGCTGATATGAGACATCCCTGGCACCCGTGAAGCAACATAGTGTCCAGGTATCTCCTTCATTTCCACAGAATCTCCTGTCTGCTCCTCTAACTAATGGGTTGCACTTGAATCCGAGGGGTCCAATATCTTGGCAGGAAGGTTTGCTAAGGCTTTTGGGGAGAGTTTAAAGTAGAATTGCTGGAGGGTGGGAATTGAACTGAAGAGACGGAGGAAGGGGCTGTTGGCTCACAAATAAGGAAAGCTTGGAGACAGTGAGAGGGAGGATAGGCAGGTGATAGAGAAGGGGTGCGCTCAGACCAATGATTTGATATGAGTCTATTTTAATGCAATGAGTATTATGAACAAAGCCGATGAGAGAGTGTGGATCAGTACTTGGAACTATGATTTTGTGGGCATTACAGAGACTTGGATGGCTCAGGGGCAGGAATGGTTACTTAGGCTTTAGATGTTTCCGAAAGGACAGGGAGGGAGGCAAAAGAGGTGGGGGTATGTCATGGCTACAGAAAAGGAGGAAGTCACGGAGGGACTGTCTACTGAGTCTATGTGGATGGAAGGGGAAGAAACAGGAAGGGGGTCAATAACTCTACTGGGTGTTTTTTATAGACCACTCAATAGTAACGTTAGGGACATTGAGGAGCAGATAGGGAGACAGATTCTGGAAAGGTGCAATAATAACAGGGTTGTCATGATGGGAGATTTTAATTTCCCAAATATCGATTAGCATCTCCCTAGAGTGAGGGGTTTAGATGGGGTGGAGTTTGTTAGGTGTGTTCAGGAAGGTTTCTTGACACAATATATAGATAAGCCTACAAGAGGAGAGGCTGTACTTGATCTGGTATTGGGAAATGCACCTGGTCAGGTGTCAGATCTCTCAGTGGGAGAGCATTTTGGAGACAGTGATCACAATTCTATCTCCTTTACCACAGCATTGGAGAGGGATAGGAACAGACAAGTTAGGAAAGCATTTGATTAGAGTAAGGGGAAAGATGAAGCTATCAGGCAGGAACTTGGAAGCATAAATTGGGAAGAGATGTTGGAGGAGGCAAATACGGTGGTGGAGGCAGATACAATAGGGTTTTTTAAGAGACTCCTGGATAGGTACATGGAGTTTAAAAAATAGAGAGTTATGGGTAATCCTTGGTAATTTCTAAAGTAAGTACATGTTTAGCACAGCATTGTGGGCCGAAGGGCCTGTATTGTGCTGTAGGTTTTCTATGTTTCTATGATTTCCCAACACTACTGCATTCCTAACTCTTCTCCCCCTCCCCCGTCTTCCCTTCTGAGCCACAGAGTTAGTGCCCAGGACCTAGGCCTCCCCTGGTAGGTTGCTGCTCCCTCCCCACCCCCAGAACAATATCCAAACTGGTATACTTAATATTGAGGGTAATGGCCACATCTTCATAGCTTCATCATTCCAGTACTGTGCACTGGAGTTTAGAAGAATGAGAGGGGATCTCATTGAAAACCATCAAATATTGCAAGGTCTAGGTAGATTGGATGTGACTTCCAATAGTGGAAAAGTCTGGGACTAAAGGGCACAGCCTTTTAGAACAGAAAAGTTAAAGTCTGTCCTGAGCCTTATAGGCTCATCAGGCCAGTGCTTATGCCAGTTTCTGTGGCGTGAAGCGACTGAGAGTACAAGACTCACCCCCCCCCCACCCCAGATAGGACGCCAGTCAATCACGAGGTTAACCCCCAGCACTTTGCCGGTACCCGTTTTCAGCCGGGTGGACTGCAGCAATGTGTGGTTAAGTGCCCTGCTCAAGGACACAACACGCTGCCTCGGCTGGGGCTTGAACTCTCCAACTTCAGATTGCTAGTCCAACGCCTTAACCACTTGACCACGCGTCACTTTTAGAACAGAGATGAAGAGCAATTTTTTTTTATCCAGACAGTGATGAATCTGTGGAATTAATTGCCACTCATGGCTGCAGAGGCCAATTCACTGGGTATTTTTAAAGTGCAGTTTTGTAGGTCTTTGGTTAGTAAGGTTATGGGGAGAAGGCAGGAGAATGGGATTGGGAGGGACAATAAAGCAGCCATGATTGAGTGGCAGAGCAGACTCAATGGGTTGAATGGTCTAGTTCTTCTCATATTCCTTATGGTCTTATGGAGTTTAGCGAGGCATTTGAAAAGGTCCGACATGGTACACTAGCGCAGATGTTTAAGGCACATGGGATCAAAAGTAAGCTGGCTGAATGGATCCAAAGTTGGTTTGGTGATAGGAAGGCTGTGATTAGTGATGTATGGCAGGGACCAGTGCTGGACCCCTGCTGGTTGTGATATATATGAATGAACTGACTGCGAATTTCAGATTTGTAAATTTGTGAATAACATGGAAAATGGCAATGCTGTGCAGTGAGGAAGATTGGGCGAGGCTACAAAAGGGTAGAGATCAGATGGAAAGCTGGACAGAGATGCAATTTAATCCTGACAAATGTAAAGTGATGCATTTTAGGAAGTGAACATAGATAGGGTATATATAGTAAATGGCAGTGTGTGGAGGAATATTAATCAACAGAGAGACTGAGAGGTTGAACTTCATTGTTCCCTGCAATAACAACTCAGGTAGACAGGGTGGTGAAGGCGGCATGTGGCATGCTTGCCTTCTTAGCTCAGGGTACAGCTTTGAAGAAATGACATATTATGTTGCAACTTTTGTAAAAAACAATGATCAGACAGCATTTGGACAAGTCTGGTCATCAGACCAATCAGATGAAGCTTATGCTGGAGTCAGTGCAGTGGAGACTCATCAGGAGGTTGTCTGCTCTGGAGGACTTTAGTTCCAGAGAGACTGGGTAGTCTGGGCTTGCTTTCCCTTGAGTGGCGGAGTTTGAGGGGTGACCAGATATGAAATTATAAGGTAAAGAGTCAGAATCATTTTCCCATTGAGGGGTATCAAAAACAATGGGTGTAAGCTTGTGCTGGAGTAGAAATTTTAAAAGGGACCCCTTTTTTTTAAGGTGGATATCTGGAATTTGCCGCCAGAGAAGGTGGTGGGACATGACAGAATCACTACATTTGAGCGATGTTTAGAGGACACTTGGACAGGAAGTTAAAAGAGAGTAGTGTAGATGAGCATGGATGTGGTGAACTGAAGGGTGCTGATGCTTCTAAATTTGTGCTACACTGATCCACACAATAGAGCATATGTGGCATAACCAAAGGGGCACCAAGAGGAAAGATCAAAGTGAACCATGAACACTGTTGAAACTGATCACAAGCAAAAAGAAACTCTGGACACACACACACTCAACAAAACAGCAACAGTGGCACAATTCTTGGCTCTTCAGGGTCGTCCACCATTCAACATGAAAACAGGGCATCCTGATGTAAAATGGGATCATATTTCAGACAAGAAACACAGAAAGCATTTGCACACAAAACTCATTCCTGTCTGCTAACACCAGAATCTTGTTTTTATTTAATCTTTGTAGACTTAGTTCCCTATTTCAGTTACTGTTTTAATCGCTATCAGCTGGTCTCCTGTGGCACTGCTCACAGTTATTGCAAGGGGTGTAGGGGATAGGAAGAGTTTGGACGATGAATACCTTGAACGATGAGCGACTATTACCTTGTTTGTGTCATCCATATCCTCGGAGTTTACCCACACGCGTCTATGGTCACCTGTGGAGGAGGCAGGAAAATAATTTTAATCTTTGTAGGTACAATATTGACATTTAAAAGACATTTGGGTAAGTACACTGATGTGGGCCAAACATGGGCTGACGTGATGAAGTAGGCTCCATGGTCCGCACAGGTGAGTGAGGCTGAAGGACCTCTTTCCATCCTATATTAGTCTATGATTCTAATCTTGGTTTCATCTGGAGGCAGATTCATATAAAACACCATACAGAATCAGATTAGTCTGCTGTCATATCCAGCAGCGTTTCAATGTCATTCTTTGCTCATGTGAAGCTCACAGATTAAACAGAAAACAAGGTAACAATAAAAACAGAGATGAGCGCAAAAGCAATGAAATGATGCAAGATGTAGTAGTGCAAAAATAAGACCATAAGACTTAGCAGCAGAAATAGGCCATTTGACCCATTGAGTCTACTCTTACATTTATTATCCCTCTCAACCCCATTCTCTTGCCTTCTCCTTGTAATTTTTGACACCCTTCCTAATCAGGAACCTCCACTTTAAATATACCTAATGACTTGGCCTCCACAGGTTCAGCACTCTCCAAACAAAATTTGATATAAATTACTTCAAATAAATTAAATTACTAAGCAATTCCTCCTCATCTCTGTTCTAAGTGACGTCCTTGTATTCTGAGGCTGTTTCTTCTGGCCCTAGACTCTCCAAATACTGGAAACATTCTCTTCATGTCCATTCTAGGTCTTTCAATATTTGGTAGGTAAAATCGGTTTCATCTTTTGGGGGTACATCGAAGAAATAAATTGGGGTTGAAATACAATGGTTATCATTCTTTATGGTGAAATGTTCATACAGAAACACCCAAGGTCAAACTTTCATTTTTAGATAACCTTGCGTTTTAAACAACTACGCTGCAAGTCCTGATGAAAAGTCAGGCAGAAGGGTTAGAAAACATTAATTAGAAGAGAGAGCTGCTGTCTTTGTAATGGAGAAGGGTAGATGTAATTCGGATGCAAAGAATTATGAGTCAAGAGACACTAACAGTTTCCCTTAGAAGCAGGGTCAACAACTATGGGACAGATTAAAGATAATATGGAAATACCGTAGCATAGCAGTTAGCATAATGCTATTACAGCACCAGCAATCAGTGAACAGGGTTCAATTCCCGCTGCTAACTTTAATAAGTTTGTACGTTCTCCCCATGCCCGTGTGGGTTTCCTCCCACAATCTAAAGACATATGGGTTAGGATTAGTAAGAAGTTATAGGCATGCTATGTTGGCACCAGAACCATGGCGATACTTACGGATTGCTCAGCACCTATTTGGACTGTGTTGGTTGGGCATTGACATATTTTAATGTATGTTTTGATAGATTTGTGACACATAAGTAAAGCTCATCTTCATAAAGTTTGAAAACAAATGGTTGGTGGGTATCTGGAACTTATTGTCTGAAAGAGGAAAGAATGGAATTCTTGTTTGCAAACACGAGGAAATCTGCAAATGCTGGAAATTGACAGTGCTTCTCCTTATAGATGCTGCCTGGCCTGCTGTGTTCCACCAGCATTTTGTGTGAATTCTTGCTTGGTTTTGTTTGGGATTGATGATGTACTACTAGATACACAGAATGATGCAGTGGTTGTGGTTTAGGAAGAGAATATTTGCTTCACTGAGTCTATGCTGGCTCCTTGTACAAAAGTCATATCTGTTTGATTCCTCATGATTCTACTTATAAATACTTCCCTTCTGGGGGGTTCAGAAAGCTAGGCGGAGTGAAAGGAAGGTAGATTATCAACTACACGCAATCAGCACGCTAGATTTCCATTGATTGAAATATTGTGCTCCCTATTGTCTATTAATCTTTACATTAGACAGGATATGTGGTGTACATCATTAATAATACCTGAACACTATTAATGGCTGCAACAATAAATAATCACTCCATTACCCCCAAGGGCGAGTCAGATTGAATGATGTAACTCACCATCGACAGACCCAAACTCCCGTTCATGAGCCCGGGTCAGGATCTCCTTGTACAGGGCCTCAGCTTGTCTGTATTTGCCTTGTTTCAAGTAACAGGAAGCCTGGAATAAAGGAAATACAGCTGTATACAGTCAGTCATCCCAAACATCAATTGACGTACCAATTACTACCTAATGTGTTATTGGTAGATTCCAAAATAATTCCAACGTGCTATGTCCCTTCTTTACCCTCTGCCATCAGATTCTGAACAGTCCATGAAGAGGCTGGAACTTTATTCCTTGGAGAATGAGAGGTTACTTTAAAGAGGTGCATAAGATCATAATGGACGTAAATAGGGTTAATTGCGAATAGTTTCTCACCACGTAAGGGTAATCAAGATCTGGAGGGCATGGGTTTTAGGCAACTTCCTCTCACAGATGGTTTTGCATATATGGAACAAGCTGCCAGAGGAAGTGGTTGAGGCAGGTACAATAACAACATTTAAAAGACACTTGGATAATTACATGGATTGGAAAGGTTGCCACATGGGCTAAAAGTGTGCAAATGGGGTGATCTTGGTGGGCATCACAGCTGGCATGGACAAGATGGGCCGATGGGCCTATTTTCATGTTATATTACTCCCTTGCGATTCCTTTTTACACTATTTATCCATTTCTGGGAAGTTGGTATGACTGTGCCAGATACAGCTTCTGACCTATTGTTCTGCTAATCTCAGAAGTGTAAGAAGCCCAGAGGGTAGCCGGTCCTGGGATTGGAGACCCAAGGTTAATGGCCTCTCCCCAGCACACCTTGAGGTTGTGTTGGTTGTTAACACAATCAACATATTTCACTGTATGGCTCAATGTACGTGGAATAAATAATTCTGTGATTTCCTCTTGCTCAGCAAGACAAAGGAGCAAATTATTGACTTCAGAAGAAGGAAACCAGAGGTTCATAAGCCAGTCCTCATCAGAGGATCAGAGGCAGAGAGGGTCAGCAACTTTAAATTTCTTATCATTTCACAGGACTTGTCCTGAGCCCAGCATGTAAGTGCAACTACGAAGAAAGCACAACAGCAGCGCCTCTACTTAGGAGCTTGTGAAGATTCCGTATGGCATCTAAAATTTTGATAGACTTCTATAGGTGTGTGGTGGAGAGTGTATTGACTGGCTGCATCACAGCCTGGTATGGAAACATCAATGCCCTTGAATGGAAAATCCTACAAGTAGTGGATACAGCCCGACCCATCGCAGGCAAAGCCTTCCCCACCACTGAGCAAATCTATGTGGAGCGTTGTTGCAGGAAAGAAGCATCCATCATCACGGACCCCCACCTTCCAGGTCATGCTCTCTTCTCGCTGCTGCCATCAAGAAGGTGGTATATGAGCCTCAGGGCCCACATCACCAGGTTGAGGAACGGTTACTATCCCTCAACCATCAGGCTCTTGAACCAAAAGGGATAATTTCACTCAACTTCACTTGCCCCATCACTGAAATGTTCCCACAAACTATGGATTCAATTTCAAGGGCTCATCATCTCTTGTTCTTGATATTTATTGTTTGTTTGTTTGTTTATTTATTTATTACTATTTCTTTCTCTTTGTATTTGCAGAATTTGTTGTCTTTTGCACACTGGTTGAATGCTCAGTTCAAAGGTTTGAAGGTCCAATTTAACGTTGGTGCAGTCTTACATTGATTCTATTTTGATAGTTATTCTGGATTTATTGAGTATGCCCACAAGAGAAATCTATGAGTTGTATATGGTTATATATATGTACTTTGATAATAAATTTACTTTGAACAGGAGAGGGGAGATAATTCAGCCACTATTCACTGTTACGGTGTGAAGTGTGGACTTCAGGAGAGGGCAGGGATCAGGAAGAACTGAAATGTTCATCTTCAGAATCTGAATCAGATTTACTATCACTGGTATACAGTACTTCATGAAATTTTGCAGCGGCAGTACATTGCAATACATAATTAAAAAAACAGCAAATTACAATAAGAAATAAATTTTAAAAAATTAAATTAAGTAAGTAGTGCAAAAAGAGAGCGAACAAAAAGAAAGCAGTACTGAAGTAGTGCAGATGGATTCATTGTCTATTTAGAAATCTGATGGGTGGAGGGGAAGAAGCTATTCCTAATCTGTTGAGTATTTGTCAAGTCAAGTCACTTTTATTGTCATTTTGACCATAACTGCTGGTACAGTACATAGTAAAAATGAGACGTTTTTCAAGACCATTGTGTGACATGACACAGTACAAAAAACTAGACTGAACTACGTAAAAAAACAACACACAACTACACGAGACTACAGACCTACACAGGACTACGTAAAGTGCACAAGACAGTGCAGGCATTACGATAAATAATAAACAGGACAATAGGGCAAGGTGTTAGTCCAGGCTCTGGGTATTGAGGAGTCCTATAGCTTGGGGGAAGAAACTGTTACATAGTCTGGTCGTGAGAGCCTGAATGCTTCGGAGCCTTTTCCCAGACAGCAGGAGAGAGAAGAGATTGTATGAGGGGTGCATGGGGTCCTTCATAATGCTGTTTCCTTTGCGGATGCAGCGTGTAGTGTAAATGTCTGTGATGGCGGGAAGAGAGACCCCGATGATCTTCTCAGCTGACTTCACTATCCGCTGCAGGGTCTTGTGATCTGAGATGGTGCAATTTCCAAACCAAGCAGTGATGCAGTTGTTCAGGATGCTCTCAATACAACCCCTGTAGAATGTGATGAGGATGGGGGGATGGGAGATGGACTTTCCTCAGCCTTTGCAGAAAGTAGAGACGCTGCTGGGCTTTCTTTGCTATGGAGCTGGTGTTGAGGGACCAGGTGAGATTCTCTGCCAGGTGAACATCAAGAAATTTGGTGCTCTTAACTACCTCTACTGAGAAGCTGTCGATGTTCAGTGGGGAGTGGTCACTCCATGCCCTCCTGAAGTCGACAACCATCACATTCAGAGACAGGTTGTTGGATCTGCACCAGTCCGTTAGCCGCTGCACCTCCTCTCTGTAAGCTGACTCGTCGTTCTTGCTGATGAGACCCATCGCGGTCGTATCATCGGCGAACTTGATGATGTGGTTCGAGCGGTCTGTTGCAACACAGTCATGGGTCAGCAGAGTGAACAGCAGTGGACCGAGCACACAGCCCTGGGGGGCCCCTGTGCTCAGTGTGATGCTGCTCCCAATCCGGACTGACTGAGGTCTCCCAGTCAGGAAGTCTAGGTTCCTTCAGGTTGTCTTCAGGTTCCTGTACCTTCTCCTTGATGGTGGTAATGAAAAGAGGGCAAGTCCTGGGTGATGGGGGTCATTTATGATGGATGCCGCCTTTTTGAGGCACTGTCTTTGTAGATGGAAAGTTAGCATTCAAGAGGTCTAGAATATAACAACAAAGATGGGATGCTGAGAGGCTTAATAAGGCACTGGTGAGGCCTTACTGGTGAACAGTTTTGGGCTTCTTAACTAAGAAAAGACGTGCTGGCATTGGAGAGGGTTCGGAGAGGGTTCAGAGAAGGTTCACAGGGTTGATTCTGGGAATGACAGGGTTATATGATGAATGTTTGATTGCTCTGGGCCTGTTCTCGCTGGAGTTTAGAAGGGTGAAGGGGGAATCTCATTGAAACCTTTCGAATGTTGAAAGGCCTAGACCGGGGGTCGGCAACCCGCGGCTCCGGAGCCACACGTGGCTCTTTTACGTCTGTGCTGCGGCTCCCTGTTGCTTTGGGAAATAATTGGTCAGTATTTAATTAAAATGTATTTTATGTTAGTTTGTTAGTTTTTGAAATGTAATTCTAAATTTGAAGATTATGGTGATCTTGTACAATCTAAATAAGACGTTGTGGCGACCCATTTCCTGACACATCCGAACCGGCTCACAATTAGCCAGCGTTCAGGCTAAGGGAGATAGCCTACGGGGGTTTGTGAGTACGTGTCTTTTGCAGCATCCGCGCCCATGGGGGGCGGGTTGAGGGAGGCTTAAAAGCAAGGCTGTTTAGTTTGAATAAAGCTATCTTTGACTGCAGTTTACTGACAACGTGTTTTTATCGCTGGCTGTCCAGACGGGAGGTGCTGAAACGCTTTGTCGCGTGTCTGGAAGAAGTGAAAACTTTCCTGGGCAGCAAAGGGCTCACCTTTCCTGAGCTGGAACAGCCAGAGTGGCTGGAAAAGCTACACTTCATGGTAGACATGACAGCGCACCTGAACACGCTGAACACAGCTCTTCAGGGGTAAGGACGTACAGCCCTGCACATGTTGGAGGATGTTTTGGCATTCGAGCGCAAGTTGACAGTGCTTGCCAGAGATTTACAGAAAGGCACATTGTCTCACTTCCCCAATTTGAGAGAGTTCAAACAAGGTCACGACATGATAAATTCGGAGTATTTACATTCTGCAATCATCGCAATGCAAACATCGTTTGGGAAACGCTTCTGTGAGTTCAGAGAGGAAAAAAACACATTATCCTTCCCGGTCACTCCCCTAAGCATCGATCCATGCCTACTGAATATGACTGCATTGGCAGGAGTGAGTCAACCTGACCAAGTATGATAAATATTTTAATTGCCTATTATTTTACGTATATTCATATGTTTTCATTGTTCAGTGAAATAGTCCTTTTATTTTTCAGGTTGACAGCTGGCTGACGTTATTTTTGGTTTGCTGCTGGCGGCAAATTTAAATTTGGCGTTTTTCATAAATACAAGAAGAACTCAAATAGACATTGAGTATTTTACTTAAAAGTAACCTTCAACCCAACGTCTTTTTTTCGGAGTTCAAAATGTTTTTGTTGCATGCAGAAATGTAATTTCGTTTTCTCTGCAGGAGTTCATCAATTTCATAAATGCAACACATTATAGTTTGTTTATACATAGCATAAAGGCAAAACAAAACGTTGTATGCAGTGTTATTTCATTTTAAATGTCAAACAGGTTTTGCGGCTCCCAGTGTTTTCTTTTCTGTGGGAAACGGGTCCAAGTGGCTCTTTCAGTGGTAAAGATTGCTGACCCCTGGCCTAGACAGAGTAGATGTGGATTTGATGTTTCCCATGGTGGGGGATTCTAAAACATGAGGGCAGAGCCTCAGGATAGAGGGGAGTTCATTTAAAACAGAGATGCAGAGAAATTTCTTTAGCCAGTGGGTAGTGAATTTGTAGAATTTATTACCACAGGCATCTGTGGAGACCAGGTCATTGAGTGTATTTAAGATGGAGATTAAAAGGTTCTTGATTGGCCATGGCATTAAAGATTATGGAGAGGCTGAGGAGGGGAGAAAAAAAGGTTCAGGGGGGGCCTGGTGCCTATGATGGAGTTTCAAAGTTCCAAATAAATTTATTATCAAAGTATGTACATTATACAGTGGCTTACAAAAGTTTGGGCACCCCTGGTCAAAATTTCTGTTACTGTGAATAGTTAAATGAGTAGAAGGTGAACTGATCTCCAAAAGTCATAAAGTCAAAGATGAAACATTCTTTTCAACATTTTAAGCAAGATTAGTGTATTATTTTTGTTTTGTACAATTTTAGAGTGTAAAAAAGGAAAGGAGCACCATACAAAAGTTTGGGCACCCCAAGAGATTTGAGCTCTCAGATAACTTTTACCAAGGTCTCAGACCTTAATTAGCTTGTTAGGGCTATGGCTTGTTCACAGTCATCATTAGGAAAGCCCAGGTCATGCAAATTTCAAAGCTTTATAAATACCCTGACTCCTCAAACCTTGTCCCAACAATCAGCAGCCATGTGCTCCTCTAAACAGCTGCCTAGCACTTGAAAATTAAAATAAATAATGCCCACAAAGCAGGAGACGGCTATAAGAAGATAGCAAAGCGTTTTCAGCTAGCCATTTCCTCAGTTCGTAATGTAATTAAGAAATGGCAGTTAACAGGAACGGTGGAGGTCAAGTTGAGGTCTGGAAGACCAAGAAAACTTTCCGAGAGAACTGCTCGTAGGATTGCGAGAAAGGCACATCAAAACCCCCATTTGACTGCAAAAGACCTTCATGAAGATTTAGCAGACTCTGGAGTGGTGGTGCACTGTCCTACTGTGCAGTGACACCTGCACAAATATGACCTTCATGGAAGAGTCATCAGAAGAAAACCTTTCCTGCGTCCTCACCACAAAATTCAGCGTCAGAAGTTTGCAAAGGAACATCTAAACAAGCTGATGCATTTTGGAAACAAGTCCTGTGGACTGATGAAGTTAAAATAGAACTTTTTGGCTGCAATGAGCAAAGGTATGTTTGGAGAAAAAAGGGTGCAGAATTTCATGAATTTCATAATTTCATGAATTTCATGTCTCCAACTGTTAAGCAAGGGGGTGGATCGATCATGCTTTGGGCTTGTGTTGCAGCCAGTGGCACGGGGAGCATTTCACCGGTAGAGGGAAGAATGAATTCAATTAAGTACCAGCAAATTCTGGAAGCAAACATCACACCGTCTGTAAAAAAGCTGAAGATGAAAAGAGGATGGCTTGTACAACAGGATAATGATCCTAAACACACCTCAAAATCCACAATGGACTACCTCAAGAGGTGCAAGCTGAAGGTTTTGCTGTGGCCCTCACAGTCCCCCGACCTAAATGTCATCAAAAATCTGTGGATAAACCTCAGTGCATGGAAGACGGCCCAAGAATCTCTCAAAACCAGAAGCCTTTTGCAAGGAAGAATGGGCAAAAATCCCCCAAACAAGAATTGAAAGACTCTTAGCTGGCTACAGAAAGCGTTTACAAGCTGTGATACTTGCCAAAGGGGTGTTACTAAGTACTGACCATGCCGGGTGCCCAAACTTTTGCTTCAGGCCCTTTTCCTTTTTTTTCCATCTTTTACAGTTTCAAAATAACAAAAAAGTAATCTTGCTTAAAATATTAAAGTAATGTGTCATCTTTAACTTTATGCCTTTTGGAAATCAGGTCATCTTCTACTCGCTTAGCTATTCACAGTAACAGAAATTTTGACCAGTGGTGCCAAAACTTTTGCATGCCACTGTATGACATTGTATACTAGCCTGAGATTCATTTTCTTACAGATATTCACAGTAGCACAAAGAAATACAATAGAATCAATGAAAAACAACAGTGCAAATACAGTCGGCCCTCCTTATCCACGGGGGATTAGTTCCGAGACCCCCTGTGGATACCAAAAAATGTGGATGCATAAGTCCCTTATTTAACCTGTCCCAATGCGTTGGTCCCAGACTTTATTTAACCTGTCTCAGTGTGGTGGACATTAAGACCCGGCGGTGCAGCTCCGAATCCGTAGTGTTTCTGTTCACAAGAATAATCACGATCACGTTTGAAAATAAGGTGGATGTAATAAAGTGATCGGAAAGAGGTGAAATGCCATTGGTTATTGGAAAAGCGTTAGGCTACAGTTGGTCAACGATCGGAACAATTTTAATGGAGCACGTGAAAGGCCCTGCCCCAATGAAAGCTACAATTATTACTAAGCAACGCAATGGTTTAATTATTGAAATACGTATGTTTAAGTGTTTTATATGCATAGAAAAGTAAAATATGTACTATATACTAAGAAAAATGTTTGACCAACTGACGCTAAATAATACCGGATGTACCTGTTCCGACTTCAAATCCGATTTAAAGACAGACTCAGGAACGGAACTCGTTCATAACTCAGGGACTGCTTGTACTTTTAAGTCATTTCTAGATTACTTATAATACCTAATACAATGTAAATGCTATGTATATAGTTGGTATACTGTATTGTTTAGGGAATAATGACAAGAAAAAAAGTCTGTACATGCTCAAACAACGAGTGCTGGAGAGAGAACTTCCGGGTTTTCCTGATCCGTGGTTAGTTGAATTCGTGCATGCGGAACCCGCGGATAAGGAGGACCAACTGTACAGAAAAAAAAATTAAATACTTAAATAATCGTGAGAACGAGTTGTAGAGTACTTGAATGTGAGTCCATAGGACCTTCTGTCACCTGTAAAGGACTACACAGGGGAAATGGGCACCCACTGTGATACTGTGTAGTGAGGTGATTTTCTTACCAAATTGTTCTTTGTCTTGGCCACATTGGGGTCTTCTGGTCCTAGTTTGGTCTGGTAGATCTCCAAAGCTCTTTGGTAGTAGTACTCCACCTCCTCATACTTGCCCTGATTCTGGCACAGTAGTGCCAGGTTATTCAGTTGCTTCGCCACGTCGGGGTGGTCCTTGCCCAGCACCTGCAGGTTCACAACACTAAACTCAGCAAAGCTCATTAGATACAAGAAAATCCCTCAGAAAATGCTTCACAATTAATTGGCTTGCGGTGCAGTGTTGCCGTTATAAGGGCAGACAGCCAGCACGTGGAAAGGTTTCAGTGAGATTAACGATCTGCTAGTATACTGTCTGGAGTTACAGAGAATGCTAGTCAGGACACCAGCAGAATACACTGCTCTTACAATCACACCTCACCTTTTGACCGATTACATCTGTGCTGACTCAAACAACTGTCCACTTGCTTTACAACAAATAATCTGTTGATAGAACTCAGCAAGTCAAGCAGTATTTGAGGGAGAATAGGAACTGTTGATGCTATGAATCAACTCCATGCATCAGGACAGAGTCTCTTGCACATACAATTAGTTTCTCTGTACACCTTCCCTTTTGCATTTTAACCATACAACAACTTATTTTTGGAAGTTCTTAATGAATCCAGTTCCTCAATTGTCCATCATCTTGTGCCCTTTGACACATCCACCTATCAGCTCACAGCTTCTGCCGCTGTCTCCACCAGCCTATTCCCTCCTCCTCACCCAGACCCACCCTTCCGATCATCCCTTTATGCTGGCTGTCTCACCCCTATTCTTTCAGTACAGATGAAGACCTTAACCTGAAATGTCAACTGTCCATTTGCCTCCACAGATGCTGCCTGACCCGCTGAGTTCCTTCAACTTTTTAATTTTGCTCCAGTTATTTATTTATTTAGAGATACAGGATAGAAACAGGCCTTACTGACGCAATGAGCTCACACTGCCCTATTACAGCTATGTGAACAATTAATTTACTAACCTGCATGTTCTTGGATTGTGGGATGACGTCGGAGCATTCAGCCTCTGCCACATCTTGCTACCATTACCAGGAAAGAAGTGCAAGGATAACTCAAGACATGGTTCTACAATAGTCAGTGACCACCTGGAGCTCTGCTGTTCCACACAAAGCTTGGGAAAATCGTTTACCTTTCATCTATTAAACCTTATCTCCACTCACTTAAAAGCCTAAGTTGGTTAAATCTGTATGTCATTTGGAATTACTTAAAAGTCTGAGGGAGAGAAAGATTTAAAGGGTATGAAAACATTTTGACTCAAGACAGTTTTAAGAAATATCTAATCATTAGAAACTGGAGATTGTACATGTGTAGGTAACATTTTATCTTTAAAAACAGGAGATTTCTAGTGTAATTTAAAATAATTCACTGTACGTGGATACAGCTGTAAGTAGCCCAGAGTGTTGAGATCATCAGGCAGAGGCAATAAATCGAAGCACAAACAGCTAAATTAGAGCAACAAACATTCTGCTGGAGGAACTCAGCAGGTAGAGCAACATCTGCAGGAGGAAAGGAGTCAAAGAGCTGGTGAACAGTTGAGGAGCAGTGAGAGAGGGTCTCACAGGACTCCCGAAAGAAGAAAACTTCTTCAAAGTTGTCATACATTGAAGAGATTCTGCAGTTGTAGATTCACATATTCAAAGTGCACTATAGCACGTCTAGTCCACGTTGAACTAATCCCATCAATCTGCACCAGGACCATAGCCCTCCATACCCCTCTAGTTCATGGATTTATCCAAACTTCTACTGAAATTAAACCTGCACCACTACTTCTGTTGGCAGCTTGTTCCAAATTTGCACCACTCTCTGAGTGAAGTTCCCCCTCATGTTCCCTTTAAACGTTTTACCTTTCACCCTTAACCCATGACCTCTAGTTCTAGTCTCACCCAACCTCAGTGGAAAAAGCCTGTTTGCATTTACTCTATACCCACATAATTTTGATAGATAGGGGTATACCTCCATCAAACCTCCCCTCGTTCTCCTACGTTCCTGTGAGGAGTTGAGTAATACAGTGGAGACACAAGAAATTACCAATTCTGGAATCTGAAGCAAAAAAAACTGCTGGACAAACTTATTAGCTCGAGCAACATCTATGGGAGCAACCAATTCTCTACCCTAACAGATTTTATTTGACCCACTGAGTTCCTTCAGCACACTGTGTGTTACTCCAACATCAGCAATCCTTAATGTCTTCACTGAAGTAAGGAAACATTTTGTGTAAGGAAACAAATGTGACAGAGCTTTGCAATTCTTTTCCACAGTAGCCAATAATAGTATTAAATCTGATCAGTTCTGCTCCTCAAAGGTATTGAGGAAAATGAATTAAAGGCAGTTGTAGGGAGTTAGGTCCCCTCCTTCATCAGGCACAATCATTTTGAATGGCAGAAGGAAGTAACTTCTGGATTACTCCTGGTGCCATGGACTAGTGCAGGTAGGAATGGAGTGATAGCACAGTTGACTGAGTGGCTGAGGAGATGGTGCAGGGGACAGGGTTTCAAGTTCTTGGATCATTGGAATATTTTCTGGGGAAGGGGTGATCTATACAAGAGGGACAGGTTGCACCTGAACTGGAGGGGAATCAATATCCTGGCCAGGAGGCTTGGGATGGTTTAAGTTAGTTTGGCAGGGGGATGGGAACTAGAGCAACCTTATTCTTCAATCTCTTTGAATTATGGAGGCCAGCATGTGTATAAATGTCTCTCTCCATCATGATCATTATGACTCCAGTATTTTTGCTATTTTTTAATGTTTCTTAATTGTACATACGATTTTTTTTGTGTTCTATCGCTGAGCAACAGTGACCCGTCTGATTGGCCTATCAGAGTTCTCTTTGGGAACTAGTTGACTTGATCAGCATTTCTGATCTGGCTGTTGTTCAAGACTGCATTTAATTAAAAAACAGTCAGTAGGTGAAGGATTGGACAGGAAGGTAGATGAGAGGGAAAGTACTGAAAGGCAAAATCAAAATAAATGTCATGATGGGTCAGATAGCTCGAAGTGTGTGTATTTTAATGTGGAGTATTATGGGTAAGGGTGATGAACTTAGAACATGGATCAGTACATGTAACTATGATGTTGTGGCCAATTCAGAAACCTGGTTGAGAGAGGGGCAGGAATGGGTGATTAATGTACCAGGCTTTCAACATTTTAGAGGAGGTAAAAGGGTGGGTGGAGAGTCAATATCACAGCTGCACTCAGGGGAGACAAAATGGAGAGGTCAGACGCTGTTTGGGAGAACTCGGGAATAGGAAGGGTGGAATTACTCTGATGGGATTGTCCTACAGACCCCCCCCAACAGCCAGTGGGAGATTGAGGAACAGATATTAAAATAGATTAAGGAAATGTGTAAAAATAATAGGGTTATTGTTATAGGGGATTTCAATGTCCCTATTATAAACTGGGGCCTTCTTAGTGCAAGGGGTTTAGGTGGGGCAGAATTTATTAAGTGTATCCAGGAGGATTTTGTAAACTAATATATGGATGATCTAACAAAAGGGCCGCACTGGACCTGGTGTTGGGCAATGAGCCCAGCCAGGTGACTGAACTTTAGTGGGTGAACAATTAGAGAACAGCGTTCACCCTCCTTAATTTTCAGGATAGCAATAGATAAGGAATATATGATCCTTGCGGGAGAGTTTTAAATTGGAGTCAGGCAAATTTCAAGGGCATTAGGCAGGAACTAAGAAGAGTTAATTGGGAACACCTTTTTTTCTGGCAAGTCTACATCAGACATGTGGAGGATGTTTAAAGATCAATTGCACAGAGTACAGGAAAGGTATGCTCCTGTTAGAAAGAAGAACAGGGAAGGAAAGATTAGAGAATGTTGGATGTCCAGAGAGGTGATGAATTTAGTCAAGAAAAAAAAAATATGTAAAGAAGTTAGGATCAAACAAAGCACATAGGAAGCCAGCAAAGAACTAAAGAAGGGAATGAGGTCAGCCAGAAGTGGCCATGAAAATCCTTGGCTAGTAGGATTGCAGTAAATCTCAAGGCACTCTATATATACATCAAGAACAAGAGGGTAACTCAGGAGAGGGTGGGACCACTCAAGGATAAGGAGGGGAACATTTACCTGGATGCAGAGAATGTGAGTGAGGTATTTAATGAGTACTTTTCTTCAGTACGTACCAAGGAAAAGGACATGGAGGACCAGGAGATCAGTGCTGAGTGTATAAATATGTTGAGTGTTTAGAGGTCAAGGAGGAGGAAGTCTTGGGTCTTCGAATGAATATTAAGGTGGATAAGTCCCCAGGGCCTGATGGGATTTATCCCAGGTCATTGAGGGAGGCAAGAGATGAGATTGCTGGGGCTTTGACCTGTGTTTTCATGTTGTTTATAGGCTAAGATGAGGTCCTATAGGCTGGCGGGTGACTGATGTTGTACTGATATTTAAGAAAAGAACAAGTGAGAATCCGGAAACTATAGACTAAAGAGTCTCACGTTAGGCGTGGGGGGAAACCGCCTGAGAAACTTCTTAGGAATAGGATATATGAGCATTTGGAAACTCATGGCCTAATTAGGGAGAGCCAGTATGGCTTTGTGCGGGGCAGGTCTCGTCTTAGCAACTTGATTGAGTTTTTTGCCAAGGTGACAAGAGATTGATGAGGGTAGGGAAGTGGATGTTGCCTACATGGATTTTATTAAGGCATTTGACAAAATCCCTCATGGGAGGCTAATCCAGAAGATTAGAATGCACGGGATCCATGGAAAGTTGATTGTTTGGATTCAGAACTGCTTGCACAGAGAAGACGGAGGGTAGTGGTTGAAGGGACTTATCCGAGCTGAAGATCGTGTAGTTAGTGGAGTTCCACAGGGATCTACACTGGGACCCCTGCTTTTGTGATGTATATAAATGACCTGAATGAAAATGTAGATGAGTGGGTTAGTAAGTTTGCAGATGATACCAAGATTGGTGGAGTTGTGGATAGTGTAGAAAACTGGCAAAGAATACAGCACTGTATAGATCAAATGCAAATATGGGCACAGAAATGAAGGATGGGGTTTAACCTAGATAGATGTGAGGTGTTACACCTTGATAGGGCAAATGCAAGGAGACAGTGCACTGTTAAGGGCAAGATCCTTCATTGTGTTGCTGAGCAGAGAGATCTTGGGGTCCAAGTTCGTAGCTCCAGGAAAGTGGCTACACAGGTCAATAGGGTGGTTAAGAAGACTTATGGAATACTTGCTTTTATAAGTCAATGTATTGAGTTTAAAACCCAAGACACTATATAGCAACTCTGGTTCGGCCACACCCGGAGTATTGCATACAGTTCTGTTTGCCCTACTATGCTGAGGTTTTGGAGAGGGTGCAGAAGAGGTTTATACCAGGATGCTGCCTGGTTTAGAGGGCATGTGCTATCATGAGAGGCTGGACAAACGGGTTGTTTTCTCTGGAGTGGCAGAGGCTGAGGGGTGATCTGATAGAGGCATAGATAAAGTAGACAGGGAGTTTTTTATGCGCTGTCTGGTATGGTGACGGGCAAATACATTAGAGGTTTTAAAGAGATGTTTAGATAGGCACATGGATGTGAGGAAGGTGAAGGGATATGGACATTGAGTAGATAAGGAGGGATTAGTATCTGTGTCATGCTGTTCTACGTTCAACATGCCAGAGAGGTTCCTGTTGTGTCTCCAGCAGCCAGGATATCTTCTCCAGAATCTGCAGACGCTGGGAATCCAGAGCAACACACACAAAATGCTGGAGGAACTCAGCAGGTCAGCAAGCATCTATGGAGAGGAATAAACAGTCAACACTTTGTGCTGAGATGCCACCTGTGCTGAGTTCCTCCAACATTTTATGTGTGTTGCAACAATTTAAGCCGGATGTGATACAGATACAAATTTGGGGATAAGATACATTCTCTACTACTCTGTGGCTCTTATTTATAAATCTCATCATTCAAAAATGATGCACCCAACAAATACAAATCAAGAATATCAAAAGGACAAAATATTGAAAATGTTGGAAGTACCCCAGGCCACACAGACAAAACTAACATTTCAAACTAATTAGCTATTTTTCAGAACAGATGCAAGTGCAGAGCGAGAGAAAAGTGCAGTGGCGGTGGGAGCAAGGCGTAGAAGGAAAACAAAGGTAACGTGTGAGAAAAGGTGGCAAGCAGAAGAGATTAAATGATGAGAGGGTGGTGACAAGATTTAACCGAAGAATCAAGTAGACACTTCCAATTTTACCCAGTTAGGTTTCAAATTAAGTGCAAACAGAAAATAATGGAACTACTCTGCAGGTCAGGCAGCATTGATGAAGGTCAATCACCTTCCGTCAAAATTTTCTGTTTTTTTTTATTCAGAGATACAGCACGGAACAGGCTCTTGCAGCCCAATGAGCTGTGCTGCCCAGAAACCCTCCTATTTAACTCTTGCTTAATCATGGGAAAATTTACAATGACCAATTAACCTGCTGGCCAGTTCTTCTTTGGACTCTGGAGAACTTGGAGGAAACCTAAGCATTCATGGGGTAAACAGATGACTCTTTACGGGTGGCACTGAAATTGAACTCCGAACTCTGTAACTTACCAACCTGTAATAATGCTGTGCTATCTACCATGCTGGTACCCTATTACTTCAGATTAACTTGCAGTTTAATGTCGGAACTATAACCTGCAGGTCTGAAACAAGCTGTCTGTTAATTAAGTTTGAAGGATGAGGTGTTAACCACTTTTTCATGCTATGGGGGAAGATAATTAGCAGAAGAGCCCCAGAGGGTCCTCATGTAGAACTATAATGAAGTGTTATTACTGCACTGGCAGCAAAAGGCTGCAGGGGCTGAGACTGCTGAAATTCAATACTCGCTGTGACATATTTTTATGAGTAACTACACGTTTTACTACATAAAGCACCCATTTAGTGCCTCAGACCTCGAGCTACAACTGAAATGCAAGACTGAAAGCATCAGCAATTTAACCCTTTCACATTCTTTGTCATTCAGCTATTTTGTTCTATTCTAACACTCCTGTTCCACAAAGCGATATGTTTTTACAAAAAACATTATCCTTTGCCTTTTCAGAATGTAATTATCCCAGATGGAGTTACAAATTTCCAAATCCCTCTGTGTGGAGACATTGTCTCTGATTTCACTCCCGCACAACTGAGCTCAAAATCTAAACGTTCCCTTGTTCTGCATTCCTCTTTCACATGAAAGAGTTTCTTTTAACGTCAATTTCCATGTTTTGAATTGGTTCTGCCCTGCCCTCAAACATAATAGAATTCAGGACATGTCTAGGCAAACTGTCATCACAATCTATCCCTTAAAACCTGCTATTAATGGGGTGGGGTGGTAATGTAATCGCTTTACAGTGACAGTGATAACCGATTGGAGTTTGATTTCTGTTGCTGTCTGTAAGGAGTTGTATGTTCTCCCCATGATGTGAGGTGAGGCGGTAGCATAGTGGTCAACTCCAGTGTCCTTAGAAAGGCCGACGGAAAAACCAAGAAACCTAACAACAAGGAGGAATCTGTCGCTACTGCCTGTCTTCCCTATATTTTCATGGTTTCTGGAGGGATCAAGAAATACCAAGTTAATACCATCCACAAACCCTCAAGGAAGCTCAAATATCAGCTTATGCAGGTCAAAGTGAGAGTAAGTGTTGGGCATGGACTAAGGGCCTGTTTCCATGCTGTAATTGTTATATGGGTACAGATGAGCTGGGGCTCAGGATGGCTGACTTTTACAGGATTCCCTGTGAATGCAGAGCAGCATTTATCAGTCAGATGGGATGCACAGTGGAAACCCGTATCAAGGAGCAGAGGGGTGTATCTGTTTGGGTTACCCAGAGAAATCGGTGATAGTAGAACACTGCCATAGCATTGACTTTGACAGCACAAAACCAATGTGCGCACCACTGGTTTTTGGAATCACAGAGTAAAGGAAGCCATTGAAATAAATTTTACAAAGACAAAGGTTTTGCTCTAAATAAGAACTGGAATTCAATTGCAGACAAGGTGGGAGAGTTGAAACCTGATTGGATAAGGACTATCCAATCAGAAGGGACGGACCAAGGGGGTATAAATGCCTCTGGACTAGACATGCCCAGGTATCATTCCTGATGAAGATGGCAGTGTTTGTCATCGAAACGTTGGTCATAATTGATACCTATACCCGGTGGAAGCCCGAGAAGAGTTTATTTGTCATAAAAAAAATTGTCTACATTATAACGGTCTTTCTCTTTGTTTTTCTCTCTGTTTCCTCCGTTTTCACCAAATCTTTTTTTTTAAAAGAACAGTCTAATTTGCGAAATGTTTTCGACATTAGAACTCTTTCTAAAAAACACTAAATCTAATGGAGGTCAGAGTGGACTACCTGGACACTCCAGCAAAGTGGAGGATTATTCTGCCTCTTTAGTAACTTGCCCTAAGCTATTAGGCATTGGAGGAAATCTCTATGGTGGGACAGATAAACAACCCAATCTGGTCTAGGTCCCTGGAAGAATGGGGCGGGATGGAGATGCTTGAACAAGTGTGTCCACCTCAGGTAAATGGTCCTCATCATGACGATCAGCCTACTTTATTTCTTCCTCTACCTTTCATGGACTTTGAAGGTGCACGAGCACACACCTGTTCCACCTTGTGATGTTCTCATCACAAACGATTATGGTGCATGCTGCTGGACTACTTTGGTGAATTGGTCTGAAACCCAAACAGCTTCACCACTCTAGAGCAGCAACAAAGATTTTGCTCTGTGTCTGAGATCATGCATGCTCTTTATTTTCTCACACTGTGTTGCCTCAAAATTTCTCCTTTGTTTAAGTGAGCTTGGAGAAGGGAAGGAAGAACGGGCAGGCTTGATCTCAGTCTCTGGCCCATTGACAGCTCGACTGTAGTCATTTGCAAGAGGTGTGGTGTAGTGCTTTGTAGGGTCTTTTGCCTTCTGGAGGAGACTTCTAACGGTTTGCGCTGCTCTTTCCGCTTCTCCATTTGCCTGTAGGTACCGTGGAGTGCTTTTCTGGTGTTTGAACTCATAGTCTCCAGCTAAGGCTTTGAACTCTGAGCAGCTAGCTGAACTGTGGACCATTGTCTGATACAAGAGCCTCTGGTATTCCAAGGTGTGCAAATACAGGTTTTGGGTGCTGTATAACTGCTGCTGAGGATGCAGAAGACAGCTTGAGACTCAACATCTGTCAGTAGTAATCCACAGTGATCCCACCACCAAGCCCTTCTTTCCCACCCCCCACTTCCTGCTTTCTCCAAGGATTGCTCCATAAGCAATCCCCTTGACCTCCCTCCTGGCACTTATCCTTACAAGTGAAACAAGTGCTACACCTGCCCCAAACACCTCTGCCCTCACTATCATTCAGGGCCCGAAACAGTCCTTCCCAGTTGAGGCAACACTTCACCTGTGAGTCTACTGGGGTGTTCAGTGCTCCCAGTGTGGCCTCCTGTATATTAGGGAGACCGCCTTACTGAGTGCCAGAAAAAGTGATCTCCCAGTGGCCACCCATTTTAATTCCATTTCCCATTCCCATTCTGACATGTCAGCCTATGGCCTTCTCAACTGTCATGATGAGGCCACACTCAGGTTGAAGGAGCAACACCTTAAATCTCATTTGGGTAGCCTCCAACCTGATGGCATGAACATTGATTTCGCGAACTTCCAGTAAAGCCCCTCCCCCACCCCTTTACCAATCCCCGTTTCCCTCTCCCACCTTAACCACTTACCTGCCTATCACCTCCCTCTGGTGCTTCTCCCCCCTTTTCTCTCTTCCAGAGCGTTCTGCCCTCTCCTGTCAGATTCCCCCTTCTCCAGCCCTGTATCTCTTTCACCAATCAACTTCCCAGCTCTTTACTTCACTGCTCCCCCTTCCTGGATTTACCTATCACCTTGTGGTTCTTCTCCCCCCACCGCCCCCCAACCACCACTCTTCCACCTTCTTACTCTGACTCAGCCTTTTCCCAGTCTTGATGAAGGGTCTCGGCCTGAAACGTCAACTGTACTCTTTTCCATAGATGCTGCCTGGCTTGCTGAGTTCCTCCAGCATTTTGTGTGTTTTGCTTGGATTTCCAGCATCTGCAGATTTTTTCGTTTGTGAGGAAATATTTATCTCTTTTCAGCTCAAAATGCCTGTGCCTGCAACTTGCCATGGGAAGTCTGGGAGTTCTGTGGGACAGGGATGACTTTCATGCAGTTTTCCACATGTTTCATGTAGGTTTACATAATCTCTCAGCTGTGTGCTCAGACCAGGCCACCACTCAGATTGCCTTGCTCTTAGCAACATTTTTTGATGCCTTGATGGATTTGATGGACTGATGATTTTGGTGTGCAACGAAGCAGGAATCATGAGTCTGGAGCCCTTTAGCAGCAAACCATCAAGAATGGTGAGTGTGTTTCTTTCAAGCCAGTAAGGTGTAATTTATGAGCTCCTTTTGGGACAGCTGCCCATCCATGCTCACAGTACTGTATAACCTTGCTGCAGATTTGATCCTTTTTCAACTCAGTATGAATTTTATCCTCTTTGCTCTGTGATGCAGGAAAGCTTTGATATATCTGAGCTAGGTAGATTTTGGTGTCTTCCATGACGGCGACTCAGCTTCCGTCCACTCAGTTTTGTGTGGCATCCTCATAAGAGGGTCTGATGTTCTGAAGGATTTGCCAGGGACATGTTCAATGTCATTACAGTATTGCACAAGCCTCATTCCAAATCTTTGCAGATGTGGAGGTAAGTCATCCAAGTTTTTCAAGCTAAGGACGCTGTCAGTTGGCTTGTGCTCTGTTTCAAGTAGGAATTTAGTGCCTATCAAGTAGCAGCTAAAGCATTCACAAATGCACACAACAGCCAATATCTCCTTTCTGATTTGGCCATTACACTGTTCATTATGCTCTTGATGCATATGCTGCCCGTTTCCAAACACACCTCAGTTTTACATAAGCACTCCCCTAAGCTAAAGGAAGGGGTGTCTGCAGAGATCTTGGGTTTTTGTTCAGATCAAAGAACATCAATGTTGGCAGAGAGATCAGCTCTGCTTTAAGTAATGAGACTGACCTCCTGTAGTGAGTCCCAGGTCCAAACATTTCTCTGAGAGAGGAGATTGTGTTTTTGGAGGTTGGCTTTGTTTTCTCTTCTAAATCTGGAATGAACTTTCCAGCTGTTTTATTTATGCCAAGGAAATTGCGGATCTCTGATACATTCATTTGTTGTTTTGTTGTCCAAACTCCTGTCAGTTTATCTGAATTTGGTTGCACTCCCTCTGAGGATAGTTGGTGGGCTAAGAACTTCACCTCCAACTTTGCAAATTCACATTTATTTTTGTTCAGGTGATTCCAGCCTGTTTCAGTTTCTCCACGGCAGCTTCCACTCTTCAGTCATGTTCTTCACTTGAGCCTCTGAAGATGAGCATATTGTCCATGTGGAGGACTACTTCTGGTCCCTACAAAGTTTTGTTCATCCTCATCTGAAAGAGTTCAGAGGCTGATAAGATGCCAAAAGGGAGTCTCTTGAAGGCATAGCATCCATTTGGTGTGACAAAGGCTATGAGCTTCTGTGACTTAGGAGCTAAACAATCTGTCAGAACCTTGATTTTGTATCTAGTTTAGTGAAGAACCCAGCATACCCAATGTGTGCTCAACATAGGGCAGAATAGACTTCTCCTGCCTCATTGAATTATTCAGTTTTGTTAGACCAACAGAGATGCTCACTGTGCCATCTGGCTTGGGAACAGGAACAATGCTCACACACCAGTCAGTAGGTCCATTCACTCTAGTTACTCTCGCCTCCATTCTCTCGTTCAGCTTTGACTTTGGTTTTTCAGTGGGATTGGTATACACCTCGATGTGGTCAGAAAATAAAGCATTACTCCTGGCCTCAATTGTATAAGGTACTCTTCTTTCAGACCTCAGGCCTGTGAACAACTCCAGTAATTTCTCCTGCCGCTGAACAATGCAAATCCAACCTTGCACAGAGTTTCAGCTGTCGTCCCAGTAGAGGTGCGAAGAGATCCTGAACAACATAGCCACCCTCTTTTAACTGTTCTTCATTTTTACATATGGATGTTGTGAACATTCCTTTCACACTGAGCTTATGTTTCCTGGACCCCTGATCACTTTCCTCGTTGGGTTTAGTATAAGGCCAGTTTTCTGAAAAGACATTTGGGGATGGCTGTGACATCTGCCTCAGTGTCCATTTTGAACGTCACTACCCCATTTTGCAATGTACTGTAGAACACCAGCCTTGTCTATTTGAATTTGGAGCTCCAAGGAAAGTTCCCTCTTTGGCTGAATCATGGCTTCCTTTGACTTCTTGATGAACTATTTTTGAGTGATACTGTCTTTCATAATGGCCAACTCTATTGCATTGGTGACATTTCACTTCTTTTGCTGGACAGAGCTCTTTGATGCGGAATGGAGACTTGCCACATCTCCCGCAGTAGAACATTTTGTATGTTTTGTTTGAGCTGAGCTCTACTGTTACCTCTTTCTGATGTCTTTCTGACTGCACCTCATTTGTACCCTTCTTTTAGTAGAGCTTCTTGCTTTACCTCAACATTGTTTTCATGCCTGTTGCTGACAAACATTCTCACTCTACCTGACCATAGTAATAGGTTACTCTGGTGTGAAACTTGCCTTCAACTGAAGTTTCTTTGACAATTTGGTGTCTAGTAGTCCAGCAACAATTCTGTCTCTAATGAGCTCATCTCTCAGATTTTCATACGCACAGTTGTCTGACAGGGCATACAATGCTGTGATGAAATCATTTACACTTTCATCTGGCTCCTGTTTTCTGGAGTTGAACTTTGCCCTCTTGTTTCCCTTCCCTGTGAAATGTTCTTTGAATTTGCCCTGTACTGTTCTGTACTCCTTTTTCCTGAGTATCTGTCAGTTCTGATCCACCCATGATCTCATCCACATTGTCACCCATGCAGTATATTAGTGAGCTTACTTGATGCTCTTCAGAAGCCTGAGTGAGATTGCTTGAACCCCTCAATCTCTCAAAGTGTCCGAGCTATTTCTCAAAGTCCCTCGGTTTAGAGAAATCAAATGTCTCGGGGTGGGGGGAGGGGGTTATTAGGTAAGTAGATGTAGGTCCTGTAGGTATTTGCTTGTTTATTTATTATTTTATTTATTTGGACCATGGAAGTCTTATTTTCTCTCTCTGTGAGAGTTTGACTGACTTCTCTGCTGTGTCTGTGTTTCTGAGCATTTTCCCAGGCTAGTAGCCACGGACTATTACAGTGTTGCGGTCTCTGCTCAATCTCAGTTAGCGACTAGTCTAGGTAGTCTAAGTCACTGAGTCCCTGGACACTCTCACAAATACATACAAATAAAAAAGTCTTACTGTAAATTCTTTCTTGTTGGGGGTCTCCTTTAATTCATTGATAAGCAACTACTTCTGACACCATGTTGTGTTCATTATGGAGGGACAGTGCAGAGCACACAGCAGCATGCAGGCTACTCAACTGAACTTTACTGCTTGTACAGTATGTGAATTCCTCCTCCCATGTGGGAGTGACACAGAAATAACACTATTAACCACAACACATGTGAAATAAACTGACCTTAAAGAGAGATCTACAGTGATAAAGTCAAAGTCAAAGCAATTTAAGACCGTAAGATATAGGGGCAGAAGTAGGCCATTTGGCCCATTGGGTTTGCTCCAGCATTCAATCACGTGCTGATCCAATTCTTCCAGTCATCCCCACTCCCCTGTCTTCACCCCATACCCTTTGATACCCTGGCTAATCAAGAACCTATCTATCGCTGCCTTAAATACACCCAATGACTTGGCCTCCACAGCTGCTCGTGGCAACAAATTCCACAGATTTACCACCCTCTGACTAAAGTAATTTTACACATCTCAGTTCTAAATGGGCGTCCTTCAATCCTGAAGTCGTGCCCTCCTGTCCTAGGATCCCCTACCATGGGAATTTATTATCAAAGTATGTATATCTCAGCAAATACTACCCTGAGATTCACTTTCTTGCAGCATTCACAATAAAAGAGAGAAATACAATAGGATCAATGAAAAACTAACACTAGTAAGGATTCTCATTTTCTCACCTTTTCCCGGATTTCCAGAGCTCTCTTACACAGCGGTTCTGCCTCTTTATATTTTCCTCTTTTGCCAAAGAGTACAGCAAGATTATTCAGAGTGGCAGCCACCTGCACGGAACAAGTGAAAGGACAGGTGAGTTTAGAGTGTCTTTTTGTCTTCCCACACAACTCCATTTACTCTGCTATAGCCTTTCATCATGGTCTTGTTGATTGCCACAATGAGGCAACTCTCAGGTTGGAGAAGCAATACCTTATAGTCTGAGTAGCCTCCAACCCGAACATTTCTCTAACTTCTGGTAATTTCTCCACCTCCCGCCTCTCTTTTTCCATTCACCTTCTTACCCCTTCTCTTCTCCTCATCCTGCCCCTTCCATCATCCATCTCTCTCTGCTGTCAGATTCCTGCTTTTTTAGCCCTTTACCTTTCCCAGCCATCACCTCCCAGCTTCTCACTTCATTTCCCCCCTCTCTGGTCTTACCTATCATTTGCCAGCTTGTACCCCTCCCCCTCCCTTTCCAGTCCTGATGAAGGGTCTTGGCCTGGGACATTGACTGTTGATTCCCATCCATACATGCTGCCTGCGTTGCTGAATTCCTCCAGCTTTCAAGTCCATTAATTGCCTTTCCTGACAGTTCTACAATCAGGCACTACCATGGACTTGTTTGCAATGGTCTGCTGAGCGTCATGGATTTTAATTGTTCCATCTTTAGTAGCCATCTCTTCAAATGCCAAGAACATAAAGCTGGGACTGTGGCACGGTAATGTAGCCACTGGTGTAATGCTATAACTATGCCAGATGGAAGATCAAAGTGAAATTCCCACTGCTGTCCGCAAGGATTTCGTATGTAACTCTGTGGGTTTCCTCCAGATGCTCCAGTTTCTTCCCAGACTCCAAAGACGTACAGTTAGGGTTAGTGAGTTGTGGGCATGTTTTGTTGACTTTTCCGAGGTGCCTGGCACAATCCTTGCTGATTTGTTTTGACGCAAACTATGTATTTCACTTCATGTTTCAATGTACATGTGACAAATAATGCTAATCAAGTCAGACGTAATAATGGTTAACACAGGAGGGGATGTTTCGAGCTGAGAACTTTCATCAGGACTGGGAAGGAAGTGGGGGAAGAATCCAAAATAAGAAGATGGAGAAGGGGAGTTTAAGCTGGTAAGTTGCAGATGAAGCTAGCACATCTTGGACTACGTTGGTTGTTGAAGCAAATAACACATTTCACTATATGTTTCAATGTACATGTGACAAATAAAGCTAACCAAATCTTTTTTAAAAAAGGATGTGTTACCCTAAACCTCACCATCTCTTCATGTGCTTTACATTGTGCTTTTGACAAGTTCCCTTCACTTGTGGCTTGGTGCCGTTAATGAGGGAGAAGTCTCTTGTGATATTTTGTCATTTTAGAAGTTCTGGTTTTGACTAACATTTGCCCACCTGTCCCAGGTACTTTCATTCTAGAGCAGCCATAATAACCCAGTCTAACTGCGGTTATACATAAAGAAATTAAACTAACTGCTGGATGATCTTGGCCGAGGGTTTTCTCCCGGATTGTCAGGGCATCATTTAAAAGATTGGCCGCTTCTTTGTATTTGTTCTGATCCCTGTAAAAATCAGACAAATAATTGTTAATAGAAGACACAAGAGAACACAGACACCATTATCTGGAGCTAGAAACAACATGCTGGAGGAGCTCAAAGGATTAGACAGCACCTGTTGGGGGAAAAGGAGAAGTTGACACTGTGGGTTCAAACCCTGCATGAGGAATGCTTCCAAGTGCACGTTGAAGCAACTGGATGCTGCAGCAACTGGCAGCCGCAAAAATACTTAAGAGAGGCTGTGGCAGGAAGGACGTGTCAGAGATTCATAGCAAAGTATTGTTCACCAGCTAAAACACCCTGTTGGGATTTGGAAGGGAGGTGATGATTCCTTCCAAAATTATTTGTATTAACAACACCAAAGAGTGAAGAATGATAGACATATAATGGGTTGATTGTTTTAGGCGCAACATATGGCTTTCTTAATAATCCACTGAGTATTAAAAGAGCTCTATAATACCAGCTGACAAGGGGATCTGGACCCTCGCCATGGTGTTGTTTTATTCCCTTTTTGACAGGACAGCTGTCACTCTCCTAAGCCTCGCACAAGTGCATTCGATCTCACTAATGTTGGGAGTGTGGATTGAGGCTCACCCTGCTTTTACCCAACTTGTGTCGTTGTAGCAGTGCTCACTGGACAGTGGTTAAAGTGGAAACCTTGACCAATGTAAATCCTTTCCCCTCTTTCTGCAACTCTGCCAACTGTATAACTCTCCTTCTGAAATCTCAATACTCTTTTCCTTTTGACGTCTTGCACAATGTACATTTCTGCCATTGGCAGCAGGTTATGTTCCTAACTGCCTAAACTCTAAGCTCTGGAATTCTCACTCCCAAAATATCTCTAACATTTTTTACAACACTTCCCAAAGCCGATTTCAATGACCGAGTTCACTGCTACTTGTACTAATATGGCTTAATACCAAATTTTGCTTTGTGATCCTTCGGTGAAGTCCCTTGGGACACTTCCTATGTTGCAAAGATGCAGAATGCGCTGCAGCTGTACGGCTGAGTGATGACACTTGCTTTCAGACAGTTGTAGCAGCATGGCCATATTTGGAATTTAGAAATTCCAGCAGCCAACTTGTGCAGAACAAAATCTTACAGTCATCCGGGAACAAAATAAACTGCAGATCCTAGAACTTAGACCAACAAATAATATGAAATTTTGACAATTCCTTCCATGACCCTCCACCATCCACAGATGCTGCTCAACCCAGAGGGTGATAAGTCTGCCACAGATGCCTGTGGAGGCCAAGTCACTGGGCATATTTAATGTATTTGCATATTGATAGGTTTGTGATGTGTAGAAGTGTCAAAGGTTACAGGGAAAAGGCAGGAGAATGGGGTTGAAAAGAAAGATCAGCTATGATCGAATGGCAGAGGGTTAAATTGCCTAATCTTGCTCTGATGTTTTATGGTCTAATAACCCACTAAGTTCCTCAGTAGATTGTTTGCTGCACCATTTTGCAATGACTCTACTGTTCATTCACTTCTTGTCACTCCACTCACAGCACAGCTGCTCTCTATAACAGCAGCAGAAAACTTATCAGTTTGGAGAATGTGAAAATCCAACTCCAGTTTCATTATTGACATTCATTTATTCAGTCACCCAGACAGCTAGAAAGGGAACGTTTGTAAATATGGTGCACAGGCGTGCATTGGGCAGAAAGATGAATTCATATTGGTGTAGATTAAACTATTAAAGTAGAGCACTGTTATCACTGTATGTTCTCACAAGGTAGACTTACAACAGATTTAGGAAGTTCTTTATATAAAGAGCAAATTATTTTCTCAAGTAACGAGATACTCCCAGAAGCCCTCTACAAATGGAATGTTTTAAAAATTAATTGATCTTAATACAGATGGAAAGCGACAAGACCCCAGAGACCCAGCTGATTCATTAACTTTTAGCTGAGTTAAACTATGACTTGTAGTCTCAGCAATTTTAAAGAGATCAGTTGAGGTTAACATACATGAACTAGGCATACATTTCATAGAACATTACAGGTGTTTCAGCCCACAATGTTGTGCCCATCTTATCAGGGAGCTTAACATAAAGGAACTCTTATGAGGCAGTGATCATAATATGATTGAAATTTGTGAGGGAGAAGCACAAGTCACATGTAACAGTATTCCTTTTCAATGGAATAAAGGGAATTACAGAGGCATGAGAGAGGAGTTGCCCAGGTGGATTGGAGAAGGATACTGGTGGGGGAGATGGCTGAAGTTTTTGGGTGAAGTTCACAAGGTGCTGGATAGATATGTCCCCAGAGAAAGAAGCTCTCAAATGGCAGGGGTAGGCAACCGTGGCTGTCAAGGGATGTTAAGGACTGCATAAAAGCCAAGGAAAGGACATATAATCTAGTAAAAGTGAGTGGGAAGTTGGATGATTGGGAAGCTTTTAAAATCCAAAAAAATGGCAACTAAAAAAAAAACTTTAAGAAGGGAAAAGCTGAAATATGAAGGAAAACTAGCCAATAATATAAAGCAGGATTCTAAAAGTTTTTCAGTTATAATAAGAGTAAAGGGGAGGTGAGAGTCAATATTGGACCACTGGAAAATAACACTGGTGAGGTAGTAATGGGGGACAAAGAAATGGGAGATGAACTTGATGGATACTTTCCATCTGTCTTCACTGTGGAAGACACTAGCAGTGTGCCAGAGGCTCCTGAGTGTCAGGGAGCAGGAGTGAACGCCATTGCTATTACAAAGGAATAAATGGTAGGCAAACTCAAAGGTCTTAAGGTGGGTAAGCCACCTGAACCAGATGATTACATCCCAGAATCCTGAGGGAAGTTTCTGAAGAGATAACGGGTGCATTGGTCATGATCTTTCAAGAATCACTTGGTTCTGGCATGGTCCTGGAGAACTGGAAGATTGCAAATGTCACTCTACTCTTTAAGAAGGGAGGAAGGCAAAAGAAAGGAAATTATAGGCCAGTTAACCTAACTTCAGTAGTTGCAAAAATGTTGAATTCTATTATTAAGGATGAGGTTTCAGGGTACTTGGAGACTAACGATAAAACCAGTCAGAGTCAGCATGGTTTCAGTAAAGGGAAATCTTGCCTGACAAATCTGTTAAGAGTTCTTTGGGAAGTGATGAGCAGGATGGACAAAGGAGAGGCCGCGGATGTCATTTACTTTAATTTTCAGACAGCATTTGATAAGGTACCACTCGTTATGCTGCTTATAAAATAAAGTCCTGTGGTGTTACAGGAAAGATACTGGCATGAATAGATGAATGACTGACAGGCAGGAGGCAGCAAGTGGGAAAAAAAAGGGGGCCTTTGGCTGTCAGTGACGAGTAGTATTACTCGGGCATCAGCACTTCTTACATTGTTAGTCACTGATTTAGATAATGGAATTGATGACTTTTTGGATGATACGAGGATAGGTGGAGGGATAGGTAATGCTGAGGAAGCAATGTGATTGCAGCAGGACCTAGACTAATGGGAAGAATGGGCAAAAATGTGGTAGATTGAATACAGTGTTGGGAAACATGTGATAATGCGCTTTGGTAAAAGGAATAATAGTTCACACTGCTATCTAAGTGGGGAAAAAATTCAAACATCAGAGGGACAAAGGGACTTAGGTGTCCTCGTGCAAGACTCCCAGAAGGTTAATTTACAGGTTGAGTCTGTGGTAAAGAAGGCAAATGCAATGTTGGCGTTTATTTCAAGGGGAATAGAATGTAAAAGCAAGGAGATAATGTTGAGGATTTATAAGACACTGGACAGGAAGCACCTGGAGTATTGTCAACAGTTTTGGGCCCGAAATCTCAGAAAGCATGTGTATCATTGGAGAGAGTCCAGAGGAGGTTCTGGAGGATGAATTTGGGAACGAAGGGGTTAACATATCATAAGCATTTGGCAGCTTTGGGCCTGTACTCACTGGAATTTAGAAGAATGTTGGGTGGAGGGGGGCGGGGGGAATCTCAGTGAAACCTACCAGATGTTGAAAGGACTAGATAAGGTGGATGTGGAGAAAATGTTTACTAAAGTGGGGTTACCCAGAACGAGAGGACACAGCCACTAGGGGGTGACCTTATTGAACAGACGTAAGGAAGAATTCTTTTAGCCAGAGAGGAGTGAATCTGTGGAGCGCTCTGCCATAGACTGCAGCGGAGGCCAAGTCTGTAGGTATAATCAAAGGGGAAGTTAATAGCTTCCTGATCTGTCAGGGCATCAAAAGATATGGTGATAAGGCAGGTGTATGGGGTTGACTGGGATCCAGGATCAGCCATGATGGAATGGTGGAGCAGACTAAATGGGCTGAATGGCCTAATTCTGCTCCTATGTCTTATGGACCTTTGGACCTAATCCAAGAACTATCTAACCCTTTCCTCACACATAGCCCTCCATTTTTCTTTTCACATATGCCTATCTAAAAGGCTCTTAACTGCCCCTAAGGTATCTGCCTCTGCTCTTACCCCAGTAATGTATTCCACACACCCACCACTCTCTGTGCAAATAAAACTTACATCTGACATTCTCCTATACTTTTCTCTAATCACCTTAAAGTCATGCCCTGTCCTATATGCAACTGGTCTAAGCTTGATATAATTCCAAGATTCTTCATTGTGCCATTATTAAGTACAACACACATAAAATGCTGGAGGAGCTCAACAGGTCAGGTAGCTTCTATAGAAAGGTATAAGGAGTTGATGTTTTGGACAGAGGCCCATATCCAGCATCTACAGAATCTCTTGTACTTACAATATTAAGCTTATTTGTTGTTAAAACTGATGGCAGAGTCATTTACTAAAAGAATGCATCTTACCTGTATACTAGGGCCAGGATATTTAGCATAGTGGCCACATCGGGGTGGTTATGGCCTGATGTTTTCTCTAGGTCTTCCAGGGCTTGCTTACAAAGTGGGACAGCCACTTCATAACGGCCCTGTGAAGCATACTGTATGACCAGATTGTGGAGTGTTCGCAGTCGTGCTGGGATCTCGTATCCACCTTGCTGCGCTGCTGCAGCCGCACTGCTGTGTGACTGGTGCACTGCAAGACCCAGAACATGACCACAAATCAATGACTTCCACAACTACCTAATGGCTTCTCTGCAGCTCAGTATACCTCCCATAACCCAGCCCTACCCACCTTCATTTACTTTTACCTCTTTTACTTTAGGCACCACAAACAAAATGCTGAGTGAACTCAGCAAGTCAAGCAGCATCTATGGAGAGGAATAAACACAAGACATTTTGTGCTTCATCAGGACTAGAAATGAAGGGGGATGAATCCAGAATATGAGGCGCTACCCAGACAGAATATGAGGTGTTGCTCCTCCAACTTTAAGCAAGCTGTACAAGGATATCGCAGTACCACTTTCTGTTTTGAATTATCTAAGGATGTAGGCACTTCAGGATCACCAACAGCCCCAAAACTATTCGTTTTGGATTATCTAGGGATGGAGACGTGCCAGGGTTACCCACACCGCGAGCCTATTCATTTTGGATTATCGAGGGATGGAGACATGCCAGGGTTACCCACACCGCGAGCCTATTCGTTTTGGATTATCTAGGGATGGAGACGTGCCAGGGTTACCCACACCGCGAGCCTATTCATTTTGGATTATCTAGGGATGTAGACATGCCAGGGTTACCCACACCGTGAGCCTATTCGTTTTGGATTATCTAGGGATGTAGACATGCCAGGGTTACCCACACTGCGAGCCTATTCATTTTGGATTATCGAGGGATGGAGACATGCCAGGGTTACCCACACCGCGAGCCTATTCGTTTTGGATTATCTAGGGATGGAGACGTGCCAGGGTTACCCACACCGCGAGCCTATTCATTTTGGATTATCTAGGGATGGAGACGTGCCAGGGTTACCCACACCGCGAGCCTATTCGTTTTGGATTATCTAGGGATGGAGACATGCCAGGGTTACCCACACCGCGAGCCTATTCGTTTTGGATTATCTAGGGATGGAGACGTGCCAGGGTTACCCACACCGCGAGCCTATTCATTTTGGATTATCTAGGGATGTAGACATGCCAGGGTTACCCACACCGCGAGCCTATTCGTTTTGGATTATCTAGGGATGTAGACATGCCAGGGTTACCCACACCGCGAGCCTATTCATTTTGGATTATCGAGGGATGGAGACATGCCAGGGTTACCCACACTGTGAGCCTATTCGTTTTGGATTATCTAGGGATGGAGACATGCCAGGGTTACCCACACCGCGAGCCTATTCGTTTTGGATTATCTAGGGATGTAGACATGCCAGGGTTACCCACACCGCGAGCCTATTCATTTTGGATTATCTAGGGATGTAGACATGCCAGGGTTACCCACACCGCGAGCCTATTCATTTTGGATTATCTAGGGATGGAGACGTGCCAGGGTTACCCACACCGCGAGCCTATTCGTTTTGGATTATCTAGGGATGGAGACGTGCCAGGGTTACCCACACCGCGAGCCTATTTATTTTGGATTATCTAGGGATGGAGACGTGCCAGGGTTACCCACACCGCGAGCCTATTTATTTTGGATTATCTAGGGATGTAGACATGCCAGGGTTACCCACACCGCGAGCCTATTCATTTTGGATTATCTAGGGATGGAGACGTGCCAGGGTTACCCACACCGCGAGCCTATTCATTTTGGATTATCTAGGGATGGAGACATGCCAGGGTTACCTACACCGTGAGCCTATTCATTTTGGATTATCTAGGGATGGAGACGTGCCAGGGTCACCTACAATTGGGTTCTTTGGGTTTCTTGCTTTGTGGCTAGCTGTAGTATACATTCTTTGATAATAAATGAATCTTGAATCAACTCATCCTACACTTCCTCCAGCTTTGGAAAGCATCCACAAAGACCCTTCCCATCTCAGTCATTCTATCTTCTCCCCCCTTCCATTGGGTGGAGGTTACAAAAGCTTAAAAATATGCACAACCAGGCTCAACCACTGCTGTTAGAACACACCCCTTGCATGATAAAGATTAACTTTTGATCTCAATCTGCCTCATCATGGCCCTGTATAATTTCACCACACTTTCTCTGCATTGTTACTGCTTTCCCCTTGCACTTCCTTGACATACTAATGTAATGAAATAATTGACATGGATGGCATGCAAAACATTGGTCTCATGGGTTTAATTGGGTACAGGCTGATTGCACTGGAAGGGCCCGTCAACGTGCTATATCTCTGAATAAAACTAAAAAAAATAAAAACAGTTTTCCAGTGTTACAGCACATGTGGCAATAATAAACCATTGCTTTTCCAGAGAAAGAGGAATGGGCAATAAATTATGCTCAATTCCTGTGAATGAATTCAATAAAATGTTAGTGTTGTTTGACTCAACATTTACACAATACATACACTGACTCTGGTCATCCTCATTTGGAAAAAGATCATCCAGTGATCCCTTTGACAACGCACTGTCTTTGTCTTCCTGAAAAAATAACAAATTAGGAAGAAATGTCATGAAATCAGATATACAATATAGTTGATGGATCCTGTTACTTTTGTGATTCAAAGTCTCAAATGAGGTATAAAACTTATTGCTTACGGTCATTCCATTAAGTTTTTACAAAAGTAGAAAATTATCAAGAAAGAGATGAAGGAAAAGGCAACTGTGGTTGATTCATACTCAGACTAGAGATCAAAAATTCTAGTGACAACAATCAACCTGTAAAGTAGCCGGAATTTAGTGTAGTGACACCTGCTACAGAAAACTACAAAGTTTCTAGAAAAATATAGAAACAACCGTACTGTAATTGCTGGAAATTTCACTGAGTGATCACAAGCAAGCATAGGAAAGTTACACTGCAAGAAAATAACAATTCTACACCTTAATTCAACACAGTCCAGAAACTACTTAACTGACTGGCATGTGAAAGTAGGCTGTTCAACCTATTTTCTGTAAACTGGCCCATTAAGTGAGCTAATTAACAAATGCCCTTGTACCCTAAGTACTATATATTTACTTCAGTGGCGTTATGGTCAGCATAATGCTATTATAGTGCTTGCAAACCCAGGTTTAATTCCCAGCACTGCCTGTAAGGAGTTTATACATTCTCCCATGATTACATGGGTTTTCTCTGTGTGCTTCCACTTCTTCCCACACCCCAAAGATTAATTGGTCACATGGGTATAATTGGGTGGTGTGGGCTCATTGGGCTAGAGGGGACTCCTCTTCCTTTTGATTCCACTTGCCTAAATTGTTTTGCAATCAGCAATGGTTTCTAAATGTTCCTGCATTACGTTCATGATATCAGCAAACTTCATTCGGCTGGTTTGGTTGGAGCAGTCTATGCAAACTGTATGTTTTTTCACCCCTTGGCAACATTAGCACTTGCCTTTTCATTGCCTACATTATTTGCTTCAAAGTATTGCTCAATTTGTTCAGAATCCAGTTATCTGTTGTGCAATCCAGTGTGTCTATCTTTCCAACGTAGCTCTCACATATGACATGGTGGCATAATGACCTATGCCATCAAAATTCATTTAGATATAACCTGTATTGAATGCTTAATCAAATAATATATTTACAATATTACTCAATTATTGCTACAATGGTACTGCTTTACAGTGCAAACGACCTAGCTTAATTCCTGTCGCGCTCTCCCTATTCTCCCTGTGACAACACGAGTTTCCTCTGGATGCTCCAGTTCCTTCCCACATTCCAGACTGCCAGGTTTGTAGGCTATGTGGGCATCACAGGCTCATTGGACCAGAAGAGCCTATTGTCATGCTATATCTTTAAATCATCCCTCAGAAACTGATTAGAAAGCTGAGCCTACTGGGCCTGAACACCTCCCTCTGCAACTGGATACTAGACTTCCTGATTGGGAGACCTCAGTCAGTCCAGATCGGAGGCAGCATCTCCAACACCATCACACTGAGCACGGGGGCCCTCCAGGGCTGTGTGCTCAGTCCACTGCTGTTCACTCTGCTGACCCACGACTGTGCTGCAACACACAGCTCGAACCATATCATCAAGTTCGCCGATGACACGACCGTGGTGGGTCTCATCAGCAAGAACTACGAGTCAACTTACAGAGAGCAGGTGCAGCGGCTAACGGACTGGTGCAGAGCCAACAACCTGTCTCTTAATGTGAACAAAACAAAAGAGATGGTTGTTGACTTCAGGAGGGCACGATGCTGAACATCAATGGCTCCTCGGTAGAGATTGTTAAGAGCACCAAATTTCTTGGTGTTCACCTGGCGGAGAATCTCACCTGGTCCCTCAACACCAGCTCCATAGTAAAGAAAGCCCAGCAGCGTCTCTACTTTCTATGAAGGCTGAGGAAAGTCCATCTCCTAACACTAATCTTAATCACATTCTACAGGGGTTGTATTGAGAGCATCCTGAGCAGCTGCATCACTGCCCGGTTCGGAAATTGCACCATCTGGGATCGCAAGACCCTGCAGCGATAGTGACGTCAGCTGAGAAGATCATCGGGGTCTCTCCTCCCGCCATCACGGACATTTACACTACATTTACATATACACAAAGCAAACAGCATTATGAAGGACCCCATGCACCCTTCATACAAACTCTTCTCCCTCCTGCCATCTGGGAAAAGGCACCAAAGCATTCGGGCTCTCACGACCAGACAATGTAACAGTTTCTTCCCCCAAGCCATCAGACTCCTCAATACCCAGAGCCTGGACTGACACCCTACTGCCCTATTGTCCTGTTTATTATTTATTGTATTTAAGTTTTGTGCATTTTATGGAGTCCTGGGTAGGTCTGTAGTCTAGTGTAGCTTTTTTCTGTGTTGTTTTTACGTAGTTCAGTGTGGTTTTTTGTACTGTTTCATGTAGCACCATGGTCCTGAAAAACGTTGTCTTGTTTTTACTATGTACTGTACCAGCAGTTATGGTCAAAATGTCAATAAAAAGTGAGAGAAATGATTAAATTAAAGACGGTTCTTAAGGAGTCCATTTAGAATGTGCTGACACAGAAAGAACGTGCAAAGCAACTTGCAGGGCAACGTATAAACCAATTTGCAAAATCAGGATGAAACAATAGCTTGCTGATTAAAGAAGCGATACGGGTAACGGGAAGACATGCTTAACGGTTGAACAATAACGGTGTTAATGCGCTGAGGCTGATAAGTGGGCCAAAGGGTAATCACATTTGTAATTTTGTAATGAGATTAAGGAAGAATGTCTGCACCTCACATGGGTGCAACTCACAAAGTCGTAAACAAGTAGGGTATAAAAAACTGTGCAAAGTGTAATTCGGCACTCAATCTAGCAGGAGCTGGTTGGGTCCGACTCTGCAGACTCGAAAAATAAAGTTTACAGTTCTGCAAATTGCTGAGACTCAGTGTGTTTCTGACAAAAGTGACAACTTTAAAAAAGAATTCTGACATACCGCTGCTTCCTCGTCATCATATTTCTTTATTTGGTTCATGAACTCCAGGTGCTTCTTTTCCTCCTCCAGCTGCGCTACTGTCTGCTCGCTCTTCTGCAGCTTCTGCTGGGTGCCGGCTAACTCATCCCGCAGCCACTGGTTCTCCTGGCACAGGCGGCGTACCTGTGCCCTCAGCTTCTGCTTCTCGGCCTCCACCATACTGAGGTGGTTAGACAGAGCTGTCACCACCTGAAATACACATTCCCCCAAAAGTAAACAGAAAATGCTGGAATACTCAGCAGACTGGGCCGCATCAGCAGGGGGAGAAATGTTAGAGTTGCTGTTTTTATTTCAGATAAGTAGCATGTGCAACATTTTGTGCTTTAACTCTAAAAAGTATGCTATCTGAAGGCCTCCAATTCTCTCCAGGAATTGACTTTGTTGTAGTTCTGGCCATATCCTTATAAATTTGCTCAACCCTGACTTTTTTTGCTTGTGCAGGAGTATATCTGACCTTCCTCTTTGTTATGCTGAACTGAGGACCTGGATGCACTTTGCATCTGGCCCCTCAGGTGCGAACAAGCAATACCTTAAAGCAGCGCAACACTCTCTATTTAAATGAGGAATCTGGCCTTGATTAAATAAAGTACAGGAGAGTGTGTGTGTTCACTATGTTTGTAATTAATTCCTATTAAGAGATAAATTAGCAGAAGTATAATTTGACACAGTGGTACAGCAGTAGAGTCACTGCCTCAAAATGCCAGAGATCTGGATTCAATCCTAACCTCTGGTGCGGTCTGTGTGCAGTTAATATGTGACTGCAATGGTTTCCTCTGAGTGCTCCAGATTCCTCCTATAGATCAAGGATGAGTAAGTAATTAAGTTAATTGGCCAGTAGGGCCAAATCACCACTAAGGTGTCAAAGAGTGGTAGTATACTGATAAAGCAACACAAACTTTGATGGATCGATGAGTCATGTTTTCCAGATGCCTAGCCTGCATCTCCCCAATCAGGCCTTTACTCCTAGTTGAAGGAAGGTCAGCGAGCCCCTGATAGGCAAAGAAAACACTTCAAAGGTAACATCTGCCTGAAGAAATTCAACATTACATCCAAAAACTGGGAAGACATTGCACTCAATAGATTAGATGGAGGATATCTGCTCAATAGAGAGCTGCACTACATGAGAGCAACCTCCCTGTGCTGTACAGAACAAGTGGGCTGCGAAAGAAGCAAATGAACAACCAAATCACTAACTACAGCTAATTGTGTCCATGTTGCACCAGAATATGTGGATTCCCCATCGGTCTCTACAGCCACATGAGGGCCCACCAACAGATAACCCCTTAGGAGAACATCATACTCAGTTTGAGTGATCGTACTACTAGTAGAATATTGATGAGATTGTGGGGAGAATGAAGGATTAGTGTAAACGATGGTCTCGATGGGATGAAGGACCTGTTTCTGTGCTGTATGACTTCATTGAATCTGTGGCAATAAACAGCTGTTCTAAATGAACAAACAACAAAATAGACAAGCTTTCACCTTCCCCTGGCAGTGGAACTAGTGGTGTTAAACTGACACAAAATCTAGGAAATTTTCAGACAATGCCTCCTATAATTTTAAAAATTTATTTAAATTTATTTACATTTCTGAGTATCTTGAGATCCTCCTCCAGTCATGGCTTGTTCCACTGTGTAGAGAAGCCATGGCAAACATGTCTCCACAGTTAAGTGTAGCCTTGATACAAGTCCAGGCAGTGGGCTAGTTTAAACATGATCTAGTTCATTCATCTCTTATCCAAACCTTTTATGAAAAGTAAACATTTTAATGGCTAAAATTTCTTAAGATACAGGTTAATGACTTTTATTCCATGAGTCAGGATCAGTAAAATTCTATTACATAAATTGACCTTCCATAGTTTTAGTTTGCTATACAGCAGTTTTGTCAACATAATTCAATTAAAGTCTACGGACCCAATAACTAGCATAGCAATGAGTAAGGCACGTTCTGAACAGATGCCTTAAAATCTCAATATCTTAAAAACCCTTTACACATAGGGGTAAGGTGTCATTTTCTTCTGCCTTCCTGCAAAATCTATGCTGTAAACGTACATAAAGTGAACAATAAGTGGCAATAAACTTCACACTCTCTTGGAGTCCATGTGTCATGAAAATAACAGCATGGTGTGTTTGATATATGAGGGGAGAAATTTGTAGACAATGTCTTTATTCGTCAGAGTTTAATAAAATGAGAGGTGATCTCATTTAATCTTTCTAGACAGAGTGGAGGCAAAGAAGACATTTCTCTCAGCTGATGAGTCCCAGAACCAGAGGTCACAATCTCAGAATAAAGGAGAGCCATTTAGTTCAAAGTAAATTTATAATTGATGTACATATATGTTACCATGTACTGTACCTGCAACCCTGAGGTTCACTTTCTTGTGGGCATACCCAATATATCCAGTAACTATAATAGAATCAATCAAAAACTTCAACAGGGTGAACAACCAGTGTGCAAAAAACAACAAACTGTGGAAAGGGGAAACAAAGGAAATAATGATAATAATTAATAAATAAGCAATAAATATCAAGAACATAAGATGAAGACTTCTTGAAAGTGAGTCCATAGGTTGAGGAAAGAATTCAATGATGGGGGAAGCGGAGTGAAGTTATCCCTTTTGATTCAAGAGCCTGATGACTGAGGGGTAATAACTGTTCCTGAACCTGGTGCTGTGAGTTCTGAGGCTCCTGTACCTTCTTCCTGATGGCAGCAGTGAGAAGAGAGGGTGGTGGGGGTGCTGCTTTCTTGTGACAGCACTCAGTATAGACGTTTACCTTTTGTAGGATTTTCCATTCAAGGGCATAGGTGATTCCATACCAGGCAGTAGTGCAGCTGGTCAATATACTGTCCACCACACATCTATAGTCATAGTTTAGAGGTCATGCCAAAATTTCTGAAACTCTTAAGGGAGTAAGGCACTGCTGAGGTTTCTTTATAATTGAATCTATGTGCAGGGCCCCGGATAGGTGCTCTGAAATGAGGCTGAGGTTGTGTTGTGCCCTGGCTGCTGCAGGCTTAGTGTCTGCGAGCTTCATGACGGACTGGGACTGAGATTATGGGCCCACTCCAGCTTTGGGTTTATGGACTCAATTTTGTCCTTAATGCTGATGCTTGCTTTATTGTTTGCATGATTTGATTAGTTCTTTTTTCTCTTTCTTTGTGCATCAGGTGTTGGTCTTTTTTTAAAATTGGGCTCTTTTGGGTTTCTTGTTTTCTGGCTACCTGTTAAGTAGAAGAACCTCAAGGCTGTGTAATTTACACAGACTTTGATAACAAAATGTACTTTGAACTACTGCGGAACATGGCACGGTACGTGGCACGACAGAACATGACTGGGTGGCATGGTACTGTAATGCTACTATAACGTTAGTGATTGGGGTTCAGTTTCTGCTGCTGCCTGCAGGGAGTTTGTACATTTTTCCTGTGACTGTGTGAGTTTCCTCCGGGTGCTCACAACTTACAAACCCAAACTTGTATGTCTTTGGAAATTGGGAAGTATCTGGAGGATCCAGAAGAAACCCACCCTATTACAGGGAGAGTGTACAAGTTCTTACAGTGGCAGGAATTGAATACAGGTTGCTGGTGCTGTAAAGCATTATGCGGACCGCTACACTATTGTGCCGCCCTGGATAGAATTATGTACAACATGATCTGTTTGGATGATGCAGTTTGGTAAAAAGCTTTTGTTTTGGGTATCTCAGGAAGTGTGTTAATAATAAACTAATACAGTACCAGATTTTGAGGCTACAGATGAATCAGTGGTTATGGGGAACAGGCAGGAAAGTGAAGCTGACGCCAAGATAAGAGTAGCCATTAACTCATTGAATGGTGGGGCATGTTGAAAGGGGTGTATGGACTGGTTTTGCATCTATACCTTATTGTCTTGTCAGAGATAAGTTCCTTTTTATAGAGAGAGTGGTAAATGTATGGAATATGCTGTCAGGGGATTGGTCATTAGAATATTGTGAGCAGTTCTGGGCCCATTATCTAAAATGAGCAGCGATTGCAGAGGGTTCAGAGGAAGTTCATGAAAATGGTGCCAGGAATGACACGGTTAACACATGAGGGGAGTTTGATAGCTCTAGGCTTGTACTCACTGGAGTTTAGCAAAATGAGGCGCAAGGGGTATCTTTGAAACCTATTGAATATCAAAAGGCCTAGATAGAGTAGGTGTGGAGGGGATATTTCCTATAATGGGGAGTCTAAAACCAGAAGGCACAGCCTCAAAATAGATTGATGTCCCTTTGGAACAGAGCTGAGGAGGAATTTCTTCACCAGAGGGTTGAGAATCTGTGGAATTCATTGCCACATATGGTTGTGGAGGCCGAGTCATTGGGTATATGTGAAACAGAGGCTGATAGGTTTTTTTTAATTAGTAAGGGCTTCAAAGGCTATGAGAAGGCATGAGAATGGGGTTGACAAACATAGTAAGTCAGTCATGATGGAATGGTGGAGCAGACTTGTTGGGCCTAACAGCCTAATTCTGTTCCTATGTCTTAGAACCATAGAACATTACAGCACTGAAACTGGCCCTTTGGCCCTTCTTGGCTGTGCTGAACCATTTTTCTGCCTAGTCCCACTGACCTCCACCTGGACCATATCCCTCCATACACCTCTCATCCACGTACCTGTCCAAGTTTTTCTTAAATGTTAAAAGTGAGCTCGCATTCACCACTTCATCTGGCAACTCATTCCACACTCCCACCACTCTCCGTGTGAAGAAGCTCCCACTAATGTTCCCTTTAAACTTTTCCCCCTTCACCCTTAACCAAAGTCCTCTGTTTTCTTTTCTCCCCTAGCCTCAGTGGGAAAAGCCTGCTTGCATTCACCCTATCTATACCCATCATAATTTTAAACACCTCTATCAAATCTCCCCTCATTCTTTTACGCTCCAGGGAATAAAGTCCTAACCTATTCAACTTTCTCTGTAACTCAGTTTCTCAAGTCCTGGCAACATCCTTGTAAACCTTCTCTGCATTCTTTCAACCTTATTAATATCCTTCCTGTAATTCAGTGACCAAAACTGCACACAATACTCCAAAGTCAGCCTCACCAATGCCTTATACAACCTCACCATTACATTCCAACTCTTATACTCAATAATCTCTTATGGACATTTAAGAGTTTCTTAGAGAGGCACATGGGTGAAAGAAAGAAGAAGGCTACATGTAGGAGGGAAGGGTTAGATTGATCTTATTGTAGGTTAAAAGGTCAGCACAACATTGCTGGCTGAAGGGTCCATACTGCATTATGTTCTATAACAGGGGAACTTGTTCTGAAGAAGAAACAGTGATAGTTCAGAGACATTCCCTCATTTTTCCTGCAGCAAGGACCACTTTACAGGCACACATTTGAAAATGATCACACTTTATCCTACCTGAGCTTCACTCAGTCCTAGCTCAATCATCTCCAGCGACCTCTGGATCAGGTAGGTCTTCTCTTGCACCAGGTGCACTTCTTCATCTTCCTTCAATCCATTCAGAGTCTCCTGCAGGTTCTGCAGGATGCTGTTGTTTTCGTTTTTCAGTGCCTCCAACCCCTGGATGACCTGCTTGGTGCCAGTGATGATCTCGTCTGCACTTAGCTTCTCATTCAGCTGCACTGCTGTGGACATGTCGCACCAACTCCTGTGCACAGGATGCAAACAGACCATCAGTGACATTAAACATACATTTACACAGGAACAGAATTCCCAGCAATGGAAACCAAAATGCTTGCCCCAAAAACCTAGTTCTCTGGATTTCTTAGTGACACAGACTTGAAGATCCCAGATTATTTATCTCTAGTACGTGCACAATATATTGATTTGAGGCAGGTGTTGAAATTATAAACGGCCCATGCGTTGGATTCAGTCATTTCTATGACAGGTACATTCTCCCCACCATCAAGGACAAGGTGATGGATGACTCAGGAAGGTAGGACCCTCACCATTTGGGTTATGCCCTATTTTTGATGTTGCCATCAGGCAGGAGGTACAGGAGCCTGATGACCTGCACCGCAAGGTTCAACAGCAGCTTCTTTCCCAATGCCATTGGGTTCTCAAACTGACCCAAAGAACCTGACAACAGCTTGGCCTGTGCCTTTATCTCTCTCAGTCTGCTTATTGCACTGTCTATTTAGCATATGTCTAAGTTATGTGTCGTTTATAGTAACAGGTAATTTTCACATTTTGCTCTCTTTCTGCACTATTTATTTTTATACTTCTTATTGAAACTCACAGTAATTTATGCATACAACTTTCACAACCTGTCAGTGATCATGTATTGCAGAGCAAAAAGCTAATTTTTGCAGCATTTATACCCACGTTGACAACAATAAACTTGAAACACCATTACAAAAATCTGGGAAGGGGCAAAAACAGAGAAACCTCCCATAGCCAAGTACTTTCCCAAAAAATTTTTAAACATGGGCAAGATCTTAGTATGCCTGTTGTAGAAGGGGGTCATGCAGGAATCTGAATTCACACCAATTGGAAACATCATCCAGAAAAGTCTTGGATGTTTCACGTACAATAAGTTGACATGCAGCGTAAAGCATACAAAATGCATTACAAAATGACAAAGGCATGAAGCTTCATTCCTCTCCATAAACATTGCCTGACCTGTTGAATTCCTAGCAATTCATGTGTGTTACTCTGGATTTCCAGCATCCACAGAATCTCGTGTTTATGAGTCAACATGCAGTATAGTTGTGGGCAAGGAAAGTAATCTTACAAAAATCAAAATTTAACCTGTTTTTCGGGATATATGGAATTTTGTGCCTTTTCTTGCAGATGATTAAGAAACCACCACTGAGGCAAATGAGAACGAACAATAAACACCAGGGTCCTGATGAAGGTTCCCTGAGATGTCACCTCTTTACTCCTCTCCATTGACGCTGCCCGACCTCCAGCATTTATGTACAGGAATACACAATTCCTCCAAAATGCTGAGTTCCTCTAACATTTTGTGTGTTAATAAACATTTTGTCTGTCAGAGAAATGTTTCAAACTGATTTACAGTTCACCCTTTGTTTTCCCACAGTTGTGTTCAACAAGGATCACTGTGACTTAACAAGAGAGGCACCTCTAGTTTCTCAAATTAACATTCGAAACTAAATACAAAATCAAATACACTCAGGGGCCACTTTATTAGGTACATCTGCTCGTTCATGCAGATATTTAAGGAGACAACCATGAGGCAACAACTCAATGCAGTCACGGTCAAGAAATTTAGTGTTATTCTGATCAAAGATTAGAATGGGGAGGAAGTATGGTCTAAGTGACTTTGACCGTGGGATGATTGTTGGTGCCAGACTGTGCGGTTTGAGTATCACAGAAACTGCTAATCTCCTTGGATTTTCACATATAAATTTCTAGAGTTTACAGAGAATGGTGCGAGAAACAAAAAACACCCAGTGAGCAGCATTTCTTTAGATGCAAAAGCCTTGTTAATGAGGGAGGTCAGAGCAGAATGGCCAGACCGGTTCAAACTGACAGGGAGGCAACCTTTAAATAACCACGCATTACAACAGCAATATGCAAAGGAGCATCTGTGAACCTGCAATACATCAAACCTTGAGTGGTTGGGCTACTGCAGCAGAAGATTACTAACACACACTTAATGGCAACCTAATAAAGTGGTCAGTGAGTGTATGTAAAAAAATTAAAAATTCCACCATCTGATACATTTAGGGAAAATTGGAAAGTATTTGTTTTTTGGTGCCTATTTTACAACAGAATTATTCATGTGGAAGACGGGAACCATCTGTCACGCTCGAAGCTGAACAGAAGGAATCCCTAGCGGAGACTGAAGAGGGAGGGCCTCGAGGCAGGAAAGAAAGAATAAGATATGGGGGAGGGGAGCAGGATTACTTTGACTGATCTATGTAGCATCATGACAAACACGTCAATTTTGTATTCACTTACAATATTGCTGCAGGCGTTGACTGAAAAAGTTCGTCTGATATCGGTGATAGGTAAAACATTCAAGATAAAACCACAGAATGTGTAGAAGGAGCGTAAATTCTCCATCCTGTTTCATTAGCTTTCATTTTTCCGCCTCATGCTGTAGACAAACAATACTTCTCCTCATGCGTTTGCAGCTCCTTCAAATGTGCTGTAATTACTGATGGATTACACTGTCACACAGTGGCGTGGATTACAGGATACTGTAAGGTTGTTCTTGCATTTATACTATATGCCAGAGATACTGACCTGAACCCTTCCTTACTTCTCAGTAACCAGCAAAAGTCTTCTGCAATAAAACTCTGAATCAAGCATAATTTTGGATTGCCAAGACCTGGTCTCAACATAACATTTCACCAGTCAGCAAGGATTTTAAATGCTAGATTTATGGAAATACTCACTTTACTGACAAGTCCAGCCAGAAAAAGCAATGACGTTCAGCTAATCTCCCACAGGTATAGTGAAGCACGACTGTGATGTTTAGCTGGCAAACTGCCCTATGGTTCTAAATGACAAACTAAGGTTATTAAAGCGGGTCATAAACCGAAGATGTAATGCTAGTGAATTCCAGACTGTCAGACAATGATTAGCACTCTTCCGCTTAAGAAAATTACTGTACTGGGATCCACTGTAATGAATTGTGCCACTTGGATGAGGGTGAATATGCAGCAACAAATACACTGCTGGAAGAACTCACGAGTCTGGCAGAGTCTGTGGAGGGAAATGAACAGCAGTTTTTCCAGGTCAAGACTGAAAGAGTCGAGGCGAGATGGCCAGTATAAAAAGGCAAGGAGGGGGTAAAAAAGGAGGTAACAAGAGATAGGTGGCTCCAGGTAAGGAGTTATAGGCACTTGGAGGAGGAGACTGTGAGAAAAGAGACAGAAGCTGGGAGGAGATAAATGGAGGCAAAAAGATGCTGCAGATGGTGGCATCAGATCGGAAGGGTTAAGTGGAGCATGGAACCGAAGATTAAAGATGAAAGATTAGCTTTATTTGTCACAAGTACATCAAAACATAGAGTGAAAAGCATCATTTGCTTCAATGACCAACACAATCTGAGGATGTGCTGGGGGCAGCTTGCAAATGCCGCCATGTTTTTGGCACTAACAGCGCCTGCCAACAATTCAGTAACCCTAACCAATTCATTCTTGGAAAATGGGAGAAAACTGGACCACCAAAGGAAACCCACAGAGTCAAGGGAGAACATTCAAACTCCTTACAAAAGTGGCAGGAATTGAATTGAACCCGGGTTCCTGATGCTGTAAAACACTATGCTAACCATTACATATCACGCTAACCTAATAAACTAAATAAAGGAGGTGGGGTAGGCTGATGGGAACAGTAGGAGCAGGGCAAGGTGGGACCCAAGGATGACTCAAGATAGCATACATAAGTGTGATACCTGGAAAATAAACATATTTTAAAATTGAGAAAGAGGGTTACATTGTTGTTTTTGGTCTTCCAGCTCCTCCTCACCCTACCTCCATTCGGCAGTAGTACGCAGATAAAGGACAATCAGAATCAGGTTTAATATCACTGACATATGCTATGAAATCTGCTGTCTTACGGCAGCAGTAGAGTGCAAAACATACAAAAACGTATTAAGAAACATTAAGAAAAATTGAGTTAAATAAGTATTGCAAAAAATGAGCAAATATAGTGAGGCAGTGTTCACGGGTTCACTGTCCATTCAGACATCTGACGGCAAAGAGGAAGAAGCTGTTCCTGAAATGTTGAGTGTTTAATTTTAAGGTTCCTGTACCTCCATCCTGATGGTAGTAATAAGAAGAGAGCATTGTCATGGGCGATGAACATCCTTAATGATTGGTGCTGCCTTTTTGAGGCATCGCCCTTTGAAGATGTCCTTGATTCTGGGGAGGCTACTGCCAACGATGGACCTGGCTGAGTTTGTATCCCTCTGCAGCTTTTTCCAATCCTGTGCAATGCCCCCTCCATACAGTCAGAATGCTCTCCATCGTATATCTGTAGAAACTTGCGAGTGACTGTGGTGAACTACATATACCTGTCTGGACACGCACCACTCCCCCCCCCCCACCTCGCTGAATGCTCCTGTGGCCCCTCCCACTGACCGTGACTCCTCCCACAGACCCCGGTATAAAGGCGATTGGAGCCTGAGCCCCAGTCTCAGTCTCCAGGATGCAGTGTGGTGGTCAATTGCTGCTTGTTCTTTCTTCCAGCCAATAAAAGCCTGTATCTTGCCTCACATCTCCGAGAGTTATTGATGGTGCATCAATTTTACCGGCTGGAAGTTTTAAATCATGGAAAGTATTTTACATCTGGAAAAATTAGACTTGGACCCCCAAGCCCCAGAAGCAGCTCTTGCCTTTGAACTCTGGCTTGCATGCTTCCAACCATACTTGGAAGTGATTCCAGTGACTGAGCCTGCCACAATGCACAAAATACTACTATCCAGAGTAAGTCTGAAAGTATTCTCCCTTATCAGAGACCTACCGACCTACCAAGGGGCACTGGACGCCCTCAAAAGACAGTACCTACGGCCGGTGAACACCGTCTACACAAGACATCGCTTAGCGACGCGGCGACAGCGACCCGGCGAGTCGAGTGGGGAGTTTCTCCGAGCCCTACAGTCACTCGTGCGAACCTGCGACTGCAGAGGACTGACGGCGGAACAACATGCGGAGCTGCTAGTACGAGACGCTCTCATTACGGGGATCAGGTCAGTGTACGTGCGCCAGCAGCTGCTGGAAAATGCCGATCTTACCTTACGCTCGGCGATCAAGACGGCCGACACGCTGGAGGCTGCTCTGCACAACACTGACGCTGTCCAGCCGCGCGATCCCCCGCCGGAATTCACTACCGCCGCTGCCAGTCGCAAGTCCACGAACTCCCTGAAACCGACCACAGTGGCTGCCAGTTGCAAGTCCATGCAGTGTTACTTCTGCGGACTCAAAAAGCACCCCCGAAAACGCTGTCCGGCCCAAGAAGCGACCTGCTCCAGCTGCGGGAAGAAGGGCCATTTCGCCAAGGTCTGTAAGTCTGAACCACGAGCGGGGTCAGGCAGCGCTGCGTGTGAGGCATGGGGGTCGCCATCTTGGTCATCGCCATCATGCCTGCCCGCCTCGTGCGAGACATGGGGGCGGCCATCTTTGTCGGCGCCACCTCGCCCTGCCCCCGACCCACCGGTGCTTACCGGGCACTAAGACGGCGGTTCAACTCTGGCCTCCGTAACCCTCGACCAAAGTGCCCTACTTTAGCTTGCAAGGTCAATGATGGACATCCTGGTGGAGGGGCACAGGACTAGCTGCCTGTTTGACATGGGCAGCACTGAGAGTTTTATTGACCCGGACACGGTGCAACGCTGCGGACTCGTGACACGGCCGGTAAGCCAGAGGGTCACCATGGCTTCTGGGTCGCATTCCACAGACATCCTTGTGGGTTGTGTAGTGACATTGGTGGTGCAGGGCACAGAATATCGGAACTTTGCACTACTGGTCATGCCTCAACTGTACGCACCTGTGCTACTGGGGCTGGACTTCCAGAGCCACCTCAAAAGTGTGACTATGGCATATGACGGGCCCCTCCCACCACTCACTGTCAGGAATCCTCAGTTTTGTGGGACTTCGTCATATACCCCGCTACTGACCACACACACACACCGACCCACATCCCACCCAGCACCATGCCGACAGCTGAGCTACTGACACCACTTGCAGCCTCTTCACCCTCAAGATCCCTCCCCCACCGCTGTTCGCCAACTTGACCCCCGACTGTAAACCTGTGGCAACTAAAAGCAAGAGGTACAGTGCGGGGGACAGGGCCTTCATTCAGTCGGAGGTGCAGCGGCTGCTCAGGGAGGGGATCATTGAGCCAAGCACAAGTCTTTGGAGGGCCCAGGTGGTTGTTGTTCGGACCGGGCAGAAAAATAGGATGGTCGTGGACTATAGCCAGGCCATCAATAGGTTCAGGCAGCTTGACGCATACCCCCTACCCCGCATCGCGGATATGGTCAACCAGATTGCTCAGTATAAGGTGTACTCGACCATTGATCTGAAATCCACTTATCACCAGCTCCCCATCCGCCCAGAGGACCGCCCCTACACTGCCTTCGAGGCGGGTGGCAGGCTCTATCACTTCCTGCACGTCCCCTTCGATGTCACAAATGGTGTCTCTGTCTTCCAGAGGGAAATGGACCGGATGGTGGACCAGTGCCAACTGAAGGCCACATTCCCCTATCTGGATAACATCACCATCTGTGGTCACGACTGGTCGGATCACAACGCCAACCTCCAACGATTCTTCCAAGTGGCCAAAGCCCTGAACCTTACTTATAACAGGAACAAGTGTGTGTTTGGAATCACCTGACTTGCTATCCTTGGGTATGTCGTGGAGAACGGGGTCATTGGCCCTGATCCCGACCGTATGCGCCCCCTGTTAGAACTCCCTCTTCCCACCACCCTCAAAGCCCTCAGACGGTGCCTGGGTTTCTTTTCCTATTACGCCCAATGGGTCCCCCATTACGCAGACAAGGCCTGCCCCCGATCAAGTCTACCACATTTCCCCTCTCTGCCGAGGCCTGTGCGGCCTTCAGCCGCATTAAAGGGGACATTGCCAAAGCAACGATGCTTGCAGTGGACGAGACCATTCCCTTCCAAGTAGAGAGTGATGCCTTCGATTTCGCGCTGGCTGCTACCCTCAATCAGGCAGGAAGGCCAGTAGCATCCTTTTCTCGTACCTTTCAAGGCCCTGAAATCCGGCACTCTGCGGTGGAGAAAGAAGCCCAGACCATAGTGGAAGCTATTAGGCACTGGAGGCACTACCTCGCCGGCAAAAAGTTCACCTTGCTGACCAACCAGCGCTCAGTTGCGTTCATGTTCACCAACCAACAGCGGGGCAAAATCAAAAATGATAAAATTTTGTGTTGGAGAATAGAACTCCACCTACAACTATGATATCCTGTACCTGTCTGGAAGGCTCAATGAGCCCCCGATGCCCTATCCCGGGGAGCGTGTGCCAGCGCACAGCTCGACCAACTATACGCCCTCCACGCACATCTTTGCCACCCGGGGGTCACCCAATTTTACCATTTCATGGAAGCCCGGAACCTGCCGTACTCCCTTGAGGACATCAGGACGATGACCAGGGACTGCCAAGTCTGTGCTGAGTGCAAACCGCACTTCTACCGTCCTGACACGGCGCAACTTGTCAAGGCCACCCGTCCCTTTGAGTGACTGAGTGTTGACTTTAAGGGCCCCCTTCCCTTCACCGACCACAATGTCTACTTTCTCAATATTATCGACGAGTACTCGCGGTTCCCCTTTGCCATCCCCTGCCCCGACACCACTGCCACGTCTGTCATAAAAGCCCTGTGCCAGCTCTTCACTCTGTTCAGATATCTACAGTGATAGAGTGTCCTCCTTTATGAGTGATGAGCTGCGCCGGTACCTGCTGGCTAGGGGCATTGCTACTAGTCGGACCACGAGCTATAATCCCCGGGGAAATGGAACAGGTGGAGAGGGAGAATGCCACAGTGTGGAAGGCCACACTTTTAGCCCTTAAGTCAAAAGGGATGCCAGTCTCTCGATGGCAGGAGGTCCTCCCTGAGGCACTCCACTCTATCTGCTCCCTGTTATGTACATCCACCAATGCCACCCCTCACTAACGCCTATTTTCTTTTCCCAGGAAGTCTGCCACTGGGACCACCCTACCGGCTTGGCTGACATCCCCAGGGCCAGTGCTGCTCCGGAAGCATGTGAGGAGCAATAAATACTCCCCACTGGTCGAGCGGGTTCTCCTTCTACATGCGAACCCCCAGTATGCCTACGTGATCTTACCTGATGGGCGGGAGGACACGGTCTCCGTCCGCGACCTGGCGCCCGCAGGAGCAGCAGACCACTACCCCGAGTACTCCACGGTAACTATGAACTCTGTACCCGAGGTGACACCGAGCCCTACACAGACTCCTCACGACACTCCTATACCGGGCGTCTCGCACGTGCATATACCAGGTGCCTTGCACACACATGAGGGATCACTGACACCTAGTGGGCTGACACCTCCAGTTAGGCCAGAACCAGCACAACTTCCATCTCCGGTGCAATCACCACCGGCACCTGTGCAATCACAGCCGATGCAACGTAGATCGCAGCGACTGATTCGACCACCTGATAGACTTAACCTGTAAATATACTTGTAAGAAACTTCGCCCCATGGGGACTCTCTTTTAAAACAAAGGGGGGGGGGTGAATGTATATACATATACCTGTCTGGACGCGCCCCCTGCTGACTCCTCCTGTGGCCCCTCCCACGGACCCCGGTATTAAGGCGAGTGGGGCCTGAGCCCTGGCTTCAGTCTCCAGGATGTAGTATGGTGGTCAATTGCTGCTTGCTCTTTCTTCTGACCAATAAAAGCCTTTATCTTGCCTCACGTCTCGGAGAGTTATTGATGGTGCATCAGTGACATACCAAAATCTTCTGCAATCATTAGCAGCATTAGGTCAGGTGAACATCTTGATGAGCTATCAAAGCTTTAGTGTGAGTGGCTCACTCCACCTCTCTGGAAAGATTCCTACCGGGACTTCTACTGCAAGCACATTTTGGAGAAGTTTCTATTTTGAGGGTGGCAGCACTTATCCACACCCACCAAATCCAAGGCTTGAATCAAATAGATGAATCTGTAGTCCATGAGCTTGAGACCACTCCAGAACTCAGTTGTTGCAAGTTGAATGGTCAGCTCAGATTTAGTACCAGGCAACCATTTAAACAGTGGGTGTTACGTTTAAGGCCATAACACCATAAGACATAGGAGCTAAATTAGCCCACTTGGCCCATCGAGTCTGTCTGCCATTCCATCTTGCTGATTTATTATCCTTCTCAACCCCACAGTCCTGCCTTCTCCTCGTAACTTTTGACAACCTTACTAATTAAGATCCCATCAACTACCCCTTTAAATATACTCAATGTCATGGCCTTCACAGCCGTATGTGGCAATGAATTCCACAGATTTACTACCCTATGGCTAAAGAAATTCCTCCTCATATCTGTTCTAAATGCATGTCCTTCTAAGATTGGCCTCTGGTCCTAGACTCTCCCACTACAGGAACATCCTTTTCACATCCACTCTATCTAAGCATTTTAATATTTGATAGGTTTCAACGAGATTCCCCCTCATTCTTCTAAACTCCGGTGAATTACAGACCCAGAGCCGTCAAACACTCCTCATTCCCAGGATCATTCTTGTGACCCTCCTCTGGAACCGCTCCATGCCAGCAGATCCTTTCTTAGACGAGGGGCCCAAAACTGCTCACAATACTCCAGGTACAGTCTGACTAATGCCTCAGCAACTTAAGGTGGCAACCTTCGTGTGAGAGAAGTATACTATTGATTCAAGGTATCACAAATAAGTTATGATTTAATAATGAGATCTGGTTGAGAATGTCATGGCTAATGCATTGGATTTTACCTGTGATTTACAGTAGTTCAAACGCAGCCTTGTCTGTTGCAGTTTTAAAACCACTCCTAATTGGACAGCACTGAACTGAAAAATGGAAATAAAATTCCCACTGGTACAAGGCACTCTTGAGAAATTTGTGGCAGAACTTTAACTAAGCAATTGCTGTGTTATACCTGAGAGTTTAATGCCAGTATGAGGTATCTGATGCAGAATAAAGAATCCTCATCACCTTATTTACCCTGCAAAGCATCAAAACTGAACAGATGGACTAAAGGGGTCTGTTTCCCATGCTGTACTGTTCTAGGATTAAAACTCTGACCACCATATTTTTGAAGACAAAGCTGAACTTAAAGGCTATGAAGATAAGGGAAGGAAACTCAGCTAACATACTGGGTTAATGGCCTTGTGGATTTTTGAACCCTAATTCAGAGCTTGGGTGCAGGCAAAGCAGATTAGATCTTACTGAATTATCGCTTTCCAATGGCTGGGCATTACTATCCAGCAGATATCGTGAAAATAAGTTTGAGCTTGGCTGCAGTTAGAACATAGAATATTACATATCACAGTTCAAGCCACTTGCCCCACATTTTTAAGCCAACGTTTTAACCTACTCTAAGATCAATCAAGTCCTTCCCTCCTACAGACATGTGCCTGTCTAAGAGCTTCTTAAATGCTACTAATGTATTAGCCTCTACCACCACCCTGGCAGTACTCTTTTTGTAAAGAGCATACTTTTGACACCCCCACCATACTTTCCTCCAATCATCTTAAAATTATGCCCCTTGCAATAGCCATTTCTGCCCTGGGAAAATGTCTCCGGCTACTCGATCTATGCCTCTCATCTTCTTGTACATCTCTATCAGGTTACGACTCATCCTCCTTTGCTCCAAAAAAAAGATCCCTAGCTCGCTCAACCTATCTTCATAAGACATGCTCTCTAATCCAGGCAGCATCCTATTGAAATCTCCTCTGTGCCCTCTCTAAAGCTTTCACATCATTCCTATGAAGAGGTGACCGGGACTGAACATAATCTTCCATGTGTGGACTAACCAGAGATTTATAGAATTGCAACATTACATCATGGCTCTTGACTCAGGAAGGCTAACACGCCTTCTTAACAACACTATCAAGTTGCACAGCAACTTTGAAGGATCTATGGACATGGATCCCAAGATCTCTCTGTTCCTTCACACTGCTAAGAATCCTGCCATTAACCCTGCAATCTGCCTTCAAATTTGACATTTCAAAGTGAATCACTTCACACTTTTCTATGTTAAACTCCATCTGCCACCTCTCAGCCTAGTTCTGCATCCTGTCAGTGTCCCGTTGTAACCTACAGCAACCTTCTACACTATCCACAACTCCACCAATCTTTGTGTCATCTGCAAACTCAGTAACCCATCCTCCCATAAGACCATGTACATAAAACCTAAGAGCAGAATTAGACCATTCAGTCCATCAAGTTTAGCCTGTTATTCCATCATGGCTGATTCTCCTGCCTTCTCCCTGTAACCTTTGACACCCCGACTAATCAAGAATCCATCAACCTCCGTCTTAAATATACCCAATGACTTGGGTTCCAACAGCTATCTGTGGCAATGAATTCCACAAATTCACCACCCTCTAGCTCCAGAAATTCATGCTTGCCTCTGTTCTAAAGGGACATCCTTCTACTCTGAAGCTGTGCCCTCTGGTCTTAGACTCCTCTCATTATAGGAAGCATCCTTTCCTCATCAACTCCATCTAGGCCTTTAAATATTCAATTTCAATTAGATCCCTGCCAATTCTCCTATTCTCTGAGTACAGGACCAGAGCCATCACATGCTTCCACTTACTCATCCAAGTACTTTATAAAAATCACAAAGAGCAGGGGTCCCAGAACACCACTGACTTACAGCCTGCAGGCAAAATACACTGCACTTACAACCACCTCTGCCTTCTTTGGTCGTCAATTCTCAATGTATTGTGAAAATAAGTTTGAATTTGGTTGCAATTTTCAGCTGAAATTCCACCTTGCAAGGTCACACAAACAAGACTTTTTCATCCAGCACTTCGAACCCTGCTGTCAAATTCTTCAGAGAAATGAATGCCATTTCATGCACTTTTCAACTTCCCTGCATGTAGAACTTACCCCAGAGGTAGAATCCTTAGCCAGAGGATCGAGCTGCGAATGGAGATGACAGCATGTCAAATGTAATCAGGAATATCATTCACAAAGATGTACAGGATTTGAAGCATTAACATTTGCTATTGCCTTGTTCAGAAATTGTAATCTCTCTAGAAATGGCTATGTAAAAGACGTGTCACTGCTTTGCTTCTTTCCTTCCTGTTTATCTAGTGTGCCTTCACGTGTAACTCTGGGACAACACAGATGATCAGATCCCAGCAGCTGCAGAAACAATGTGCTCTACAAATCCTGGGGTGCAGCCAGTCTATTGGCCATTGGAGAGGAACGAGAAATTAAAATAGTAATCTTTCAGGCCAAACTGATGATGAAATCACTGGGATATTTTACACATTCACACTTTCAAGTTCTGGCAGAAGAATTAACCCATTCTTTCTAAGTCTGATGCCATATCGGCAGCTAGCCACAGCAGTAGTGTGATCACGTTCCAGCTGAATTTGATATTGTTTTTCAAGTGTTTCCTTCGCCCACCAGGGGATTGCTGACCTTCCTACAAATGGGAGTAAAGAGTCTGTTTGGGGAGACGTGAGCAGCAGCTATGTATTACTAGCAACAAAAAACAAAAAATCTGCTGGAGGAACTCAACAGGTCAACCAAGAAAGGAACTGCTAACGTTTTGGTTTTGGTAGTTGAGCAAGCTGTTGGCCAGCTCGGATTTGAGCTGCATATCTAAGAAAGGATGTGCTGGCATTGGAGAGGGTTCAGAGCAGAATGATCCTGTGAATGTCACCAGAAATGAGGAATGGAAAATCAGAGATTGGGATGTGGCCCGCAGCCATCAGGCTCCCAAACCAGTTTCACTTGCCTCAACACTGTATGGACTCTGCAGTGTAGTCTGTGGCCATCGGGCTCCCGGACCAGTTTCACTTGCCTCAATACTGAATGGACTCTGCAGTCTATAGTCATCGGGCTCCCGGACCAGTTTCACTTGCCTCAACACTGTATGGACTCTGCAGTGTAGTCTGTGGTCATCGGGCTCCCGGACCAGTTTCACTCCCCTCAGCACTGAATGGACTCAGCAGTGTAGTCTGTGGTCATCGGGCTCCCGGACCAGTTTCACTTGCCTCAACACTGTATGGACTCTGCAGTGTAGTCTGTGGTCATCGGGCTCCCGGACCAGTTACAATCCCCTCAGCACTGAATGGACTCTGCAGTGTAGTCTGTAGTCATCGGGCTCCCAGACCAGTTACACTCCCCTCAGCAATGAATGGACTCTGCAGTATAGTCTGTGGTCATCGGGCTCCAGGACCAGTTTCACTCCCCTCAGCACTGAATGGACTCTGCAGTGTAGTCTATAGTCATCGGGCTCACGGACCAGTTTCACTCCCCTCAGCACTGAATGGACTCTGCAGTCTATAGTCATCGGGCTCCCGGACCAGTTTCACTCCCCTCAGCACTGAATGGACTCAGCAGTGTAGTCTATAGTCATCGGGCTCCCGGACCAGTTACACTCCCCTCAGCACTGAATGGACTCTGCAGTCTGTGGTCATCGGGCTCCCGGACCAGTTTCACTCCCCTCAGCACTGAATGGACTCAGCAGTGTAGTCTATAGTCATCGGGCTACCAGACCAGTTACACTCCCCTCAGCACTGAATGGACTCTGCAGTCTATAGTCATCGGGCTCCCAGACCAGTTACACTCCCCTCAGCACTAAATGGACTCTGCAGTGTAGTCTGTGGTCATCGGGCTCCCAGACCAGTTACACTCCCCTCAGCACTGAATGGACTCTGCAGTGTAGTCTGTGGTCATCGGGCTCCCGGAGCAGTTTCACTCCCCTCAGCACTGAATGGACTCTGCAGTGTAGTCTGTGGTCATCGGGCTCCCGGACCTGTTTTACTCCCCTCAGCACTGAATGGACTCTGCAGTGTAGTCTGCAGTCATCGGGCTCCCGGACCAGTTTCACTCCCCTCAGCACTGAATGGACTCAGCAGTGTAGTCTGTAGTCATCGGGCTCCCGGACCAGTTTCACTCCCCTCAGCACTGAATGGACTCTGCAGTGTAGTCTGCAGTCATCGGGCTCCCGGAGCAGTTACACTCCCCTCAGCACTGAATGGACTCTGCAGTGTAGTCTGTGGTCATCGGGCTCCCGGACCTGTTTTACTCCCCTCAGCACTGAATGGACTCTGCAGTGTAGTCTGCAGTCATCGGGCTCCCGGACCAGTTTCACTCCCCTCAGCACTGAATGGACTCAGCAGTGTAGTCTGTAGTCATCGGGCTCCCGGACCAGTTTCACTCCCCTCAGCACTGAATGGACTCTGCAGTGTAGTCTGCAGTCATCGGGCTCCCGGAGCAGTTACACTCCCCTCAGCACTGAATGGACTCTGCAGTGTAGTCTGTTGTCATCGGGCTCCCGGACCAGTTACACTCCCCTCAGCACTGAATGGACTCAGCAGTGTAGTCTATAGTCATCGGGCTCCCAGACCAGTTTCACTCCCCTCAGCACTGAATGGACTCTGCAGTGTAGTCTGTAGTCATCGGGCTCCCGGACCAGTTTCACTCCCCTCAGCACTGAATGGACTCTGCAGTGTAGTCTATAGTCATCGGGCTCCCAGACCAGTTTCACTCCCCTCAGCACTGAATGGACTCTGCAGTGCAGTCTGTAGTCATCGGGCTCCCGGACCAGTTTCACTCCCCTCAGCACTGAATGGACTCTGCAGTCTGTAGTCATCGGGCTCCCGGAACAGTTACACTCCCCTCAGCACTGAATGGACTCTGCAGTCTATAGTCATCGGGCTCCCGGACCAGTTTCACTCCCCTCAGCACTGAATGGACTCTGCAGTCTATAGTCATCGGGCTCCCAGACCAGTTTCACTCCCCTCAGCACTGAATGGACTCAGCAGTGTAGTCTGTAGTCATCGGGCTCCCGGACCAGTTTCACTCCCCTCAGCACTGAATGGACTCTGCAGTGTAATCTATAGTCATCGGGCTCCCAGACCAGTTTCACTCCCCTCAGCACTGAATGGACTCAGCAGTGTAGTCTGTAGTCATCGGGCTCCCAGACCAGTTTCACTCCCCTCAGCACTGAATGGACTCTGCAGTGTAGTATGTAGTCATCGGGCTCCCAGACCAGTTTCACTCCCCTCAGCACTGAATGGACTCAGCAGTGTAGTCTATAGTCATCGGGCTACCAGACCAGTTACACTCCCCTCAGCACTGAATGGACTCTGCAGTGTAGTCTATAGTCATCGGGCTACCAGACCAGTTACACTCCCCTCAGCACTGAATGGACTCTGCAGTGTAGTCTATAGTCATCGGGCTCCCAGACCAGTTTCACTCCCCTCAGCACTGAATGGACTCAGCAGTGTAGTCTATAGTCATCGGGCTACCAGACCAGTTACACTCCCCTCAGCACTGAATGGACTCTGCAGTCTGTGGTCATCGGGCTCCCGGACCAGTTTCACTCCCCTCAGCACTGAATGGACTCAGCAGTGTAGTCTATAGTCAGCGGGCTACCAGACCAGTTACACTCCCCTCAGCACTGAATGGACTCTGCAGTCTATAGCCATCGGTCTCCCAGACCAGTTACACTCCCCTCAGCACTGAATGGACTCTGCAGTGTAGTCTATAGTCATCGGGCTCCCAGACCAGTTACACTCCCCTCAGCACTGAATGGACTCTGCAGTGTAGTCTATAGACATCGGGCTCCCAGACCAGTTTCACTCCCCTCAGCACTGAATGGACTCTGCAGTCTATAGTCATCGGGCTCCCAGACCAGTTACACTCCCCTCAGCACTGAATGGACTCAGCAGTGTAGTCTGTAGTCATCGGGCTCCCAGACCAGTTACACTCCCCTCAGCACTGAATGGCCTCAGCAGTGTAGTCTGTAGTCATCGGGCTCCCAGACCAGTTTCACTCCCCTCAGCACTGAATGGACTCTGCAGTCTGCAGTCATCAGGCTCCCAGACCAGTTTTACTCGCTTCAGCATTGAATGGACTCTGCAGTGTAGTCTGTAGTCATCGGGCTCCCAGACCAGTTACACTCCCCTCAGCACTGAATGGCCTCAGCAGTGTAGTCTATAGTCATCGGGCTCCCAGACCAGTTACACTCCCCTCAGCACTGAATGGACTCTGCAGTCTATAGTCATCGGGCTCCCAGACCAGTTACACTCCCCTCAGCACTGAATGGACTCAGCAGTGTAGTCTGAAGTCATCGGGCTCCCAGACCAGTTACACTCCCCTCAGCACTGAATGGACTCTGCAGTCTATAGTCATCGAGCTCCCGGACCAGTTTCACTCCCCTCAGCACTGAATGGACTCTGCAGTGTAGTCTGTGGTCATCGGGCTCTCAGACCAGTTTCACTCCCCTCAGCACTGAATGGACTCAGCAGTGTAGTCTATAGTCATCGGGCTCCCGGACCAGTTTCACTCCCCTCAGCACTGAATGGACTCTGCAGTCTGTAGTCTTCGGGCTCCCGGACCAGTTTCACTCCCCTCAGCACTGGATGGACTCAGCAGAGTAGTCTGTAGTCATCGGGCTCCCGGACCAGTTTCACTCCCCTCAGCATTGAATGGACTCTGCAGTCTGCAGTCATCAGGCTCCCGGACCAGTTTCACTCCCCTCAGCACTGAATGGACTCTGCAGTGTAGTCTGTAGTCATCGGGCTCCCAGACCAGTTTCACTCCCCTCAGCACTGAATGGACTCTGCAGTCTATAGTCATCGGGCTCCCGGACCAGTTTCACTCCCCTCAGCACTGAATGGACTCTGCAGTCTGCAGTCATCAGGCTCCCGGACCAGTTTCACTCCCCTCAGCACTGAATGGACTCTGCAGTGTAGTCTGTAGTCATCGGGCTCCCAGACCAGTTTCACTCCCCTCAGCACTGAATGGACTCAGCAGTGTAGTCTGTAGTCATCGGGCTCCCGGAACAGTTACACTCCCCTCAGCACTGAATGGACTCTGCAGTCAGTAGTCATCGGGCTCCCAGACCAGTTTCACTCCCCTCAGCACTGAATGGACTCTGCAGTCTATAGTCATCGGTCTCCCAGACCAGTTACACTCCCCTCAGCACTGAATGGACTCAGCAGTGTAGTCTGTAGTCATCGGGCTCCCGGACCAGTTACACTCCCCTCAGCACTGAATGGACTCAGCAGTGTAGTCTGTAGTCATCGGGCTCCCAGACCAGTTACACTCCCCTCAGCACTGAATGGACTCTGCAGTCTATAGTCATCAGGCTCCCGGACCAGTTTCACTCCCCTCAGCACTGAATGGACTCTGCAGTGTAGTCTGCAGTCATCGGGCTCCCGGACCAGTTTCACTCCCCTCAGCACTGAATGGACTCTGCAGTGTAGTCTGTAGTCATCGGGCTCCCGGACCAGTTTCACTCTCCTCAGCACTGAATGGACTCTGCAGTCTGCAGTCATCGGGCTCCCAGACCAGTTTTACTCGCTTCAGCACTGAATGGACTCTGCAGTGTAGTCTGCAGCCATCGGGCTGGCCTAGCTTCACTTGGCTCAGCACTGGCCTGGCTCCATGGCTGTGGATGCTGGGACTCTGCAGTTCATGCTCTGTGTATGGCATGATTTGTTCATGTTTTGCACAGTGGATGTTTGTCGGTCTTTGTTGTGTGGGTTTTTCTTGGATTCTAATGTGTTTCTTCATTGCCTGCACAAAGATGAATCTCAAGGTTGTATATGGTATACATACTTTGAAAATATATTTACTTTGAACTATGAGATATTACCAGACATGAGAGAAATCGATGTTCCTGCAGTCAAGTTGGAAGTTACCTAGAGGAAACATGACCTGCTAAGTTCCTCCAGCACTTTGTGTATTTAGCTCAAAATGCAACAACTCAAATAAAACTTGTATATCATTGAGCCACTGTTCGAGCTATCCAGAAATGATGCTGCCTTCATCCCAGCTCAATTATCCTTTCCCATAGCAGCTACTGTGACAACTGTAAGCAGTTTAAAACAAAGTTTTTAAAGAATTATGAAAATCATTCTGACGCTGATCAAAAAACGCAGAAAGAGATAACTTGCCTAACACTGAGCAATTTTTTTTTGTTATATTGGGGCTTGTGACATGTAGACACATTAACATGGCTCTGAATATTTCTGAGAATGCACTGGCTTTAGACTTACTTGACACAGGCTAACACAGAGGCCATTTTGATGTGGCTAGTGGTATTGTTAGATAGTAGACTGTTGGTTAATATTCAGAGTTGGGTACATTGAAGATCTACATTGTTAACACCTGCTGAACAGGCAGATGTGCTCTGAATTGAACACCTGGTTGGAAAGTCCTCACTATGCAATTAACCTTCGTAGTTACAAACACTCGGCAGGCATGATCTGGCTCAGTTTCAAAATTCATATACTAGGCTACCCTCAGCAAATATTATTGAAACAAAATGAAGTAGGAACTTGTAAAACAATAGGACAGGCACAATACTGGTTTTACCAGTTTCTGGACAGAAGGACCAATGTTGCTGGCACCTACACTTGCCAGCTAAGCTGGTCATCAAAAGTAATGCTATTACAACACCAGTGACTTGGGTTCAATCCCTGTCTCTGGAAATCCAGCACAACACAAAATGCAGGAGGTCAGGCAGCACCTATGGAGAGGAATAGACAGTTGACATTTTGGCAGTCACCCTTCATTAGGACAAAAATGCAGTCCTGAAGGGTCTCAGCCCATAAGACGTGAGAAAATACAACCAATCAAGTGTGACAGTGGAAAAGTTTGTATGGAACCGGAGGAGATAGCAGAGGTACTTTGCTTCAGTATTCACTATGGAAAAGGATCTTGGCGATTGTAGGGATGACTTACAGCAGACTGAAAAGCTTGAGCATGTAGATATTAAGAAAGGGGATGTGCTGGAGCTTTTGGAAAGCATCATTGGAAAAGTCACTGGGACCAGATGAGATGTACCCCAGGCGATTGTGGGAGGCGAGGGAGGAGATTGCTGAGCCTCTGGCGATGATCTTTTGATCTTTGCATCATTAATGGGGATGGGTGAGGTTCCGGAGGATTGGAGGGTTGCATATGTTGTTCCCTTATTCAAGAAAGGGAATAGAGATAGCCCAGGAAATTATAGACCAGTGAGTCTTACATCAGTGGTTGATAAGTTGATGGAAAAGATCCTGAGAGGAAGGAATTATGAACATTTGGAGAGGCATAATATGACTACGAATAGTCAGCACAAATTTGTCAAAGGCAGGTCGTGCCTTACGAGCCTGACTGTATTTTTTGAGGATGTGAATAAACATGTTGATGGAGGCAGAGCAGTAGATGCAGTGTATACGGATTTCAGTAAGGCATTTGATATGGTAGCCCATGCAAGGCTTATTGAGAAAGTAAGGAGGCATGGGATCTAAGGGGACATTACTTTCTGGATCCAGAATTGGCTTGCCCACAGAAGGCAAAGAGTGGTTGTAGACAGGTCATATTCTCCTTGGATGTCGGTGACCAGTGGTGTGCCTCAGGGCTCTGTTCTGGGACCCCAACTCTTTGTGATTTTTATAAATGACCTGGATGAGGAAGTGGAGGGATGGGTTAGTAAATTTGCTGATGACACAGAGGTTGGATGTGTTGTGGATAGTTTGGAGGGCTGTTAGAGGCTACAGTGAGACATTCATAGGATGCAAAACTGGGCTGAGAAGTGGCAGATGGAGTTCAACCCAGATAAGTTTGAGGTGGTTCATTTTGGTAGGTCAAATATGATGGCAGAATATAGTATTAATGGTAAGACCCTTGGCAGTGTGGAGGATCAGAGGGATTGTAGTGTTCTTGCACAGGTGTAAACTCTGAACTAAACACCAAGTATAAACCGGTCAATGTGGTGCGATCCCAGTAAGATTAACCGTTTACTGTTCACTCTTCCACATCAACGTATGGTGAAAAGGCGATGCTTCACTGATGTTTCTAGTGCGTAGAAAGAAAACTTTTCTCGCGCTGATCCTGCACACACAACCCCCTCCTTCCCGTTTCTCCAAACCAGTATTTTCCCACAAGACGCGGCGAAACCGGGTGTGACGTCATTGCATGCCACGATATATCATAGACAACGAATTTACTTTCAACAACCTTAACTAGAAAACGATTACAAACGAATTACTAAAGCAAAAATATAATAAACAAAATGAATGTCTTAAGGGCAACACACTCCCCGCCTGACCTTCGTAAGGTCACTATGAACATAATACAAAACTTCAGTCTCTAAATCAGTCCTTAGGTAGAAGTAGAATGACTTTTGCAACTGGCCTTTGGTAAGTTTTCACAACACCTTGGTCAGAAGTTTTCAACTCAACCTCCCTGACATGTCCATCCCTGCTAGGGAATGTGGCAGCGATTCTGGCCATTGGCCAGCAGTATGAGGTAAGTTACATTTGTGTCATCCCTTGCATTTACTATTTCCAGATGAGTGTTTGTGAGATCTGGCCAGGTGAATGAGGAATACAAGTCCTCTCACTAAAGAATTCAAAATGGAGAACCACTGAAAGCATTCGTTAGTACGTATTGATTCTTCGAGGTAGGTGACCCCTGTTTGTATTTGCAGCCGAATTTCCGAGTCTCTTTCGGGTTCGCTCAGCTCAAATGTCTTGCTTGTTTGCGTTTTTTCTGTTGGTGGCTGATACAGAAAGGGGGGGTCTGGTGAACCAGGATGTCTGCACCAGACGGGATGCAGGTAAGGATCTCGAGGCATGATCTGCAGGGTTATCCTCTGTATGTTCATAATGGAATTGTTCAGGCTTTGATGACAGGTGAATACATTGAACTCTATTATGAACGTAGAAACATTTTGATTCATTATAAATATAACCAAGCACTACTTTGCTATCTGTGTAGAACTTGATATCGTCCAGGTCTCGGTCTAGCTCGTCCTGGATAAGATCCGCCATTTCCACGGCCAGGACAGCTGCGCACAGTTCAAGCCTTGGAATTGTCGGCTCGGACTGAGGAGTGAGTTTCGCCTGACCAGTTACAAATCCTACTTCAACTTGACCATCCTTCCCGACTACTTTCAAGTAAGCCACAGCACCGATGGCCTTGGTAGACGCATCCAAAAAAACACACAATTCACAGTGTACCTACGTCGGATATGAAGCTGTTTTAGATCTTGAAGTGAATCTCTCCAAGCCTCCCATTTGCTTAGCTTGTTTTCAGGTAGGGGAGTATCCCAGTCAGAGAGCTCAGAGGTAAGTTCTCTGAAAAGTCTCTGAAAAGGACTCTTCCCTGGATCATAACCGGCGCCAGCAGACCCAAAGGATCGAAATCACTGTTGACAGTGGAGAGAACTCCACGGTGGGTGAATGGCTTGATCATGGTCGGCATGGAGAATGTGAATGTGTCAGTCGTAATCTCCCAAAGGAGGCCCAAACTCCTCTGTGTGGGAATGGTTTCTCCATCTAGATCTAGGTCTTTAATTGCTGGAGCACAGTCATCATCTGGAAAAGCCTCCATTACTGCCTGACAGTTTGAATCGAACTTGTGCAAGCGGAGGTTTGACTCAGCGAGTGAGGCTTGTGTTCATCGGAGCAGATCAATTGCTTCGTCTTCTTTCTGGAGCAATATCAAGCCGTCGTCGACATAGAAGTGCCTTTCTACAAACTTAACGGTGTCATCGCCATGCTCCTGTGCATGATGGCTCCTCTGATGGCTCTTCGCAGCCCACAGATGGCTACGGCAGGTGATGGACTATTGCCGAAAACATGGACTTTCATCCGGTACTCAATGACTTCCTTGTTAATGTCATTGTCTTTGTGCCATAAGAAATGAAGGAAATTGCGATGGTCCTCCTGTACTAAGAAGCAATGGAACATCTGCTGAATGTCCGCTAAGATTGCAACCTTCTCCTTCTGGAAGCGCAGGAGGACCCCGTGAAGGGTATTGTTGAGGTCAGGGCCTGTGAGGAGCACGTCATTAAGGGAGATACCAGCGCACTGAGCACTGGAGTCAAAGACCACCCTGATCTGATTGGGCTTTTGTGGGTGGTAAACCCTAAACGTTGGGAGGTACCCGCACTCCTTGCCTTCTCTCAGTGGCGGTGCTACTTCAGCATGTCCATTAGCGAAGATCTTCTCCATAAATGCTATGTATTGTTGCTGCATCTCAGGTTTCCTTTTCAGGGTTTTTTGCAAGGACATAAACCGCTTGACTGCCTGCTCTTTGTTGTTTGCCAAGCGCTGGCATGGTCCTCTGAAAGGTAGTGGGGCAACCCAATTATTTGCTTTGTCTCTAAAGACCTTGGTGTCCATTATTTTTAAGAAGATGGCATCTTGTGCTGATGGAGCAAGTTTATTATCATGCTCAGTTTGAGTGAAGACTGACTGTCCCAGCGTCTTGTTGGTTACTTTACATTTGTTAAAGCCTTGTCGTGCTTCCTTGATACACATGAAACTTGTGCAGGGTTGAAAAATTGAACGGCGGACACTCTTAGCACATTGGTCTTGAGTGTGTTAACTGTCGGTTTGTGTACATTGCCAAGGCACACCTCTCCTATCACCACCCAGCCCAGATCCAGGCGTTGCGCAAAGGGGGCGTCGTGTGGTCCATTGACCTGCTGCCTAACCTTGTGCACCTGGTGGAGAACGTCTCTTCCTAGTAGCAGGAGTATTTCTGCTTTTGGATCCGGTTCTGGGATGTGCTTGGCGACATGGTGGAGATGTGGCTGGTGTCGCACAGCACTTGGCATCGGGATCTCAGTGCGGTTATTCAAAATTTCATTGCACTCCAAGAGTGGAGGGAGACAGATGACAACTTTACCATCCAGGGACTCGAGCTGGAAGCCTTCTACCTTCCTTCCATGAGTTTCCACGTTGCCTGAGCAAGTTCTAAGGTAGTATGGGAACTGATTACTCTCAATGTTGAACTAGTCAAAGAACTCTGGTCTGACTAGTGAGCGATTGCTCTGGTCGTCCAGAATTACATAGGCTTTGATGGGCTTGTCTTTGGCTCCCTTAGGGTATACCTTAGTGAGGCAGATCTTTGAACAAGAACGGCTTGACTGAGCTTGACCGCAAACTTCTGTACAGCTCGAGCTGACAACAGTTGTCCCGGAGTGAGCCTCTCCCTCCCCACCATCCTGTTGTGAGGGTGAAGGAGCTTTGCCAGTTTGGGGTAACGGGCCGGAGTGCATGGCCCCGTCGTGATTAGTGCTATTACATTCCGAGCACTTCACGGGGATCGTACACTCTCTAGCAAGGTGAGAGGTAGAGGAACAGCATTTAAAACATTTTTTTCTCCTTGAAAAGGGCCATTCTCTCTTCAAGGGTTTTTTTCCTAAACGTTCTGCATTTTTGAGGGGGTGGGGTTTGTTGTGCAATAGACAATTCTTGCTAGGGTCATTGTTAGTTATAGAGACTTTAGTTTTACGCACTGAGACAGGTTTATTGATGTTAAAATTATTTGAAGTGGATTTGACTGGCTTGGTGTGAATTGTACTGCTACCTTGACTCATGAAGCTTCTTCGATTCTTCTTTTGATTCTTTGCCTCCTTGCACACAAACCTAGTGAAATACTCAAAGGGAGGGAATCGACCATCGTTCTTTTCCTTGTACTCTGAGCCAACAGACACCCACCTTTCCTGCAGCCCAAATGGAAGTTTGTCCACGATTGGTCTAATTCCATATGAAGTATCTAAATATGACAGGCCAGTTAAATAGCCATCTTCTTTAGCGCCTTCAATCTCCGAGCTCTCTTAGCTTAGTGTGGTCTTTGGCTGACACCTTAGGAAAATTTTCCAGACATCGGTATAGTGCCGTTTCAATAACTTCAGGGGCCGCATAGCACCCCCGAAGTCTCTCCAATGCTTTGCGTAAGGCTAGCTTGGGGTTGTTGATGTACACTGAACGTATGCGTCTCACCTGTTCCCATGATTCTTTTCCCAGTCATTTTATCATAAGATCCAACTCTTGGGTTGCTCCGAGCTAGACTCCTTGGATAGCACTGGCGAATGAGGAGTACCATGCATGGTAATTTTCAGGCTTATCGGCAAACTGGTATAGTCCTGAAGTGATGAGATCTCGTCGTGCTAAATACTGTGCCATGGGTTCAGCTGCAAGTGGCATGCTGGCTGGGGGAATATGTCAGAGGGATATGACTGAGGGTGTACATTTGTTATGGGATTTGCTGTTCTGAATTCAGCCTTTACCTCTTCTCTTGCCAAAGCTGGTAAGCTTGGTGTCGAGAAGTATTTGTCATCAGCCCTTTCATTCTTGAATTTGTCGCAGTTGCAAGGTTAAATTGTCTTCCTCAGATGGATGAGATGCAATTGGACTTCTCTTTGACTCCTCATGAAATGGGATGTTAGCATATATGTATGGAGAGGAAGAACGACTCTTCAAGTCCGTCTGAGATCGGACGTAGTCGCTTGTGCATTCCAATCTGGTCCTTTCTGAAGTAGATTTTACTTCTTCCAGAACACGTATTTCTTCTTCCACCCTGGCAGCTTCGGCTTCTCGGTGTAGCATCAGCACTTCTAACTCTGACTCTATCCTTACCTTTTCCAACTGGTTTTCGGCTTCTCTGGCAGCTGCTTCCATTTTCAATTTTGCTTCCTGTTCAGCATATGACGCTTGGACCTTAGCGGCTTCTGCTTTAACTCTTGCATGGGCAGTCTTATTTGTTGATGCCCTACTGCTCCTGGCGCTGGATGGCAACAACTTGACGCTGGATCGTGATGCCATTGTAGCACTTGAAACAGCTGGTAATGCCGCCTTTTCAGTGTAGTGTTCTTGCACAGGTGTAAACTCTGAACTAAACACCAAGTATAAACTGGTCAATGAGGCGCGATCCCAGTAAGATTAACCGTTTACTGTTCACTCTTTCACATCTTGGGGTCTAAGTCCATAGGACACTCAAAGCTGCTGCGCAGATTGACTTTGTGGTTAAGAAGGCGTATGGTGCATTGGCCTTCATCAATCATGAGATTAAGTTTAGGAGCTGAGAGGTAATGTTGCAGCTATATAGGACCCTGGTCAGACCCCACTTGGAGTGCTGCGCTCAGTTCTGGTCACCTCACTACAAGAAGGATGTGGAATCCACAGAAAGGGTTCAGAGGAGATTTAGAAGGATGTTGTCGGGATTTGGGGAGCATGCCTTATGAGAATAGTTTGAGTGAACTCAACCCTTTCTCGTTGGAGTGACAGAGGATGAGAGGTGACCTGATAGAGGTATGTAAAATGATGAGAGGCATTGATCGTGTGGATAGTCAGAGGCTTTTTCCCAAAGCTGAAATAGTTAGCACGACAGGGCACAGTTTTAAGGTGCTTGGAAGCAGGTTCAGAGGAGGTGTCAGGGTAAGCATTTTACGCAGAAAGGGGTGAGTGTATGGAATGGGCTGCCAGCGATGGTGGTGGAAGCAGATATAATAGGGTCTTCTAAGAGATTCCTGATAGGTAGACGGAGCTTAGAAAAATAGAGGGCTATGGGTAACCTTAGGTAATTTCTATGGTAAGGACATTTTTGGCACAGCTTTGTGGGCCAAAGGGCCTGTATTATGCTGTAGGTTTTCTATGTTTCTATAATGTTGACTATTTATTTCTCTCCATAGACATCGTCTGATTTGCTGCATTCCTCCAGCATTTTGTGTGTTACATATAAAAGCTTTGTACCAAACAAAACTCAAGGATTGATGGGGAATTGGGGAGAAGTTTGAGGAGCAGGAAGGAGATCACCTTCTTCAGTACACTTACTTACTAGCACAGGAGGCTCTTCAGTCTGTCATAGCCATGTACTTCCACCTGCCCATTCACTCCCCTGCTCATCTTCCTATACTCCTGAAACTAACTTCCTTGCACATGCCTATTACTACACTTGGTTAGATCATACTTGGAATACTGCATTCAGTTCTGGTGGTATGATAGAGGAATGCAGAGGAGATTCAACAGGAATGTACCTGGATTAGACAACATGTCTCAAGAGGATAGGTTGAGGAAGCTAATATTAGCTTTACTCTCTGGAGCAAAGGAGGATGAGAGGCAACTAGATCAAAGTGTGTGCAAGATGACAAGACGCATAGATTGAGTAGATAGCCAGACACTTTTTCCCAGGGCAGAAGTGGCTGATACAAAGGGGTATCATTTTAAGGTGACTGGCAGAAAGCATAAGGGGAATGTCAGATGTAAGTTTTTTTTAAAACACAGAGTGTAGTGGGTGTGTGGAACATCCTGCTAGGAGTGGTGGTAGAGGCAGATACATTAGAGACATTTAAGAAACTCTTAAATAGGTACATAGATGATAGAAAAATGGAGGGAAATGTGCGAGGGGAAGGCTAGATTGATCTTAGAGTAGGTTAAAAGGTTGGCAGAACATTATGGGCTGAAGCATCAGTTCTGTGCTGTGGTGTCCTACGTTTTATGCCCAGGAATATTTTACAATGTATAACTTTTTGGAATGTGTGAAGAAACTGGAGCACCTCAGGGAGATTTCCACGGTCTCAAGGGAGAAGTGCAAACTCCACTGAGAAAGCACACATTATTATCAATTCAGCAGCACCAACTCCTGCAGCATTGTGATGCCCACGGTTAAATATCGAACATTTCGTATCAACTATTGTAGAATAATCCAAGTCTCTGCGTGCTGCTTTTGAAATGCAAAGACTGTATTTTTAATGGCTGTCAAGTCCAATCATAGAAAAATAACATGAACTGGATCTTATTTAATAAATGCACCTTGCCATTCCATATGTTGCAGATATGGTCAAGTGAGTCACCAAATGTCAGAATGATCTAAGTGACTTTGACTGTGAAACAATAGATGGTGCCAGATGGGGTGGTTTGAGTATCTCAGGAACTGCTGATCTTGGGATTTTCACGCACAAAAGTCTCTAGAGTTTACAGAGAATGGTGTGAAAAACAAAAGAAATCATCCAGTGAGCAGCAGTTCTGTGAGTGAAAATGCTTTGTTGAAGAGAGGTCAGGGGAGAATGGCCAGACTGGTTCAAACAAACAGGAAGGCAACAGTAACTCCAATAACCAAGTGTTACAACAGTGGTGTGCAGAGGAGCATCTCTAAATGTAGAAGATGTTGAACCTTGAACTGGACGGGCTACACAATACAACAAACATACACTCAGAGGTCACTTTATTAGGTACACTCCTGTAACGGAGTGTAGAAGCCTGCATTAAAGTTCTGGAGTCTCAAGTTCAAAGCCCAATAAGATATTGAGGGGGATTTAAATTTTGTACGTAGATTGTTCATTAAATTAAAAGAAATACTGACTATCAATCATACAACATAGAAACAGGTCGTTTGACTGAATCAGCCCATGCTAACCACGACTTCCATTTAAGCTAGTCCTACTTGCTCAAGGTTCAAATCAAATTTATTATCAAAATACATGTATGTCACCATATACTATCCTGAGATTTATTTTCTTATGGGCACTCACAGTAGATATAAAGAAACACAATGGGATCAGTGAAAAGTTGCACATAACAAAAATGGACAAACAACCAATGTGCACAAGACATGATTTGAGAGTTAGGGGGCAGAAGTTTAAGGGAAACACGAGGGGGTATTTCTTTACTCAAAGAGTGATAGCTGTGTGGAATGAGCTTCCTGTAGAAGTAGTAGAGGCCAGTTCAGTTGTGTCATTTAAGGTAAAATTGGATAGGTATATGGACAGGAAAGAAGTGGAGGGTTATGGGCTGAGTGCGGGTAGGTGGGACTAGGTCAGATTAAGGGTTCGGCACGGACTAGGAGGGCCAAGATGGCCTGTTTCCGTGCTGTGATTGTTATATGGTTATATGGTTATATAAGTAACTATGTAAATACAAAAAAGAATGATAAATATTGACAATATGAATTGTAGTCCTTAGAGTGAGTTCCATAAATTGTGGAATTAGTTGAGTGTTGGGGTAAGTGAAGTTATACCCTCTGGTTCAAGAGCCTTAAGGTTGAGGGGTAAAAACTGCTCCTGAACCTGCTGATGTGGGACTTGAGGCTCCTATACCTTGTCACTTGTAAAAATCCCATTCCCTTTTCTCAGTAAATTTGTCTCTGATGAGGCTTTCCATTCTAGAACATCTGAGGTGTCCTCCTTCTTCAAAGAATAGGGGTTCCCTTCCACTACCATTGATGCAACCCTCACCTGCATCTTCTCCATCTCCCGGACATCTACCCACACACCACCTTACCACTGCCATAACAGGGATAGGGTTTCCCTTGTCCTTACTTTTACCACCCCACGAGCCTCTGTCTCCAGCGTATCATTCTTTGTAACTTGCACCATCCACCTCTAAGCACGTATTCCTCTCCCCAGTCTCTGCTTTCTGCAGGGATCACTTTCTACTTGACTCTCTTGTCCACTTGTCCCACCCCACAGAATCCCTGAAAGTGGGACAAGTGCTACACGTGTTCCTACATCTCCTCCCTCACTACAATTCAGGGCTCCAAACAAACCTTCCAGGTGAAATGACAATTCACCTGCGAGTCTGTCAGGGTCATCTACTGTATCCAGTGCTCTGAGTGGCCTCCTCTGCACAGACTGGGGGATCACACGGCTGATCCATCCACCACAAAAGGTGGAATTTCCTGGTGGCCACCAATTTCAATTCAACTTCCCATTCTGACACGTCTGTTCACAGCCTTCTCTACTGTCACGATGAGGCCACACTTAGGTTGCAGGAGCAACACCTCATATTCCTTCAGGGTAGCCTCCAATCTGAAGGCATGAACATCAGTTTCTTTAACTTTTTCCCCCATTCTGGTTATCCTCTCCTGTCTTCTCTTCTCCTTACTGGTGTGTCACCTTCCTCTGTTTCCTCTTCCATGATCCACTATCCTCTCCTATCAGATTCCTTCTTCTTCAGCCTCTTACCTCTTCTACATATCTCCTCCCATATACTCATCTCCCCTCCCTCCCTCACCCATCCATCTTTCTCTTTACCTGGTCCCACCTATCACCTGCAGGCTTGTACCCCTTCCCCACCCCCACCATCTTATTCTAGTTCCTTCCCTCTTCCTTTCCAATCCTAATGAAGGATCTCCTTGGGGACCGTTTATTCGGCATTTTCATATGAATTAATCTGACCTTTTCCAGACCTTCTTTCTGCTTATTCTTGTTCAGGTATGGAGTTCCGGAGTTTTTTTGACACTATCACATACTTATAAACTGTTACTATTGCCCATGTTAGTTTAGTTTAGTGTTTTTTTATCAATATACATTTTCTTTTACTTATGTTCAATTTTTTTTTCTTTTTTGACAATTATTTTTGTTTTTTTTTCATATATAGTTATACAGACTTGATTGATTAATGTACTTGTTTCTGTTGATGTTTTAATAGGATATTATTATCTTATTACTAATGTAATTTCAAGTCTATTGTATTCATAACCTATTCATTATTATGTTATGTTTTTTTTATATATATATATGAAACTTAATAAAAAGATTGAAAAAGGAAGGAAGGAAGGAAGGAAGGAAGGAAGGAAGGAAGGAAGGAAGGAAGGAAGGAAGGAAGGAAGGAAGGATGGATGGATCTCGGCCCAAAACTCTTTATTACCCTCTATAGATGCTGCTTAACCAGTTGAGTTCCTCCAGCATTTTGTGTGTATTGCTCAAGTTTTCAAGTGTCTGCAGCCTCTCTTGTCTGTGATAGACTGTGCCGCTTATTGGAGTTTGTCACATTTCATTGGGTGCTGCATTTCCCACATTACATTGAAGAGGTACTGTATGCTTTGGAATGAACCAGATATTGTGAGACACTACAGAAATGCAAGTTCTTCCTCGTGACCACCCCTCCTTCCCAGGATAAACTCACAACACATTAAATTATTTTCAGACCATTGATCCAAGAACATCCGCAATGCAATTAAATGGCATGGGCCGAAAAATCAATAGGAACCTCATCATTAACAGATTAAGAGGCCAGTTTATGGAATAAACTATCACAAGACAGTCAAACACAATATAATCCCAAACTAAGAACTTGTTTGTCTCTCTCCCCCACCAAATAAAATCTCACATCAGTCATTTAAGTACTTTGGCTCAGTAGCAATTGTTTTAATGCAGGAAACACTTCATGCACAGCAAGCTCCCATAAAGCTCCTGGAAGGATTTAGACAGATTAGGAGAGTGGGCAAAGAGGCAGATGAGGGAAGTATATTGTCATGCACTTTGATAGAAGGAATAAAGGTGTAGACTACTTTCTAAACAGGGAGAAAATTCAGAAATCAGAGGTGCAAAGGGACCTGGGAGTTCTGTAGGATTAACTAAAAGGCAAACACAAGGAAATCTGCAGATGCTGGAAACTCAAGCAACACACACAAAATGCTGGTGGAACGCAGCAGGCCAGGTAGCATCTATAGGGAGAAGCACTGTCGACTTGTCAGGACGAAGGGTCTTGGCCCGAAACGTCGACAACGCTTCTCCCTATAGATGCTGCCTGGCCTGCTTCATTCCACCAGCCTTTTGTGTGTGTTGCTTGGATTAACTAAAAGTTGAGTTTGTGGTAATGAACATAAATGCAAAGTTAGCATTCATTTTGTGAGGACTAGAATAAAAAAGCTGTAATATTAAGGCTGTATCAGGCAGTGGCCTCGACATATTTGGAGTATTGTGAGCAGTTTCGGGCTCTCTCTCTCTCTCTCTACACACACACACACAAAAGAAAGGATGTGCTAACTTTGGAGAGGGTCCAGAGAAGGGGTTCCCAGCCATGCCATGGACTTTTGCCATTAACCGCAAGGTCAGTGGACCCAGGGTGGAAACCTCCAGTCCAGAAGAAGTTCACAAGAAATATCCTGGGAATTAAAGTATTAACATATGAGGAGTGTTTAGAGGCTCCGGGACTGTACGTAGGAAAATAAGGGGCAAGGGGGAATCTCATTGAAACCTATCAAATATTGAAAGGCCCAGACAGAGTGGATGTGGAGAGGATGTTACCATTACTAGGGGACAGAACCACCTATACTGTACACTGAACAAAACTTGTGCAGCTACAGACAAGACCATTTTCTACAGCTGGTGAACAAACTCAAAGGCAAAGAACATACTTATCACAGGTCAAAAGGAAGGAAGGAGAGTGGTGGGAACAGATGAAGAAATAAATCTCTAAATATTACTCACAAGTTAAACTGTTCCTGCGTTTTTCAGTCTCCAGTGAATAAGCAGAACTTCTCAAGAGAAACTCTGGAAGTATAATTACATTGTTAGTGTATAATTATATATCCCTCATAGAAACATCTGATTAAATGCTGAGCTACTGCAGCAAATCAACATGATCTTACAGATAACTACTAGTCAAATACATTCAATTTACATGCCGTAATTTGAATAAAAAGGCTGGTGCTGCAAACCTTTACCTGCCCTCGTTGCGATATCGTATCTCCGTATACAAGGCCATTTTGCCGTCCCTTATTTAATGACTCAAAGCTTCTCAGAATAAGTGATTCAAAGAAGAAATAAGCAAGCATCGTGTATAGCTTGAAGATTGAGGTGTCTCCTCTCCACAGATGCTGCCTGACCTGATGGATAGATAGAGATGGCTGGATAGACAGATAGATAGATGATAAATACAAGAGATTCTGCACATGCTGGGAATCCTGAGCAATACGCAGAAAGTGCTGGAGGAACTTAGTAAGCCAGGCAGCATCTATGAAGATGAATAAGCAGTCAATGTTTTGGGCAGAGAACACTCATCAGCACTGAATAGGGAGGGGAATAAGCCAGAATAATAAAGTGGAGGGAGGAGGTGCTGAGGGTGAATGGAGGAGGGGGTATGAAGTAAGAAGCTTTGGTGGGGAGGGGGTTTGATAGGTGGAAAAGGTGAAGGGCTGGCCAGCAGGTGGTTTGATTAAAAAAAACATTTCAAGAATGTTTGAGAATAAGAATTAAAAAAATTCCAGTGCAATTATATAGGGCCTTGATGATATTGTATCTGGGGTATCTTGATAGGGTCCTTACACAAGTACAGTGAAGATTCATCAGATTGTTTCACAGGATGGATGGGAGTAGGAGGCCTGTCTGCTCCAGAAATTTGAGGAGCGAGAGGTCTCAATGAACCTTACATGATTCTTATACTTTTGACAGGGAGGTGCAAAGATAGTATTTCCTCTGGAGATACATGAGGCTGCAGATACTTGAATCTGGAGCAACAAATAACTTGCTGGAGGAACTCAGCAAGTTATTCAGGAACGTGATGTTGGGTTTTGACCCAAAATGTTGACAGTTCCTCTCCTCCTCAATTCAGTGAGTTCCTGCAGTTCTTACTTTAATATTTCCTCTTATTTTAGTTTTTATTCTAATTTATAGTATTTTTTTAAGTCTTGCATTGTAATGCTGCCAAAAAAGTACAAATTTCATGACTTATGTCAGTGATAATAAACCCAATTCAGATTCTGAACTAGACCATTAGACATATCAGCAAAATTAGGCCATTCAGACCATCAAATTTGCTCTGCCATACAAACACGGCTGACTTACTTTCCCTCTCAACCCTATTCTCCTGTCTTCTCGCTGTAACCTTTGACTCCCTTACTAATCAAGAGTCCACCAATCTTTAAATATACCCAATAACTTGGCCTCTACAGCCATCAGTGGCAATTAATTCTACAGATTCACCACCTTTTGGTGAAAGAAATGCTCCTTCATCTCTGCTCTAAAGGGACATCCTTCTATTCTGAGGCTTGGCCCTCTGGTCCTGGACTCTCCCAATAATGGAAATACCCTGTCCACATCCACCCTATCTAGGCCTTTCAATACCCTGTATGTTTCAATGAAATCCACCCTCATTCTTCAAAAATCCAGCAAGTACAGGCCCAGACTCATCTAACCCACTTCATACATTAAACCTTTCATCCTTGGGATCATTCCTGTGAACTTCCTCTGGACCCTCTCCATATCTTAGATATGGGGTCCAAAACTGGTCACAATACTTCAAATGGGTCTGAGTCGTTCCTTATAAAGCATCAGCAATATATCCTTGCTTTTATATTCCAGTCCTTTAGAAATTAATGCTACATTGCATTTGTCCTTCCTTACTAATGACTCAACTAGGGGAGAGGTAACTTAAGACTGAGATGAAGAAATAAGGGAATCTTTAAAACTTTGTGCCCAAAAGGTTTAATCGAAACAGAGATTGATGGTTTTCTGGATACAGGAACTTAGGAATTGTGTAGGAAAGTGGAGATCACTGGCCACGATATTACAATTGCAGGGACAGGTTTAAAGGGCCAAATGAACTATTTCAAAGTTCTTATAGTGTGGAATCATAACTACTCTTCAGTCTCGCTTCATACTCTGCACGATACTTACATAGGTCTAACTAGAGCTGCAGAGTGCCACAACAGATAGTCAAGACAGATGTTGTTAAGCCCTCAGACAAAGTTGGGAATCAAAAGGTTGAGCATGGTGTGCGTGGCATAATGTTCTGAGTGGCATATATTTCAATGCAAGTAACGTAGGAAAGGCGGATGAGCTCAGGGGATGGATTAATACATGGAATTATAATACTGTAGCCATTATTAAGACTTGGTTGCTGATGGGGCAGGACTGGCAGTTGAACATTCTGGGATTCAATTGTTTTAGACAGGGGAGGGATTAAAGGGGTCATGGGTGGCGTTACCAGTCAGGGAAAATATCACAACAGAGTATTGTAGGCTAGCTATTGTTCTTCCACTGTTTAAGAAAGGCTCACAGAATAAACAAGACAATTATAGACCAGTGAGCCTGACATTAGTGAAAAAAATGGAAAATATTCTAAGGGATTGGATATATGAGTATTTTGATAGTCAGGGACTGATTAGGGATAGTCAGCATGACATTGTGCATAGTAGGTTGCTTCTAACCAACCTCAGAGAGATTTTCAAGGAAGTTACCAGGAAAGGTGATGAAGGCAAGGCAGTGGATAATGTTTACATGGACTTTAGTAAGGCATTTAACAAGGTCCTTCATGTGAGGTTGGTCAAGACAGTTTCATCTCTCGGCATTCAAGGTGAGATAGTAAATTGTTGTATTAGATTTGTGGGAGAAGCCAGAGAGTAGCAGTAGATGGTGTCCTCTCTGACTGGAGACCCGAGACTAGTGGTATGCCATGGGGATTGATGCTGAATCCATTGTCGTTTGTCATCCATATCAATGATAATATGGTCAACTGGATCAGCAAATTTGCAGACGACACCAAGAATGGGGTGTAGTGGACAAGGAGGAAATCTGTCAGAGCTTGCAACGGGATCTGGATCAGCTGGAAAAATGGCAGGTGGAATTTAACGCAGGCAAGTGCAAGATGTGGCACTTCAGTACAACCAAACATGGTAGATCTTATACACTGAACACTAGGGCACTGAGGAGTATGGTAGGACAGAAGGATCTAGTATTACGGGTTCATAATTCATTAAAAGTGGCAGCACAGGTAGATAGGGCTGTACAGAAAGCTTTTGGCATATTGGCCTTCTCATTATATTGTTGTATTGGCATATTGGTTCCTTAAGGTCTTTATAGCTGGGGGTGGTAATGGAAACAAGCTCAAACTACCTATTAAATGCTCCCAATAGCGTGTGAGGCCTCAAATAGCCTCACAACCACATCTAGATCCTGGCCTTCACATGTGGCTAAGCCCGGCGGAACCACTTCTACTGATACGAGAAGGGACAAAGGTGGGTTACTGGCACCTTCAAACCAGTTACTTCGGGTAGACGGGGCTCGTCAGCTGTGGTGGGCAGCTCATCTAGGAGAAGGAAAACTCTGATCTCGAACTTCTGCTGCCATACCCACTCATGGGGAGAACTTTGGGAGGGAAAAGTCCAGAGCAGGAGTCTCTGAGGGAGTCCTACATTAAGTTCAATGCTGACTGGCAACTCCTGTAACACTGCTGGTACTAAACTGTATGTGCCTCTGCCATTCCTTTGGGTTCATCAGATGCGTGGAGAGGGGGAGCTTGCTACATGGGAACAGCCTGCCTCCATATTGTACTGCCTAGGCTTACATATCTAGAGAGCTAGGATGCAATATCCATGGTCAACTCTGACCGACTGAGGCCCTCAGAGTGGAGTATTGTGTGCAGTTTTGGTCATCCATCTACAGGAAAGATGTAAATAAGGTTTAAAGAGTACAGAGAAAATTTACAAGGATTTGCCGGAACTGGAGGATCTGAGTTATAAGGAAAGAGTGAATAGGTTAGGACTTTATTCCTTGGGGATGTAGAAGATTGAGGTGAGATTTGATAGAGGTATAGAAAATAATGAAGGTATAGGTAAGGTAAATACAAGCAGGCTTTTTCCACTGAAGTTGTGTAGGACTACAACCTGAAGTCATGGGTTAAGGGTGAAAGGTGAAAAGTTTAAAGGGAACATGAGAGGAAACATCTTCACTTAGAGGGTTGTGAGAGTGTGGAATGAGCTACCAGTGCAAATGGTGTAAGCAAGCTCGATCTCAATGCTTAAGAGAAGTTTGAATGGGTACATGGATGGTGGGCTATGGTCCAGGTGCAGGTCGATGGGAGTAGGTATTTTAAATGGTTTGGCATGGACTAGAAGGGCCGAAGGGCCTGTTCCTGTGCTATACTTTTTTTATGACTCCATGTCTCAGAACCAATAGAGCAAATAAAATTCTACTGAGCTTTTACAGACTTCATGAAGTATTGAAACTCACTCAACAACAATATGCACAAATGCAGAACTGTTAACAGAGTAAAATGTCCCTAGACATTTCAACAGAGAAACATGGGGCATAAGCATAAAAAGAAGCAGCACGTAACTGAAGAAATTCATTGAGCTTTTGATTATTCCCTTGGCAACCTAAGGCATGACTAATAAATGATGCAATGAGGGGACTTAGAGATGAACAAGAGGTCAGAAGTGGGCAAGTTCAGAGACATTTGAGAATTGTGGAATTTTTGGAGTAGGCAGAGGGAGGGCAAGCCTTAATAGAATCTAGAAGTTCAAAGTTCAACATAAAATTTATTATCAGAATACATGTATATCACCATACAACCCTGAAATTCTTTTTCTCTGCAGACATACTTAGCAAATCTATACAACAGTAACTGTAAACAGTATCTAGCCTGTAAACATCAGGAACTGCAAACTATAAACAAACTATGTAAATGAGGATAATAAATAATTAGCAATAAATAATGAGCAGAAATAGCAAGATAAGAGTCCTCAAGTGAGTGTAGTTATCCTCTATTGTTCAAGAGCATGGTGGCTGAGGGGTAGTAACTGTTCCTGAACCTGATGGTGTGAGTCCTGAGGTGCCTGTATCTTTTACCTGATGACAGCAGTGAGAAAAGAGCATAGCCTGGGTGGTGAGGATCTTTGAGAATGGACGCTGCTTTCCTACAGCAATGTTTTACTTAGATGTGCTCAATGTTTGGGAGGGTTTTACCTGTGATGTACTGGGCCAAATCCACTATCTTTTGTAGGATTTTCCGTTCAGAGGCATTGGTGTTCCCATACCGGGCTGTAATGCAGCCAGTCAGCTCACTTTCCACCACTCATCTATAGAAGTCTGCCTAGGCTTTTTGATGACTAAAGCCTAGAATGGGAGTTTTACATTTGAGCCATAATAAGCCAGTGGCGAGTGAACAAGACTTGGACAAATTTACTGATCCAGTTTATCATATTATCAGCCATATCACTGATTTTGACGATGAATAGCAACACACTCGACACCTATCCCTGCAGCACTCCACTATGTCTCTGGTCAGACAGGCAACTATCTACAACCACTTCTCTCACAAAACCAATGTATAATCTAATTTACTACCTCATCTTGAATGCCAAGCGACTGAACTTTCTTGATCAAACTCCCATGTGGGACCTTGTGAAGTGCCTTGCTAAGGTCCATGTTGTCAACATCCACTGCCTTGGCTTTATCCACTTTCTTGGTAACTTCCTCGAAAAACTCTGTAAGATTGGTTAGACTTGACCTGCCACGCATGAAGCCACGCTGACAATCCTTAATCAGTCCATGTCTATCAAAATACTTTCACATCCAGTCCCTTAGAATACCATCCTTAATTTCCTGGCTTATTTTTAAGAACCTTTTTTAAACAACAGAGCAACAGTGGCTATCGTCCAATCCTCTGGTACCTCTCTTGTCACTAAGAACGATTTAAAAATCTCTGCTATGACCCAATAATTTCTCCACTTGCCTCTCGAGGAGTCTGAGGGAACACCCTGACAGGACCTAGGGACTGATCCACCCTAATTTGCCTCAGGACAGCAAACACCTCCTCCTCTGTAATCTGTACAGGGTCAATGAAGTTGATGCCACTTTGCCTCATTTCTATGGACTCTGTGTTCATCTCCTGAGTAAATACAGATGCAATAAAAATGAAGATCCCCTCATTTCCTTTGGCTCCACACATGGATTACCAATCAGATCTTCCAGAGGACCAGTTTAGTCCCTTGCAATCCTTTTGCTCTTAATATATCTATAGAATACTTTAGGATTCTCCTTCACCCTGTCTGCTAGAGCAACCTCATGCCTTCTTTTAGCCCTCCCGATTTATTTCTTAAGTGTTCTCTTACACTTCTTATACTCCATGAGCACTTCATTAGTTCTTACCTGTCTATACCTGATATGCATTTCCTTTATTTTTCTTAACCAGGGCCCTAATATCTCTTGAAAACCAAGGTTCCTTACACCTGTTATCTTTAGCTTTTATTCTGGCAGCCTCACCAATGGCTACAATACAATTCCAGTTGTTGATCCATGCCCTGAGCTTATCTGCCTTTCCTTGCATTGAAGCAGATGCAGCTCAAGACACTCGCCATACCATGCTCAACCTTTTGATTTCTGATTTTGCCTGAGATCTAAACAACATGTCTCCTGTTCTGACTGTTCTGACACTCTGGTTTCCATCCCCCTGCAACTTTAAAACCCATGAGCAACACAAGCAAACCTTCCCACTAGGATATTTATGCCTTTCAGTTCACGTGCAAACCATCTCTTCTGTACAAGTCCCACCTTCCTTGGAAGAGAGCCCAATAATCCAAAAATCCCTCCCTCCTATACCAAGTCCTTAGGAATGTGTTAAACTCTGTAATCTTCCTATTTCTGGACACACTATCATGTTGAACAAGTAGCAATTTTGAGATCACAACCCTGGAAGTCCTGTTCTTTAACTTGACACCTAACTCCCTGAACTCCCTTTGCAGAACCTTGTCACTCTTCCTACCCATGTCATTGAATATCCACATGGATCATGACCTCTGGCTGTTCACCCTCCCACTTAAGAATGTTGAGGACGCGATCCCTTGCACCCAGGTGACAACATACCATCTGGAATCTCATTCTCATCCACAGAACCTCCTTTCTGTTCCCCTAACTAATGAATCCCCTATCACCACAGTTGCCTCTTCTTCCCCACCCCCACTTATGAGCCACAGAGTTAAGAATCAGTGCCAGAGACCCGACTGCTGTGACTTTCCTCTGTTAAGTCATCCCCTCCACCAAGGTGATAGACCTGTTGTTGAGGGAGATGGCCACAGGGGTTCTCTGCATTAGTTGTTTAACCCCTTTCCCCTGACTGTCACCCAGTTTCCTGTACTCTGCACTTCGGGTGCAACTACCTCTCTATTTGTCTCAGCCTCTTGAAAGATCTGGAGTTTATCCAGTTCCAGCTTCAACACAGTGTAAGAAACTGCAGCTAGATACACTTCTTGCAGGTGTAGTTGTCAGGGACACAGAAAGTCTCTCTGCCTTTCCACATCCACAAGAGGTACATCCCACTATCCTGCCTGGCATCTCAACTGTTCTAAGTGAGCAAATATAAAGAAGGAAAAACAATAAACTGTGTGTGGGGGAAGGAGGTGAAAATCTGAGCTTTTTTTTGCCTTCTCTGACTGAAGCCTCTCCTCGCTGAAGCCATGAAATCTCCACTCTGACAAATGGCCATTCCACTTGCCTCTGCTTTCCTTTAATTTGTTCTTGTCGGTACGAGTATGGAATTAAAATAGTTGGCTACCAGGAAATTCCACTATGGCGGAAGGAGCAGGGGTGCTTTACAAGCATGTGTGGATAGATCCCAGACCAGTGAGGTAGATTACCTAAAACACCATGTAACAAGATAACCACATAACCCTGCATGGGGCTGCATGGTAGCATTGACACTAGCATAACACTTTACAGCACTAGCGACCCAGATTCTGTCTGTAAGGAAATCGTACATCTCCCAATAACCCCATGGGTTTTTAATTGGTGACAGTGGTTGGTGTACTTGGACGGTGTGGGCTCATTGGGCTGGGAGGGACTGTTACCATGCTGTAGCTCTAAATAACTAAAATAAACAGAGGCCCATCAGAATGTTCAGCTTATGTGCAGTACACGCTTCCTAACCTGCTGAGTTCCTCCAGCATCTTGTGTGTGCTAAACAACCAAAGCTCGCTTCTGTTGAAAACTTGACCATGTGCTGAAAATCTCATTAACAAGCCCAAAAGTAAATAGGCATTCGAACAGTACACAAGGTTAACAGAAAATCCTACCTCAGGCCCCTATGTTAAATGAATTCCCAAATACAATGGCTAACATTTCCCAAATTTCACTGTAGGCTACTGCGTAATTAGAGGTCAAGGAAAGTGTTTGCTAAACAGGTAAAAAGATAAATATAAAATTATTAAAGGAAAAATCATTTGACTGATAGAACAATTAGAGAGAGGCAGTAAATTGGTGTCACATTAGTAAATACATCACTTTGAGGCTTAGGCATCGGAAAGTAGTCAGGGAATTCTGAAACATAATAATTTAAATGGCCTGCCTGCCCTTTAATGAGTATCACACATCCAACCAGGTGGTAAGTAAACAGTTCGTAATTAATCCGGATATCATGAATGCCTAAAATTATCTCATGGGGTATGATTGGCCATGTGAGAAAAGAAGCAAGAGTTTTTGGAAATGTGGTGTGAGGCAGGGATACTGTTGGATGCAGAGGGGAATGGTGGGCATGGTGTTGGAGGGTGAAGATGGTGAGGTGGTGGTGGGTTGGTGGAGCTGTGAGCGGCAGGTCAGAATGGGATAGGATGTGGATGGAGTAGATTGGGGAAAGGAGTTATGTGGGGTGAGGGGATCCCATTTATTCATCTCCTTTTATACTCTCTATCAAATTCTATTCTCTCCCATCAATGCAAAGCCTCTGACTCTTACCCTCATCAGCTTCCCCTGTCTCCTCTCGTAACGCACCCCACCCCATCCTTCTTTCTCCATTTGGCTCAATCTCCTTTCTTCCCGTGATCCATCCCAAATCTCTGATATCTTTTACCAGCTTCTCAGTTCCCCTCTTTCCCAACACTTGTAAGGATGGAATGTGATACTACAACTTTACAAGACACTGGTGAATAGCACTTGGAGTACTGTGAACTGATTGGAGAATTTTGTTATGTGGCTAAGAGTGGAGAAAATACTTTTGTTTTCCTTGCAATGAAGGAGACTGAGGAATAACCTAATGGAAATATATAAAACGATAAGAGCAAAGATAGGGTAGATGGTCAAAAACATTTTCCCATGGAAGGAGCAGCAAAAACAATTGGGCAAAGATTTAATGTGAGAATAGTAAGCTTTATAGGGACTCTGAGGGACTAGTTGTTTTTTTAAACACAGGGTGCATGGTATTTAAAGCACACTACCAGAGGAGGTGATGGAATCAGATACACCACTATGTTTAAGAGGCTCTTAGATAGACCCTTAAAAAAGCAAAGAGTCAATTGAATATGCTCCTAATACTGGTAAAGAGGTCAGTATGGTTGTCATGTGCCGAAAGGCATGATTCTATGCTGTATGCCTCTATGGATCTCCCTCCCATTCCCTATCCTTCACCCAGTTCCACTTCCATAGTCCCCTCATCATCCGATCATCCCTCCGTCGTCCCCTCATCATCCTTTCATAGTCCCCTCATCATCCCTCCTTCTATTTTTCCTTCAACCTATCCTCTCCATACACAGAATCCCCGATCCCACTCTCCCATCCCCCCATTCCCGACACCACAAGTACCCCTTTCCCATCCACAGCCCAACACTTCACCATCTTCCCATCCCCAACATCTCATCATCTCCCCATCCACGGTTCAAGATCTCACCATCTCCCCATCTTCAGCCCACCGCCTCACAACCTCCCCATCCGCGGCCCAGCACCCAACCATCTCCCCATCTCCAGCCAACACATCACAATCTCCTCATCCATGGCCCAGCACCTCACCATCTCCCCATCCCAACACCTCAACATCTCACTATCTCCCCATCCTCAACCCAACACCTCACCATCTCTCCATTCCCATTCCAACACCTCACAAATTCCCCATTCCCATCCCAACACCTCACCATCTTTCCATCTACATACAGCCCAACACCTCACCATCTCCCCATTCCAACACCTCACAACTTCCCCATTCCCATCCCAACACCTCACCATCTCTCCAATTCCCATTCCAACACCTCACAACTTCCCCATTCCCATCCCACACCATCTCTCCATTCCCATCCCAACACCTCACCATCTCTCCAATTCCCATTCCAACACCTCACAACTTCCCCATTCCCATCCCAACACCTCACCATCTCTCCAATTCCTATTCCAACACCTCACAACTTCCCCATTCCCATCCCACACCTCTCCATCTCTCCATTCCTATCCCAACACCTCACCATCTCTCCAATTCCCATTCCAACACCTCACAACTTCCCCATTCCCATCCCAACACCTCACCATCTCTCCATTCCCATCCCAACACTTCATAACTTCCCCATTCCCATCCCAACACCTCACCATCTTTCCATCTACATACAGCCCCACACCTCACCATCTCCCCATTCCAACACCTCACAACTTCCCCATTCCCATCCCACCTCACCATCTCTCCATTCCCATTGCAACACCTCACCATCTCTCCATTTCTATCCCAACACCTCACAACTTCCCCATTCCCATCCCAACACCTCACAACTTCCCCATTCCCATCCCAACACCTCACCATCTCTCCATTTCCATCCCAACACCTCACAACTTCCCTATTCCCATTGCAACACCTCACCATCTCCCCATTGCTATCCCAACACCTCACCATCTCCCCACCTACATACAGCCCAACACCTCACCATCTCCCCATTCCCATCCCAACACCTCACAACTTCCCCATTCTAACACCTCACCATCTCTCCATCCACATACAGCCCATCACCTCACCATCTCCCCATTCCCATCCCAACACCTCACAACTTCCTCATTCTAACACCTCACCATCTCTCCATCTACATACAGCCCAACACCTCACCATCTCTCCATTCCCATCCCAACACCTCACAACTTCCTCATTCTAACACCTCACCATCTCTCCATCTACATACAGCCCAACACCTCACCATCTCCCCATTCCCATCCCAACACCTCACAACTTCCCCATTCTAACACCTCACCATCTCTCCATCTACATACAGCCCAACACCTCACCATCTCCCCATTCCCATCCCAACACCTCACAACTTCCCCATTCTAACACCTCACCATCTCTCCATCCACATACAGCCCATCACCTCACCATCTCCCCATTCCCATCCCAACACCTCACAACTTCCTCATTCTAACACCTCACCATCTCTCCATCTACATACAGCCCAACACCTCACCATCTCCCCATTCCCATCCCCACCTCACAACTTCCTCATTCTAACACCTCACCATCTCTCCATCTACATACAGCCCAACACCTCACCATCTCCCCATTCCCATCCCAACACCTCACAACTTCCTCATTCTAACACCTCACCATCTCTCCATCTACATACAGCCCAACACCTCACCATCTCCCCATTCCCATCCCCACCTCACAACTTCCTCATTCTAACACCTCACCATCTCTCCATCTACATACAGCCCAACACCTCACCATCTCCCCATTCCCATCCCAACACCTCACAACTTCCTCATTCTAACACCTCACCATCTCTCCATCTACATACAGCCCAACACCTCACCATCTCCCCATTCCCATCCCCACCTCACAACTTCCTCATTCTAACACCTCACCATCTCTCCATCTACATACAGCCCAACACCTCACCATCTCCCCATTCCCATCCCAACACCTCACAACTTCCTCATTCTAACACCTCACCATCTCTCCATCTACATACAGCCCAACACCTCACCATCTCTCCATTCCCATCCCAACACCTCACAACTTCCCCATTCCCATCCCACCTCACCATCTCTCCATCTACATACAGCCCAACACCTCACCATCTCCCCATTCCCATCCCAACACCTCACAACTTCCCCATTCTAACACCTCACCATCTCTCCATCTACATACAGCCCATCACCTCACCATCTCCCCATTCCAACACCTCACAACTTCCCCATTCTAACACCTCACCCTCTCCATCTACATACAGCCCAACACCTCACCATCTCTCCATTCCCATCCCAACACCTCACAACTTCCTCATTCTAACACCTCACCATCTCTCCATCTACATACAGCCCAACACCTCACCATCTCCCCATTCCAACACCTCACAACTTCCTCATTCTAACACCTCACCCTCTCCATCTACATACAGCCCAACACCTCACCATCTCTCCATTCCCATCCCAACACCTCACAACTTCCTCATTCTAACACCTCACCATCTCCCTATCCGAGAACCTCACGTTGTCTCTGCACCCACAAATCTCCCACGTGTCTCCCTATTCCCACCCGAACGGCCCACGAATCCCCCTCCGCGCCCACCTCGTCTCCGCTCTCTCGTCCCTCCGCCGCACCTCCCTCCGTCTCCAAGGCCGTTGCTATGGCGCCGCCCTCCGTCTCCTCCCACAGGATGACCCAGTGACGTCATCCAGAGGGCGGAGCCAGGCGCTGGACAGAGTCCGCCGGCATGGGACCACGTGACACGGCTTGGATGATGTCATCGGACAGGAGCGCAGGCCGGTGACTGTCACGTGACCGTAACAACAAGGTCTGTGACACAACATTATCTTTAAATAGTGAGAGCAAAGCGGCGGAGGCGTCCCTCACAGGAGTTCCCAGCTTGGAGTCCACCCATCCCTTGATCTAATGCATGAAAAACGCTGGGAGCCCCTGGTCTAACACTTCAAAAAAATTTCTGCAGCTTGAGCACCTGCATTATTTGCTGAATTCCATAAATACCATTTCAAGCCGTTTCCCCACTATTCTATTTTCATTCTAATTTAAATTTTATTCTAAAACATGTCTTGCTACGTCTTATTCCCAAAAAAGTCCCACTTGTCCCAATGACTTTTCAGGCGGGCTCAGTACAGTGAGGTGGGAATCATCGGAGACCCCCTCTGCTGTGCAAAATCGCACAATCTTCCTGAGACACAGGAGACTGCGCATACTGGAATCTGCAGAGAAACTCAGCAGGCCGAGCAGCATCTTGGAGGGGAATAAACGGTCGACATTTCAGCTGAAATCGTTCATCAGGACCAGAAAGGAATGGGGCAGAAGCCAGAATGGTGGGGGGGGGGGGAGGGTGGATTGGGGAAAGGAAAGGAGCTACAAGCTGGCAGGTGATTACTGAATGGACATTGAACCCATGATCACTTCCACCTTACGGTTTTTCATTCTCTTTTTGCACTACTTATTCAACTATTTACAGTAATTGACAGTATTTTATTACTGCATATTGTAATGTACTGCTGCTGCAGGACTTCAAATTTCATGAGGAATGCCAGTGATATGAAACCTAATTCTGATTCTGGAGGTGATAGGTGAGACCAGGTGATGGGACAGGTGGGTGAGTGGGGGAGGAGGATGAAGCAAGAAGCTGGGAGGTGATGGATGTTAAATCTGCTAGGAGACCATGAGAGAAAGGGAAGGAAGGTGATTGGAGGTTGCAATAGTTTGATCTAAACCCAGTGTATTATTCCTAAACAAGTGAGACTACAACAGGGTGAGGGAGAGTTGGATCGGGTAGACTGGGAATACAGGTGGGACAGTTGAGGAACAGTGGAAGACATTCAAAAAGATTTTTCACAGTGCTCAACAAAAGTATATTTCAGATAAAAGCAAGGTCAGCAAGGGTGGGGAGAGCCAGCTATGGATAATTAAAGAAATAAAGAAAGGCATCAAACTAAAAGCTCATGCATGCAAAGTTGCCAAGAGTAGTGAGAAAGTGGAAGATTGGGAAATCTTTAAAAAGCACCAAAGAACCTCTAAGTGAGAAAGGAAGAAAGGGAAGCTAGATTGTGAAAATAAACTAGCACAAAATATAAAACCAGGTAGTAAACATTTTCATAATTACATAACGGTGGCCAAAGTGAACATCAATCCCTTGGAGGACAAGAAGGGGGAATTAATATTTGTTAATGAGGAAATGGCCGAGGCTTTGAATATCTATCTCGTGTCAGTTTTCACGGTGGAGGACACATCTAACATGCCAGAGAGAGAAGTTATGGATGCGAAGGAAGGTGAGGACCTTGATACAATAGTCATCACTAAAGAGCTGAGCAAACTTGTGGGCCTAAAGTGTCGCCAGGGTTCGAATATGAACCAAGTGCGGAGTGAGGGACTCTGAAGCAGGTTGATAGTTCACAGACTTTCATATGAGAAAGGGAAAATAAAACAATAAACGCTGAGCCAAACAGGGCTGTTAACTAAAACTCTCAAAAGGAAAACAAAGGTTGAAAAGAATATCTAAACATTAAACAAATACCGCTCGTCTTCGGAGTCAGTTGACTTGAAAGTCCAATATCTCAGGGAAGGCCGAATGAAAAACAGCAGCGAAGCTTTGCTATGCTCTGTCCAAGTCTCGACAAGCATACGAAGATGAGAATAGAGTTAAATACTATCATGATTAAATAATAATTACCTGACGCATGCAAATTCACAAACACAATTGCTGTATCCACTGCGCTGCCGAATCTGTGGTTGTGACATAAAGATAGACAAGTCCCCTGTTCCTGATGGAATGCATCCCAGGGTACTAAAAGAAATGGCAGAGGTTGTAGCAGAGGCTTTGGTGATAATTTACCAAAATTCTCTGGGCTCTCGGCAGGTCCTGGCGGAGTGGAAGACAGTGAATGTCACACCACTGTTCAAAAAAAGGATGCAGGCAAAAGGCAGGTAACTATAGGCCACACGAGTGAATCTGCAGATGCTGGAAATAAATAAAAACACAAAATGCTTGCAGAACTCAGTGGGCCAGACAGCATCTATGGGAGGAGGTAGTGACGACGTTTCAGCCCAAAACATCGTCACTACCTCCTCCCATAGATGCTGTCTGGCCTGCTGAGTTCTGCCAGCATTTTGTGTTTTTAACTATCGGCCAGTTAGTTTAATATCTGTATTTGGGAAAGTGCTTCAAGCTATCACTACAGAAGAAATAGTGAGACACCTGGAAAGAGATGGATCCGTCAGTCAGACGCAGCACGGATTCAGCAAAGGCAGGTCCTGTTTGACAAACGTACTGGAGTTCTTTGAGGACATAACAAGCACAGAGGATAGAGGGGAACAGTCTGACATTATTTAATTGGATTTCCAGAAGGCATTCTGGAAATCATAAAAGACTTATCCATAAGATAAAGATGCAGAGAGTTGGGGGTGATGCATTAACATGGATAGAGAATTAGTTAACCAATGGACAGCAGAGAGTTGGGATACATGGGTGTTTCTCTGGTTGGCGATCAGTGGTGTGCGGTGTGCCGCAGGAGTCGGTGCTGGGCCTACGATATACATTAACAATCTGGAAGAGTGTATTGAGTGTAGAGGATCTAAGTTTGCTGATGACACTAGATTGCATGGAAGCACAAATTTGTGCAGAAGATACGGAGAGTCTGCAGAGAGATATAGATAGATTAAGTAAATGAGTAAAGGTCTGGCAGATGGAATACAGTGTTGGTAAATAAGTGGTTATCCACTCTGGGAGGGAAAATGGAAGATCAGATTATTATTTAAATGGTAAAAGATTGCAGCATGCTGCTGTGCAGAGGGACTTGCATGAATCACAAAAGGTTGGTTTGCAGGTGCAGCAGGCTATCAAGAAGGCAAATGAGATGTTGGCCTTCATTGCTAGAGGGATTGAATTTAAGAGCCGGGAGGTTATGCTGCAAATATGCTGCACCTGGAGTACTGCGTGCAGTTCTGGTCTCCGTACTTGAGGAAGGATATACTGGCTTTGGAGGCGGTGCGGAGGAGGTTCACCAGGATGATTCCAGAGATGAAGGGGTTAGACTATGAGGAGATGTTGAGTTTCCTGGGACTGTACTCACTGGAATTCAGAAGGATGAGAGAAGGTCTTATAGAAACATATAAAACTATGAAAGGGATGGATAAGATAGAGGCAGAAAAGCTGTTTCCACTGATAGGTGAGACTAGAACCAGGGGACATAACCTCACGATTCAGTGGAGGAACTGCTTTTCCCAGAGAGTGGTGAATCCGGAATTCTCTGCCCAATGAAGCAGTGGAGGCTCCCTCAGTAAGTATACTTAAGATGAGGTTGGATAGATTTTTGCGTGGTTTTGGGGAAAAGGCAGGCAGGTGGAGAGAGTCCATGGCCAGGTCAGCCATGATCTTATTGTATGGTGGGGCAGGCTTGATGGGTCAGATGGCCTACACCTGCTCCTATTTCTTATGTTCTTATGAAATGTGAGCTATAAGAGGGGAGCCAGAACGTGGAGTAGCAAAAAGAGAAGGGGAGAGGTGTGCAAATACCAGAGGTTAATCAACTGAATCTTCATGTCGTCAGTTTGGAGGCTACTGAGACAAAATATGATTTACTTGCCCATAGGGAAATTTTGCAGGGCTCCTTCTCAGACCACCCTGACCTTCCAATTGCCTGTCACCTCTGATTAATTATTCTGCTCCACCTCATTCGCTTGCATTCTCTCCAAGACCTCTGGCACCCTTATTAATCAGGAACCCATCACCTCCGCTTTAAATCTACCAATGACTTGGCCTCCATAGCTGCCTGTGGCGACAAAATTCCACAAATTCACCACTCTCTGGCTAAAGAGTTTCCTCCTCATCTCTGTTTTAAAGGGACGACCCTTTATTCTGGACCTTGAAGCATCATTTAACTGTATGAACAGTATGCAAGACAGGATTTTCACTGTATCTCGTTACGTATGACAATAATAGACCAGTTGCAACTCCAATGCACAAACCTTATTTGCAGAGGCAGCACAGGCATGTAGCATTCACAAGAATAAGATACTTCATATACAGTTTCCACAAACCTAAACTGGAAAGCTAAAAGCTCATCGTAGAGGGAAGTGCCCATACCTTGCTGATGTGTTGTGATTAGGATTTTGTTCTTCACCCAGTCTCCTGTTAACTCAACCCTTCAACCGTCCAGGAAGTTTTCTTACCGTAAGCGCGGCCTGACCAGTTGAGAGTTTCTGTTAATAACTTGTCTGCACGGCGACAGAGATTCAAACGGTGTGGAAACAGGCCTTTTGGGCCCAACTTGTGCATGGAGCCATAGACTCAAACAGCACGAAAACAGGCCCGATGTCCAACCTGTGCATGGAGCCATTTTTGTGTCTGTACAACTACATATCAAATAAATAAAGACACACACTCAGAGGCAAAGTTAACTTGAATATTTACTTTGCAGAGAGAGCACCAAATCAATGTGAATGGGAAAGTTATCAGTCAATAATTAGTGCTAAGGGGAGTTATTATGCTAAAGAAATAGATCTGTATGCTACATTCCCTCCCGCTTTAGATTAATGTAACGTAAGACTTTATATGTACCAAAATATTCAATTTCCCTTTAACAGACCGTTTTCAAATAAACATGCTTTCACAATAACAGTGTTTGTTTGATTTTTTTTAATATAGTAGTCCATAACGAACTTCACTATACTAAAAATCTGGTCTTTTGGGTCATGCTCAGTTTCTTCCAGGATAGCGCCTCTGGACTTGTGAAGTGGCATCAGATTTGGCAACCTTCTCCATTGCAGATGACAGGTTGCAGTTGGTGACATGATCATCACTGAAAGGTACAGCCAGTGGATGCAACGTGTCCATCTTGTGGGACGCAGATGACCCAGGTGTATTCTTTGGCTAAGCATCTACATGACCCCAGGGTTCTGAAAGATGTGGCTGAAGAGCTTACGGAGGCATTAATACTTATCTTTCAAGTATCACTAGATTCTGGAATGGTTCAGGAAGATTGAAAAATTGCAAATGTCACTCCACTTTTCAAGAAGGGAGAGAGAGGAAGGGATAAAACCGAAACTCAAACTAAATAAATATCAGAAAGAATTCATAAAAATTGCACTGGCAGTAGCCAAAAAAGCTATTGCAGTTACTTGGAAATCAGATACATATTTAAGTATAGACTCTTGGAAGAAAGAAATTTATGGCTGTATTCCATTAGTGATGTGTAATGAACAGGAATTGATAAGTGATCTTGAAGTAAAGGAGCCATTAGGAAGTAGTGATCATAACATGATAAGTTTTTATCTACAAATTGAGAGGGATAAGGGCAGATCAGAGGTGTCAGTGTTGCAATTAAATAAAGGAGACTACGGAGCCATGAGGGAAGAGCTGGCCAAAGTTAAATGGGCGGATGCCCTGGCAGGAAAGACAGTGGATCAACAGTGGCAGATATTCTTGGGGATAATACAAAAGATGCAAAAGCAGTTCATTCCAATGAGAAAGAAGGATTCAAAGAGGGGGAAGGGACCACAGTGGTTGACAAAGGAAGTCAGAGATTGTATAGCATTAAAGAAAAAGAAGTATGACAGGGCTAAGATGAGTGGGAAAGTTTTAAGGAACAGCAGATCTTAACTAAAAAAGCAATACGGAGAGAAAAAAATCAGGTATGAGCTCAGTCTAGCCAGGAATATAAAAGGGGATAGCAAAATCTTTTTTAGCTATGTGAAGAGAAAGAAGATAGTTAAGAACAATGTTGGCCCCTTGAAGAATGAATTGGGAGAAATTGTTATGGGAAACAGGGAAATGGCAACAGAATTTAATGCGTACTTTAGATCTGTCTTCACCAGGGAGTACACAAGCAATCTCCCAGATGTATGGATGGGCCAGGGTCATAAGATATCAGAGGAATTGAGACAGATTGACATTAGGAAAGAAACTGTGATAAGTAGACTGGTAGGACTGAAGGCTAATAAATTCCCGGGTCCAGATGGTCTGCATCCGAGGGTTCTAAAAGAGGTGGCTGAGGAAATTGCGGATGCATTGGTAATCATTTTCCAATGTTCCTTAGATTCAGGATCAGTTCCTGAAGATTGGAGAGTGGCTAATGTTATCCCACTTTTCAAGGAAGGGAAGGAGAAAATGGAGAACTATCGCCCTGTTAGCCTAACATCAGTCGTGGGGAAGATGCTTGAGTCCATTATTAAGGACGAAATAGTGGCACATCGTGATGGCAGAAATAGGATTAGGCCGAGCCAGCATGGATTTACCAAGGGCAAATCATGCTTGACTAATCTGTTGGAGTTTTTTGAGGGTGTAACAAGGATGTTAGACGAGGGTAAGCCAGTGGATGTTGTGTACCTAGATTTTCAGAAGGCATTCAATAAGGTGCCACATAGGAGATTGGTGAGTAAAATCAGAGCTCATGGCATTGGGGGCAGGGTTTCAACATGGATAGAAAACTGGTTGGCAGATAGAAAGCAAAGGGTAGCAGTGAATGGGTGTTTCTCGGACTGGCTGGAGGTGACTAGTGGGGTACCACAGGGCTCTGTATTGGGACCACAGCTCTTTACGATTTATGTCAATGATTTAGATGAGGGCATTGAAAACTATATCAGCAAGTTTGCTGACGATACTAAACTGGGTGGCAGTGTGACATGCGAAGAGGACGTTAGGAGAATACAGGGAGACTTGGATAGGCTGGGTGAGTGGGCAGATACTTGGCAGATGTCATTCAATGTGAATAAATGTGAAGTTATCCACTTTGGAAGCAGGAAGCACTTTGGCAGAGTATTGTCTGAACGGTGTAGAGTTAGGTAAGGGAGAAATGCAAAGAGATCTAGGAGTCCTAGTTCACCAGTCAATGAAGGTGAATGACCAAGTGCAACAGGCAGTGAAGAGGGCAAATGGAATGTTGGCCTTTATTACAAGGGGAATTGAGTACAAGAGCAAGGATGTCCTTTTGCATTTGTACAGGGCCCTGGTGAGACCACACCTGGTATATTGTGTACAGTTTTGGTCTCCAGGTTTAAGGAAGGACATTCTGGCAATTGAGGAAGTGCAGCGTAGATTCACTAGGTTGATTCCTGGGATGGCAGGGCTGTCTTACGCAGAGAGATTGGAGAGATTGGGCTTGTACACGCTGGAATTGAGGAATTGAGAGGGGGTCTGATTGAAACGTTTAAGATAATTAAAGGATTTGATAGGATTGTGGCAGGAAATATGTTCCAGATGTTGGGAGAGTCCAGTACCAGAGGGCATGGATTGAGAATAAGAGGTCAGTTATTTAAAACAGAGTTGAGGAAGAGCTTCTTCTCCCAGAGAGTTGTGGAGGTGTGGAATGCACTGCCTTGGAAGACGGTGGAGGCCAATTCTCTGGATGCTTTCAAGAAGGAGCTAGATAGATATCTGATGGATAGGGGAATCAAGGGATATGGGGACAAGGCAGGGACTGGGTATTGATAGTGAATGATCAGCCATGATCTCAGAATGGTGGAGCAGACTCGAGGGGCCAAATGGTCTACTTCTGCACCTATTGTCTATTAGAAAAAATTACTTATAATTTAAGAGATAAATATGAAATATTTCTGAAAAATTGGAGCCCTTAATTACAAAAGACAGCACTAAATATATAGATGCTCTGAAGATGAAACAATTGGTTATTTGGGGAAATAAATAAATATATTAAAGTTATTACGAACTCCATGGAGCATGTGGGGATCTTCCAACAACCTCTTTCTTTCTTTCTTTCTTTCTTTCTTTCTTTCTTTCTTTTTCCTCTTTCTTTCTCTTTTTTTTATATAGGGTAGTTAGGGGGGAGGGGTTAAGGGGAGGGGGAGGGGTTATATACATTTTTCATACTTTACTCTGTAATTACTTAAAAATGCAATAAAAAAGTTTTCAAAAAAAAAGGGAGAGAGGCAGAAGAAAGGAAATTATAGACTTAGCTTTACCAGAATGTTACCTGGGTTCAGCCCCTAAGTTACAGGGAAAGGCTGAACAAGTTAGGTCTTTATTCTTTGGAGCGTAGAAGGTTGAGGGGGGAGAATAGAGGTATTTAAAAGGGGGATAGATCAAGTTGACATGGATAGGCTTTTTCTCACTTTGCACAGACCATGCTCACTGAACCTGGTAAGCACTTTACCAAGGTTCTGGAGGAATATGGGCTTTCAACCCAACTTGGGCATGGTCATAGAGTCAAACAGAATGGAATATGGTCTTTCAACCCAACTTGGGCATGGTCATAGAGTCAAACAGCATGGAATATGGGCTTTCAGCCCAACTTGGGCATGGTCATAGAGTCAAACAGCATGGAATACGGGCTTTCAACCCAACTTGGGCATGGTCATAGAGTCAAACAGCATGGAATATGGGCTTTCAACCCAACTTGGGCATGGTCATAGAGTCAAACAGCATGGAATACGGGCTTTCAGCCCAACTTGGGCATGGTCATAGAGTCAAACAGCATGGAATATGGGCTTTCAACCCAACTTGGGCATGGTCATAGAGTCAAACAGCATGGAAATGAACGTTCGGTCCAACTTGTGCATGGATTCAGAGATTTGAATAGAATGGATACAGGCTCTTCTGCCCAACTTCTACATGGAGTCATTGTGTCTAGCAGCATGAAAACTGGCCCCTTGGCCCAACGAGTATGGTGCAGGAGAGGAAACAGGCCCTTCATTCCAACTTGTGAATGGAGCCATGGAGCCAAACAGCATGGAAATTGTACAAGAAGCCATGGAGTCAAACAGCATGGAACAACCCTTTCCCCCAACGTGCATGGAACCATACAGTCAAACAGCAAAAATGCAGACCCTTTGGACAACCCTGTGCAAGGAGGCAGAGAGTCGAATCAGGCTCTTCTGCCTAACGTTTAGAGTCAAACTGCACAGAATCAGGCCTTTGGCCCAACTTGTGCATGGAGCCTTAGAGTGACACAGCATGGAAACAGACCTTTAGGCCCAACTTGTGCATGGAGTCAGTCACACAGCATGGAAACAGACCTTTTGGCCCAACTTGTGCATGAAGTCAGTCACACAGCATGGAAACAGACCTTTAGGCCCAACTTGTGCATGGAATCAGTCACACAGCATGGAAACAGACCTTTTGGCCCAACTTGTGCATGGAGTCAGTCACACAGCATGGAAACAGACCTTTAGGCCCAGCTTGTGCATGGAGCCTTAGAGTGACACAGCATGGAAACAGGCCGTTGGCCCAACTTGTGCATGAAGTCAGTCACACAGCATGGAAACAGACCTTTAGGCCCAACTTGTGCATGGAGCCTTAGAGTGACACAGCATGGAAACAGACCTTTAGGCCCAACTTGTGCATGGAGCCTTAGAGTGACACAGCATGGAATCTTGCCCATCAGCCTATTTGGTGCATGGAGTCATCGAGCCAGTTACCATTGAAACAGACCCATTAGCCCTACTCGTGCATGGTGTAGGAGAGTTAAGACAGCACAGAAAGAGAGTCTTTGTCCCAACTCGTGAATGAAGCCAAAGATAAACAGCGTGAAAACAATCCTTTAGGCCCAACGTGTGTGTGCAGGCGACAGACTAATAGCATGGAAACAAAGCTATTGGACCAACTTGTGCATGGAGGAAAGGAAACAGACAGCAAGAAAGCAGACCCTTTTGTCAAACTTGTAAATGGTCATAGACTCAAACAGCATGAAGACAGGCTCCTCAGCCCAAATTGTGCATGGTCATGCAGACAAACAGCCGCAAGCAGGCGATTTGACCCAAGTCGTGCATGGAGCCATACAGCCAACGTCATGGAAACAGATCCTTCTGTCCAACATGCGGCGAGCCATAGAGAGAAACAGTATGGAAATAGGCCTTTAATCCTAGCTCCTGCACGATCATAGAAAGAGGCTGCGTGGTGGGCCCATCGTGTCAAACAGCATGGATACCGACCCTTTCACCGACTTGTGCACGGTGTCGTGAAGACATACAGCGAGGAAACACACATCTCCATCCAATTTGTCCTCTGAGCCACAGAGTCAAACAGCCTGAGAAAGGACCCTTCAGGCATGCTGACCAAGATGTCCATTTGTCCGTGTTTAAGACATATTCCTCTTTCCTTTCCATGTCCTTGGGCAAACGTCCTTCAGTAGTCAAACAGCACTGAGGTAGGCTCTTGAATTAGATTAACACACACACAATGCTGGAGGAACTCAGCTGGTCAGGCAGCATCTATGGAAAAGAGTAAGCAGTCTACGTTTCAGGTGAAGACCCATGAAGAATTTTGGCCTGAAATGTCGATGGTTTACTCTTTTCCCTAGAAGCTGCCTGGCCTGCTGAGTTCCTCCAGCATTTTGTACATGCTTCTTGGATTTCCAGGATCTGTAGATTTTCTCTTGTTTAAGTCAAGTCAAGTCAAGTCACTTTTATTGTCTTTTCATCCATAACTGCTACGTACAGGACATAGTAAAAATGAGATAATGTTTTTCAGGACCATGGTGTTACATGACACAGTACAAAAACTAGACTGAACTATGTAAAAAAAAACATCTACACTAGACGACAGACCTACCCAGGACTGCATAAAGTGCACAAAACAGTGCAGGCATTACAATAAATAATATACACGACAATAGGGCAGTAAGGTGTCAGTCCAGGATGTGGGTATTGAGGAGTCTGATAGCTTGCGGGAAGAAACTGTTACATTGTCTGGTCGTGAAGGCCCGAATGCTTCGATGCCTCTTCCCAGACGGCAGGAGGGAGAAGAGTTTGTATGAGGGGTGCATGGGGTCCTTCATAATGCTGTTTCCTTTGCAGATGCAGCGGTGTAGTGTAAATGTCCGTGATGGCGGGAAGACAGACCCCGATGATCTTCTCAGCTGACCTCACTATCCGCTGCAGAGTCTTGCGATCCAAGATGGTGCAATTTCCGAACCAGACAGTGATGCAGCTGCTCAGGATGCTCTCAATACAACCCCTGTAGAATGTGATGAGGATGAGGGGTGGGAGATGGACTTTCCTCAGCCTTCGCAGAAAGTAGAGATGCTGCTGGGCTTTCTTTGCTATGGAGCTGGTGTTGAGGGACCAGGTGAGATTCTCCACCAGGTGAACACCAAGAAATTTGGTGCTCTTAACGATCTCTACCGACGAGCCGACGATGTTCAGTGATGTTTGAGGTAAGATGGGAGCCAGAATGGGGAATGGAAGGAGAGAGAAGGCAGAGGAGGGAGAAATGACCAGAAGTTAGAGAAATTGATGTTCATGCCAATTTACATCGGGGCTCACTGATGTGGAAGGGGCCACACCAGGAGATTGGGAGTCAGTAGATGACCCCAAACAGACTCACGGGTGAAGTCTTGCTTCAGCTGGAAGGATTGTTTGGGGCCCTGAATGGAGGTGAGGGAGGAGAGTGAACGGGCAGGTGCAGCACTTCTTTCACTTGTAGGGATAAGAGTCAGGTGGGAGATTAGTGGAGAGGGTCAAATGGACAAGGGAATCATGGAGGGGGCAATTCCTGCAGAAAATGCAAGCAATCAAAATGAAGTTATTTTCTGTATCTTGGTGACAAATTACCAATGATTAAACCATGTTTGACAGTGAGATATCAGTGCAGGTGACTCCACTCTGGTACAAGAAACAGAGACAGGCAGGGAGGGAATTGCTGGTTCAGAATATGAGTATCTGTCGAAGGTGTAGCACCTAAATATTGGGATAATGAAGGGACTGGAGTTGGAGAGTAGAAACTGCAGAAAGAGGCTTTGCTGGATAAGAGAAGTTACCCTCCTGGTTGAGAAGAGGGGTATTGTGTGTGTGTGTGTGTGTGTGTGTGTGTGTGTGTGTGTGTGTGTGTGTGTGTGTGTGTGTGTGTGTGTGCCCTGATGGAACTGAGCAGTTGATCAGGTAGGCTTGGACAAGATGAGCTGAAAGACCTGCTTCAGTTCTGCAGAGCTCTTTGACTTGATATGAGGGGAGGTGAGGATTTAAAGATTAGCTGTATTGTCATGTGTACTGTACATCCAAACACCATCATCTGCCTCAACAATCACCACGTTTCCAGCATCAGTACAGCAAGCCCACAGCTCACTCACCCTAACTCTCGTGCCTTTGAAATGTGGAGGAAACTGGGGCACCCAGAGGAAACACATGTGGTCGAAGGAAGAGTGTCCAAACTCCTTTCAGACAGTGGTAAAAATCGAACCCTGATCATAACCACTGCGCCGATTTGAACCCAAGGAAAGATATTGTAAAATTAAGGCTTTAAGTAACAGATATAGATATAGTCAGAGTTATAACTTTTAATATAACAAGGCGGTGAGTATTATAAACCAGACAGGACGAGTTATTAAATGGATCTCCTGAACATCTTTGCTTGATCTGCTCAGTGCGCTGCCGGTGGTGATCAGCAGTATTGCAGGTGCACTGCTTGTGGCAACCACAAGATGGCAGGCTTGAGAAACCGAAGGCAAAGATGGCTTCAACGGAATAGTTTTCTGTCCGAGAGCAGGTGAAATAATGTACAAACTCCTTCCACTCTGTGGCAGGAATTGAACCCCAGTCTAAAACCGGCGTTCAAAGCATTACGCTCTCTGCTCTGCTGCTGTGCGGCCCCGGAGGGTGGGTGAAAGAAAAAAGATGGGATTAGTAGAAATGGCTGGTTGAGTTCAATGGGCTGAAGGGCCTGCTTCCATGTTTGACTCTACGTGAAGGGCGAGGGACAGCTGGCGTGCGGAGGGAGGGAGAGAGGGGAGAGTGGCCCACATTTCCAACCCACCAGCAAAGGGGAACGTGAGCCACAAAATATCAGCCCGTTTCTGGCTTCTTGTCTAAATTCAGAGCAGTCAGAATGTGTAGAACGATAAGCTGTTAAAGATACCACCCTGCAGAAACTGCCTTCTCTAGTGTTTCCCAGCCAGAAAAGATTATCCCTGGGGTATTTTTAGACCGGTGTAGGATCGCATTTACAGTGACAGGCTCAGTAGGAGGCAGTCATGTTCCAATTCAGACCCCCAGCCGGTCCCAGGGCCAGGCAGACGCGTTACTCCAGCGGTGCAGCCTACACCGAGTCTCGGGGTGTAAGGGTTGGACGCACGCCTCTCCCAAACGGGTGGCCCGCTCGCTGTCGCAGTTTTCCGACCTGGGATCTTGCTCTGCATATGCCACCCTGCCTTCACCGCCATTGGACGGGAGCGGGAAAGGGCTGACAGAGGCAGTGAGAGCATTTCATTCACCTCCCCATCACCCTACCGGTGTGCTGGTCTTGATCTTCAGCCAGGACTCGAGGGGAGGGGGTGGGCCACTCAGGGTTTAGCATGTCGCGAAATCTGCTGTTATGTGGCAGCAGTACATCGCTATACATAATAAAAAACTATATGCCACAGTAAAAAAAAACATTTAAATTAAATTAAATAAATAGAGCTAAATAGAGCCCTCTGTTCAGAAATCCACGGTGGAAGGGCAGAAGCTGTTGCCGAAACACTGAGTGTGCGAGTTGGGAGCACGGCCTGTTTGATGTGTTACCGGCTGAAGGTGGACTCAGAGGGTGCGGGGATGAGTTCGCTGCTTTCTGCAGCTTTTCCGACCCTGTGCAATGGCTTTACCCCACCCCCGCACCAGACGGCGATGCAGCCGGTCAGAAATACTCTCCGCGGCACATCTGCGGACATTTGCTAGATGCCGTAGCAAATCTCCTCAAAACCTAATGAAGTATGGCTGCTGCTGCTGCCGCTGTCTTCTTTGTAGCTGCGTCCATCTGTTGGGTCCAGGATTGACCTTCAGAGGGGCTGACACCAGGAGCTTGTTGCAGGAATTTATTCCTTGAAACGGAGAGATCTTACAAGTGGCTAAAATTCTATTCAGTGAGAGAGGTGATCGGTTCAGGAATCTACAATTTCTCCCTGTGAAAGTGGCTCTGGCTGTCCACTCTACCGAGGCATAACCATCTCATAAACCTTTTTCAAATCGCCTCTCACCCTCCTTTGCTCCGAAAAATCTACCTCTGACATCCCCCCCCCCCTAAACTTCCCTCCACTCACCTTCAGAGAATGCCCTCTGGTATTAACCCTTGCAGCCCTGGGAAAACAGCACTGAGTGTCCGCTCTATCTATTCCTCTTATCAGAGATGCCTCTCATCCTCCTTTTCTCCAAAGAGAAGTTCATTCAATCTCTCCTCACAAAACCTACTCTGTAATCCAGGCAGCAACCTGGTACGTCTATTGACACTCTCTCCAAAGCTTTCACTTCCTTCCTTTAATGAGGCAAACAATACTTCAAGTGTGCTCTAAGTTTTATAGCTCGGCCACATCACCTCCTGAGATCTTACTTGTAATCCCCAGTTTGTGGTTCCCAATTAATAGTTGTCCCGTTAGATTGCTCCAGGAATGAGCAAGCAAGAAGACTCGTTAAACAGGCTGTCTGGAGGCTGGGAGCAGGAGATGCTGCTTGGACAGGTGGACACATCCAGACTGGAATGAGCAGCTTCCCAGTTACGTATCTCAACAGCTGTGCTGTTCAAGGCTCGCTTGGAATCAGGAATGCGGCTGACACTTGATACTGGGAGTCATCCATCACTGTCCTCTGCTCTCCCTCACCTCTAACTGTCATACACCTACTCTCCCAGTGTCAATGTCTACCCAAGAGATGGTCTTCCCAGGGTGTGCGACCCTGGTGGGAGACTTCCTTTATTTGATTTAGAGAGACGGCATGGGAACAGGCCCTCCTGGCCCAGTGAACCTGTGCTGCCCAATTACCCCCCTGACCAATCAACCTATTACCCCTTATGGAGGAAGAAACAAGAGCACCTGGAGGAAACTACACAGTCACAGGGAGAACGGACTTACAGCCGGTGTTGGAAGTGAACCCAGTTCAAAGGGTTATGCCTTCATAGTCAGTGGCGGGACTGAAACCCGTTGTAAAGCGTTACGCGGGCAGTTATGCCACCAGGCCTCCCCCTGACAGACCCCGGCGCGATTTTGCCTGGCGCTGTTAACGCAGTGGGCCGCACACTTCATCTCTCACCTTGGCCGAACTCGAGACATGCCGACTGCCCAGCAGCAAACCGCTCCCTCAGCACAGGAACCTGCGCCGCGGTTCAGAGGGGCTTGAAGGAGGTGTACAAGAGGCAGAGACCGAGCGGGACGCCGGAGGAGTTCTCACAGGGCAGAAACGGCTAATATTCAGGTGACTGGAGGAAAACAGGGGGCATGTCAGAGTTCAGTTGTTTACACAAAGTAGTGCGTGCGTGGAACTTCCGGCCAGGGTTGGTGCAAGAGGTGGACTTGTAAGGGGCATTTAAGAAAGTTAGGCACATGGGTGGTACAGAACTGAAGGGCTTTGTGGGAATGAAGGGTTAAATTGATCTTAAGGTAGACCATAGACCATAAGACATAGGAGCAGAATTAGGCCATTTGGCCCATCGAATCTGCTCCACCATTCCATCATGGCTGAGCCTTTTAGTCCCTCCTCAGCCCCTCTCCCCCTTCATTATAAGTAGATTAGAAGGTCAGCAGAGCGTTACGGGTCGAATGGCCTGCACGGTGCTGTACTGTATGCTCTATGCTCTATCGCCTGCCCCTCCTTCCCAAGATAAAGGGGGTCGTCACTAAAACGTGCCGAATATTGACCGGCCAAGGCAGAGTGGTCATGGAGAGAACAGTCCTGGAGTGGGGTGTCTAGGACCAGAAGACACAGCCTCAGGATACAAGGACGTCCCTTTAGAGCAGAGATGAGGAGGAATTTCTCCAGACGGAAAGTAATGAATATGTGGATTTCTTTGCTGTGGACAGTTGTGCAGGCCAAGTCATTCTGTATCACTAAGGGGAAGTTGACAGAGTCTTGATACTAAGGGTGTCAAAGATTACAGGAAGAAGGCAGGACTAGGCAGATTAATAGGTTAGCATGAACTGGATAGGACGAAGGGCTCATTTCTGTGTGGCAGGCTCTGTGACTCTGCTGGTGAATGTCAGCCATGATGGAAAGGTGGAGCAGAATCGATGGGCCAAATGGCCTGAATCTGCTCCTGTGTCTCACAGTCTGACCAGGGTCACACAGCTGGAAGATCAAGCTTTAGGGTTGACATTGACGCAGAGGAACGTCGGCTAAGTGTTATGATGGGCGGAGGTAAAGAACGACAGAGCGAGGGGCAAACTTTCTCCTCTAATACTCTGGATTAGGAGAGCACGGATGGAGTGATGGACCCACACGTCTGTGATATGGGGGAGGAAACGCACCGACCCACAGGTCTGTGATATGGGGGAGGAAACGTACCGACCAACACGTCTGTGATATGGGGGAGGAAACGCACCGACCCACACGTCTGTGATATGGGGGAGGAAACGCACCGACCCACACGTCTGTGATATGGGGGAGGAAACGTACCGACCAACACGTCTGTGATATGGGGGAGGAAACGCACCGACCCAGACGTCTGTGATATGGGGGAGGAAACGCACCGACCCACAGGTCTGTGATATGGGGGAGGAAACGCACCGACCCACAGGTCTGTGATATGGGGGAGGAAACGCACCGACCCACAGGTCTGTGATATGGGGGAGGAAACGCACCGACCCACACGTCTGTGATATGGGGGAGGAAACGCACCGACCAACACGTCTGTGATATGGGGGAGGAAACGGACGGTCCCAAAAGTCTGTGATATGGGGGAGGAAACGCACCAACCCAGACGTCTGTGATATGAGGGAGGAAACGCACCGACCCACACGTCTGTGATATGGGGGAGGAAACGCACCGACCCACACGTCTGTGATATGGGGGAGGAAACGCACCGACCCACACGTCTGTGATATGGGGGAGGAAACGCACCGACCCACACGTCTGTGATATGGGGGAGGAAATGCACCGACCCACACGTCTGTGATATGGGGGAGGAAATGCACCGACCCACATGTCTGTGATATGGGGAAGGAAACGCACCGACCCGAGGACTGTGATATGGGGGAGGAAACGCACCGACCCACACGTCTGTGATATGGGGAAGGAAACGCACCGACCCACACGTCTGTGATATGGGGGAGGAAACGCACCGACCCACACGTCTGTGATATGGGGGAGGAAACGCACCGACCCACATGTCTGTGATATGGGGGAGGAAACGCACCGACCCACACGTCTGTCATATGGGGGAGGAAACGCACCGACCCACACGTCTGTGATATGGGGGAGGAAACGCACCGACCCACATGTCTGTGATATGGGGGAGGAAACGCACCGACCCACACGTCTGTGATATGGGGGAGGAAACGCACCGACCCACATGTCTGTGATATGGGGGAGGAAACGCACCGACCCACATGTCTGTGATCTGGGGGAGGAAACGCAGGGACCAACACGTCTTTGGTATGGGGGAGGAAACGCAGGGACCCAGATGTCTGTGATATGGGGGTGGAAACGCACCGACCCACAAGTCTGTGATATGGGGGAGGAAACGTACCGACCCACACGTCTGTGATATGGGGGAGGAAACGCACCGACCCACACGTCTGTGATATGGGGGAGAAAACGCACCGACCCACACGTCTGTGATATGGGGGAGGAAACGCAGCGACCCATAAGTCTGTGATATGGGGGAGGAAACGCACCAACCCGAGGACTGTGATATGGGAGAGGAAACGCACCAACCCACACGTCTGTGAAATGGGGGAGGAAACGCACCGACCCACACGTCTGTGATATGGGGGAGGAAACACAGCGACCCATAAGTCTGTGATATGGGGGAGGAAACGCAACGACCCACACGTCTGTGATATGGGCGTGGAAACGCACTGACCCACACGTCTGTGATATGGGGGAGGAAACGCACCAACCCGAGGACTGTGATATGGGGGAGGAAACGCACCGACCCACACGTCTGTGATATGGGGGAGGAAACGCACCGACCCACACGTCAGTGATATGGGGGAGGAAACGCACCGACCCACACGTCTGTGATATGGGGGAGGAAACGCACCAACCCGCACGACTGTGATATGGGGGAGGAAACGGGCGGACCCACACGTCTGTGATATGGGGGAGGAAACGCCCCGACCCACACGTCTGTGATATGGGGGAGGAAACGCACCAACCCGCACGACTGTGATATGGGGGAGGAAACGGGCGGACCCACACGACTGTGATATGGGGGAGGAAACGCACCGACCCACATGACTGTGAAATGGGGGAGGAAACGCACCGACCCACAGGTCTGTGATATGGGGGAGGAAACGCACCGACCGACATGTCAGTGATATGGGGGAGGAAACGCACCGACCCACACGTCTGTGTTATGGGGGAGGAAACGCACCGACCCACACGTCTGTGATATGGGGGAGGAAACGCAACGACCCAGACGTCAGTGATATGGGGGAGGAAACGCACCGACCCACAGGTCTGTGTTATGGGGGAGGAAATGCACCGACCGACAGGTCTGTGATATGGGGGAGGAAACGCACCGACCCACAGGTCTGTGATATGGGGGAGGAAACGCACCGACCCACACGACTGTGATATGGGGGAGGAAACGCAACGACCCACACGTCTTTGATATGGGGGAGGAAACACACAGACCCACACGACTGTGATATGGGGGAGGAAACACACCGACCCACAGGTCTGTGATATAGGGGAGGAAACGCACCGACCCACAGGTCTGTGTTATGGGGGAGGAAACGCACCGACCCACACCTCTGTGATATGGGGGAGGAAACGCAACGACCCAGACGTCAGTGATATGGGGGAGGAAACGCACCAACCCACACGTCTTTGATATGGGGGAGGAAACACACAGACCCACACGACTGTGATATGGGGGAGGAAACGCAGGGACCCAGATGTCTGTGATATTGGGGTGGAAACGCACCGACCCACACTTCTGTGATATGGGGCAGGAAACGCACCGACCCACACGTCTGTGAAATTTGGGAGGAAACGCAGCGACCCATAAGTCTGTGATATGGGAGAGGAAACGGACGGACCCACACGTCTGTGATATGGGGGAGGAAACGCACCGACCCGAGGACTGTGATATGTGAGAGGAAACGCACCAACCCACACGTCTGTGAAATGGGGGAGGAACCTCACCGAACCATACGTCTGTGATATGTGGGAGGAAACGCACCGACCCACACGTCTGTGATATGGGGGAGGAAACTCACCGACCCACATGTCTGTGATATGGGGGAGGAAAAGCAGCGACCCACATGTCTGTGATATGGGAGAGGAAACGCAGCGACCCATAAGTCTGTGATATGGGGGAGGAAACGCACCGACCCACATGTCTGTGATATGGGGGAGGAAACGCAGCGACCCATAAGTCTGTGATATGGGGGAGGAAACGCACCGACCCACACGTCTGTGATATGGGCGTGGAAACGCACCGACCCACACGTCTGTGATATGGGGGAGGAAACGCACCGACCCGAGGACTGTCATATGGGAGAGGAAACGCACCGACCCACACGTCTGTGATATGGGGAAGGAAACGCACAGACCTACATGTCTGTGATATGGGGGAGGAAACGCACCGACCCACACGTCTGTGATAAGGGGGACGAAACGCACCGACCCACACGTCTGTGATATGGGGGAGGAAACGCACCGACCCACACGTCTGTGATATGGGGGAGGAAACGCACCGACCCACAGGTCTGTGATATAGGGGGAGGAAACGCACCGACCCACAGGTCTGTGATATGGGGGAGGAAACACACCGACCCACATGTCTGTGATATGGGGGAGGAAACGCACCGACCCACACGTCCGTGATATGGGGGAGGAAACACACCGACCCACATGTCTGTGATATGGGGGAGGAAACGCACCGACCAACAGGTCTGTGATATGGGGGAGGAAACGCACCGACCCATATGTCTGTGATATGGGGGAGGAAACGCACCGAGCCACACGTCCGTGATATGGGGGAGGAAACGCACCGACCCACAGGTCTGTGATATAGGGGGAGGAAACGCACCGACCCACAGGTCTGTGATACGGGGGGAGGAAACGCACCGACCCACACGTCCGTGATATGGGGGAGGAAACACACCGACCCACATGTCTGTGATATGGGGGAGGAAACGCAGGGACCCAGATGTCTGTGATATTGGGGTGGAAACGCACCGACCCACACTTCTGTGATATGGGGCAGGAAACGCACCGACCCACACGTCTGTGAAATTTGGGAGGAAACGCAGCGACCCATAAGTCTGTGATATGGGAGAGGAAACGGACGGACCCACACGTCTGTGATATGGGGGAGGAAACGCACCGACCCGAGGACTGTGATATGTGAGAGGAAACGCACCAACCCACACGTCTGTGAAATGGGGGAGGAACCTCACCGAACCATACGTCTGTGATATGGGGGAGGAAACTCACCGACACACACGTCTGTGATATGGGGGAGGAAACGCAGCGACCCACACGTCAGTGATATGGGGGAGGAAACGCAGCGACCCACATGTCTGTGATATGGGGGTGGAAACGCACCGACCCGAGGACTGTGATATGGGAAAGGAAACGCACCGACCCACACGTCAGTGATATGGGGGAGGAAACGCACCGACCCGAGGACTGTGATATGGGAGAGGAAACGCACCAACCCACACGTCTGTGAAATGGGGGAGGAACCTCACCGAACCATACGTCTGTGATATGGGGGAGGAAACTCACCGACCCACACGACTGTGATATGGGGGAGGAAACGCACCGACCCACATGTCTGTGATATGGGGGAAAAAAACGCAGCGACCCATAAGTCTGTGATATGGGGGAGGAAACGCACCGATCCAGACGTCTGTGATATGGGCGTGGAAACGCACCGACCCACACGTCTGTGATATGGGGGAGGAAACGCACCGACCCGAGGACTGTGATATGGGGGAGGAAACGCACCGACCCAGACGTCTGTGATATGGGCGTGGAAACGCACCGACCCACACGTCTGTGATATGGGAGAGGAAACGCACCGACCCACACGTCTGTGATATGGGGAAGGAAACGCACAGACCTACATGTCTGTGATATGGGGGAGGAAACGCACCGACCCACACGTCTGTGATAAGGGGGACGAAACGCACCGACCCACACGTCTGTGATATGGGGGAGGAAACGCACCGACCCACAGGTCTGTGATATAGGGGGAGGAAACGCACCGACCCACACGTCCGTGATATGGGGGAGGAAACACACCGACCCACATGTCTGTGATATAGGGGGAGGAAACGCACCGACCCACAGGTCTGTGATATGGGGGAGGAAACGCACCGACCCACACGTCCGTCATATGGGGGAGGAAACGCACCGACCCACAGGTCTGCGATATGGGGGAGGAAACGCACCGACCCACAGGTCTGTGATACGGGGGGAGGAAACGCACCGACCCACAGGTCTGTGAGTTGGGGTAGGAAACGCACCGACCCACAGGTCTGTGAGTTGGGGTAGGAAACGCACCGACCCACACGTCTGTGATATGGGGGAGGAAACGCACCGACCCACACGTCTGTGATATGGGGGAGGAAACGCACCGACCCACACGTCTGTCATATGGGGGAGGAAACGCACCGACCTACACTTCTGTGATATGGGGGAGGAAACGGACCGACCCACACGTCTGTCATATGGGGGAGGAAACGCACCGACCTACACTTCTGTGATATGGGGGAGGAAACGCACCGACCCACACGTCTGTCATATGGGGGAGGAAATGCACCGACCTACACTTCTGTGATATGGGGGAGGAAACGCACCGACCTACACTTCTGTGATATGGGGGAGGAAACGGACGGTCCCAAACGTCTGTGATATGTGGGAGAAAACGCACCGACCCAGACGTCTGTGATGTTGGGGCTGAAACGCACCGACCCATAAGTCTGTGATATGGGGGAGGAAACGCACCGACCCACACGTCTGTGATATGGGGGAGGAAACGCACCGACCCACACGTCTGTGATATGGGGGAGGAAACGCACCGACCCACACGTCAGTGATAAGGGGGAGGAAATGCACCGACCCACACGTCTGTCATATGGGGGAGGAAACGCACCGACCCACACGTCTGTGAGATGGGGGAGGAAACGCACCGACCCACACGTCTGTGAGATGGGGGAGGAAACGCACCGACCCACAGGTCTGTGATATAGGGGGAGGAAACGCACCGACCCACAGGTCTGTGATACGGGGGGAGGAAACGCACCGACCCACACGTCTGTGATATGGGGGACGAAATGCACCGACCCACACGACTGTGATATGGGGGAGGAAATGCACCGACCCACACGACTGTGATATGGGGGAGGAAACGCACCGACCCACACGACTGTGATATGGGGGAGGAAACGCACCGACCCACACGACTGTGATATGGGGGAGGAAACGCAACGACCCAGACGTCAGTGATATGGGGGAGGAAACGCACCGACCAACAGGTCTGTGATATGGGGGAGGAAACGCACCGACCCACACGTCTGTGATATGGGGGAGGAAACGCACCGACCCAGACGTCTGTGATATGGGGGAGGAAACGCACCGACCAACAGGTCTGTGATATGAGGGAGGTAACGCACCGACCAACAGGTCTGTGATATGGGGGAGGAAACGCACCGACCAACAGGTCTGTGATATGGGGGAGGAAATGCACCGGCCCACACTTCTGTGATATGGGGCAGGAAACGCACCGACCCACATGTCTGTGATATGGGGGAGGAAACGCACCGACCCACACGTCTGTGATATGGGGGAGGAAACGCACCGACCCACACGTCTGTGATATGGGGGGAGGAAACGCACCGACCCACACGTCAGTGATATGGGGGAGGAAACGCAGCGACCCACATGTCTGTGATATGGGGGAGGAAACGCACCGACCCGAGGACTGTGATATGGGAGAGGAAACGCACCAACCCACACGTCTGTGAAATGGGGGAGGAACCTCACCGAACCATACGTCTGTGATATGGGGGAGGAAACGCACCGACCCACATGTCTGTGATATGGGGGAAAAAAACGCAGCGACCCATAAGTCTGTGATATGGGGGAGGAAACGCACCGACCCAGACGTCTGTGATATGGGCGTGGAAACGCACCGACCCACACGTCTGTGATATGGGGGAGGAAACGCACCGACCCGAGGACTGTGATATGGGGGAGGAAACGCACCGACCCAGACGTCTGTGATATGGGCGTGGAAACGCACCGACCCACACGTCTGTGATATGGGAGAGGAAACGCACCGACCCACACGTCTGTGATATGGGGAAGGAAACGCACAGACCTACATGTCTGTGATATGGGGGAGGAAACGCACCGACCCACACGTCTGTGATAAGGGGGACGAAACGCACCGACCCACACGTCTGTGATATGGGGGAGGAAACGCACCGACCCACAGGTCTGTGATATAGGGGGAGGAAACGCACCGACCCACACGTCCGTGATATGGGGGAGGAAACACACCGACCCACATGTCTGTGATATAGGGGGAGGAAACGCACCGACCCACAGGTCTGTGATATGGGGGAGGAAACGCACCGACCCACACGTCCGTCATATGGGGGAGGAAACGCACCGACCCACAGGTCTGTGATATGGGGGAGGAAACGCACCGACCCACAGGTCTGTGATACGGGGGGAGGAAACGCACCGACCCACAGGTCTGTGAGTTGGGGGAGGAAACGCACCGACCCACACGTCTGTGATATGGGGGAGGTAACGCACCAACCCACACGTCAGTGATATGGGGGAGGAAACGCACCGACCCACACGTCTGTGATATGGGGGAGGAAACGCACCGACCCACACGTCTGTGATATGGGGGAGGAAACGCACCGACCCACACGTCTGTCATATGGGGGAGGAAACGCACCGACCTACACTTCTGTGATATGGGGGAGGAAACGGACCGACCCACACGTCTGTCATATGGGGGAGGAAACGCACCGACCTACACTTCTGTGATATGGGGGAGGAAACGCACCGACCCACACGTCCGTCATATGGGGGAGGAAACGCACCGACCTACACTTCTGTGATATGGGGGAGGAAACGGACGGTCCCAAACGTCTGTGATATGTGGGAGGAAACGCACCGACCCACACGTCAGTGATAAGGGGGTGGAAACGCACCGACCCACACGTCTTTGATATGGGGGAGGAAACGCACCGACCCACACGTCTGTGAGATGGGGGAGGAAAAGCACCGACCCAGACGTCAGTGATAAGGGGGTGGAAACGCACCGACCCACACGTCTGTGATATGGGGGAGGAAAAGCACCGACCCACAGGTCTGTGATATAGGGGGAGGAAACGCAGCGACCCATAAGTCTGTGATATGGGGGAGGAAACGTACCGACCAACACGTCTGTGATATGGGGGAGGAAACGCACCGACCCACACGTCTGTGATATGGGGGAGGAAACGCACCGACCCACAGGTCTGTGATATAGGGGGAGGAAACGCACCGACCCACACGTCTGTGATATGGAGGAGGAAACGCACCGACCCACACGTCAGTGATAAGGGGGAGGAAACGCACCGACCCACACGTCTGTGATATGGGGGAGGAAACGCACCGACCCACACGTCTGTGATATGGGGGAGGAAACGCACCGACCCACACGTCTGTGATATGGGGCAGGAAACGCACCGACCCACAGGTCTGTGATATGGGGGAGGAAACGCACCGACCCACACGTCTGTGATATGGGGCAGGAAACGCACCGACCCACAGGTCTGTGATATGGGGGAGGAAACGCACCGACCCACACGTCTGTGATATGGGGCAGGAAACGCACCGACCCACAGGTCTGTGATATGGGGGAGGAAACGCACCGACCAACAGGTCTGTGATATGGGGGAGGAAACGCACCGACCCACACGTCTGTGATATGGGGGAGGAAACGCACCGACCCAGACGTCTGTGATATGGGGGAGGAAACGCACCGACCAACAGGTCTGTGATATGAGGGAGGTAACGCACCGACCAACAGGTCTGTGATATGGGGGAGAAAACGCACCGACCAACAGGTCTGTGATATGGGGGAGGAAATGCACCGGCCCACACTTCTGTGATATGGGGCAGGAAACGCACCGACCCACATGTCTGTGATATGGGGGAGGAAACGCACCGACCCACACGTCTGTGATATGGGGGAGGAAACGCACCGACCCACACGTCTGTGATATGGGGGGAGGAAACGCACTGACCCACACGTCAGTGATATGGGGGAGGAAACGCACCGACCCACACGACTGTGATATAGGGGAGGAAACGCAATGACACAGACGACTGTGATATGGGGGAGGAAACGCAACGACCCAGACGTCTGTGATATGGGGGAGGAAACGCAACAACCCAGACGTCAGTGATATGGGGGAGGAAACGCACCGACCATCAGGTCTGTGATATGGGGGAGGAAACGCACCGACCCAGACGTCAGTGATATGGGGGAGGAAACGCACCGACCAACAGGTCTGTGATATGGGGGAGGAAACGGACCGACCAACAGCTCTGTGATATGGGGGAGGAATCACACCGACCAACAGGTTCTGTGATATGGGGGAGGAAACGCACCGGCCCACACTTCTGTGATATGGGGCAGGAAACGCACCGACCCACACGTCTGTGATATGGGGGAGGAAACGCACCGACCCACACGTCTGTGATATGGGGGAGGAAACGCACCGACCCACACGTCAGTGATAAGGGGGTGGAAACGCACCGACCCACACGTCTTTGATATGGGGGAGGAAACGCACCGACCCACACGTCTGTGAGATGGGGGAGGAAAAGCACCGACCCAGACGTCAGTGATAAGGGGGTGGAAACGCACCGACCCACACGTCTGTGATATGGGGGAGGAAAAGCACCGACCCACAGGTCTGTGATATAGGGGGAGGAAACGCAGCGACCCATAAGTCTGTGATATGGGGGAGGAAACGTACCGACCAACACGTCTGTGATATGGGCGTGGAAACGCACCGACCCACACGTCTGTGATATGGGGGAGGAAACGCACCGACCCACAGGTCTGTGATATAGGGGGAGGAAACGCACCGACCCACACGTCTGTGATATGGAGGAGGAAACGCACCGACCCACACGTCAGTGATAAGGGGGAGGAAACGCACCGACCCACACGTCTGTGATATGGGGGAGGAAACGCACCGACCCACACGTCTGTGATATGGGGGAGGAAACGCACCGACCCACACGTCTGTGATATGGGGCAGGAAACGCACCGACCCACAGGTCTGTGATATGGGGGAGGAAACGCACCGACCCACACGTCTGTGATATGGGGGAGGAAACGCACCGACCCACAGGTCTGTGATATAGGGGGAGGAAACGCACCGACCCACACGTCTGTGATATGGAGGAGGAAACGCACCGACCCACACGTCAGTGATAAGGGGGAGGAAACGCACCGACCCACACGTCTGTGATATGGGGGAGGAAACGCACCGACCCACACGTCTGTGATATGGGGGAGGAAACGCACCGACCCACACGTCTGTGATATGGGGCAGGAAACGCACCGACCCACAGGTCTGTGATATGGGGGAGGAAACGCACCGACCCACACGTCTGTGATATGGGGCAGGAAACGCACCGACCCACAGGTCTGTGATATGGGGGAGGAAACGCACCGACCCACACGTCTGTGATATGGGGCAGGAAACGCACCGACCCACAGGTCTGTGATATGGGGGAGGAAACGCACCGACCAACAGGTCTGTGATATGGGGGAGGAAACGCACCGACCCACACGTCTGTGATATGGGGGAGGAAACGCACCGACCCAGACGTCTGTGATATGGGGGAGGAAACGCACCGACCAACAGGTCTGTGATATGAGGGAGGTAACGCACCGACCAACAGGTCTGTGATATGGGGGAGAAAACGCACCGACCAACAGGTCTGTGATATGGGGGAGGAAATGCACCGGCCCACACTTCTGTGATATGGGGCAGGAAACGCACCGACCCACATGTCTGTGATATGGGGGAGGAAACGCACCGACCCACACGTCTGTGATATGGGGGAGGAAACGCACCGACCCACACGTCTGTGATATGGGGGGAGGAAACGCACCGACCCACACGTCAGTGATATGGGGGAGGAAACGCACCGACCCACACGACTGTGATATAGGGGAGGAAACGCAATGACACAGACGACTGTGATATGGGGGAGGAAACGCAACGACCCAGACGTCTGTGATATGGGGGAGGAAACGCAACAACCCAGACGTCAGTGATATGGGGGAGGAAACGCACCGACCATCAGGTCTGTGATATGGGGGAGGAAACGCACCGACCCAGACGTCAGTGATATGGGGGAGGAAACGCACCGACCAACAGGTCTGTGATATGGGGGAGGAAACGGACCGACCAACAGCTCTGTGATATGGGGGAGGAATCACACCGACCAACAGGTTCTGTGATATGGGGGAGGAAACGCACCGGCCCACACTTCTGTGATATGGGGCAGGAAACGCACCGACCCACACGTCTGTGATATGGGGGAGGAAACGCACCGACCCACACGTCTGTGATATGGGGGAGGAAACGCACCGACCCACACGACAGTGATAAGGGGGAGGAAATGCACCGACCCACACGTCTGTCATATGGGGGAGGAAACGCACCGAACCACACGTCTGTGAGATGGGGGAGGAAACGCACCGACCCACACGTCTGTGATATGGGGGAGGAAACGCACTGACCCACATGTCTGTGATATGGGGGAGGAAACGCACCGACCCACATGTCTGTGATATGGGGGAGGAAACGCACCGACCCGAGGCCTGTGATATGGGAGAGGAAACGCACCAACCCACACGTCTGTGAAATGGGGGAGGAACCTCACCGAACCATACGTCAGTGATATGGGGGAGGAAACAGAGCGACCCATAAGTCTGTGATATGGGGGAGGAAACGCACCGACCCACATGTCTGTGATATGGGGGAGGAAACGCACCGACCCACAGGTCTGTGATATAGGGGGAGGAAACGCACCGACCCACAGGTCTGTGATACGGGGGGAGGAAACGCACCTACCCACAGGTCTGTGAGTTGGGGGAGGAAACGCACCGACCCACAGGTCTGTGATATGGGGGGAGGAAACGCACCGACCCACACGTCTGTGATATGGGGGAGGAAATGCACCGACCCACACGACTGTGATATGGGGGAGGAAATGCACCGACCCACACGACTGTGATATGGGGGAGGAAACGCAACGACCCAGACTTCAGTGATATGGGGGAGGAAACGCACCGACCCACACGACTGTGATATGGGGGAGGAAACGTAACGACCCAGACGTCTGTGATATGGGGGAGGAAACGCACCGACCCACACGACTGTGATATGGGGGAGGAAACGCAACGACCCAGACGTCAGTGATATGGGGGAGGAAACGCACCGACCAACAGGTCTGTGATATGGGGGAGGAAACGCACCGACCCACACGTCTGTGATATGGGGGAGGAAACGCACCGACCCAGACGTTAGTGATATGGGGGAGGAAACGCACCGACCAACAGGTCTGTGATATGAGGGAGGTAACGCACCGACCAACAGGTCTGTGATATGGGGGAGGAAACGCACCGACCAACAGGTCTGTGATATGGGGGAGGAAATGCACCGGCCCACACTTCTGTGATATGGGGCAGGAAACGCACCGACCCACATGTCTGTGATATGGGGGAGGAAACGCACCGACCCACACGTCTGTGATATGGGGGAGGAAACGCACCGACCCACACGTCAGTGATATGGGGGAGGAAACGCACCGACCCACACGACTGTGATATAGGGGAGGAAACGCAATGACACAGACGACTGTGATATGGGGGAGGAAACGCAACGACCAAGACGTCTGTGATATGGGGGAGGAAACGCAACAACCCAGACGTCAGTGATATGGGGGAGGAAACGCACCGACCATCAGGTCTGTGATATGGGGGAGGAAACGCAGGGACCCAGATGTCTGTGATATGGGGGAGGAAACGCACCGACCCACACGTCTGTGATATGGGGGAGGAAACGCACCGACCCAGACGTCAGTGATATGGGGGAGGAAACGCACCGACCAACAGGTCTGTGATATGGGGGAGGAAACGGACCGACCAACAGCTCTGTGATATGGGGGAGGAATCACACCGACCAACAGTTCTGTGATATGGGGGAGGAAACGCACCGGCCCACACTTCTGTGATATGGGGCAGGAAACGCACCGACCCACACGTCTGTGATATGGGGGAGGAAACGCACCGACCCACACGTCTGTGATATGGGGGAGGAAACGCACCGACCCACACGACAGTGATAAGGGGGAGGAAATGCACCGACCCACACGTCTGTCATATGGGGGAGGAAACGCACCGAACCACACGTCAGTGATATGGGGGAGGAAACGCAGCGACCCACACGTCAGTGATATGGGGGAGGAAACGCAGCGACCCACATGTCTGTGATATGGGGGTGGAAACGCACCGACCCGAGGACTGTGATATGGGAGAGGAAACGCACCGACCCACACGTCAGTGATATGGGGGAGGAAACGCACCGACCCGAGGACTGTGATATGGGAGAGGAAACGCACCAACCCACACGTCTGTGAAATGGGGGAGGAACCTCACCGAACCATACGTCTGTGATATGGGGGAGGAAACTCACCGACCCACACGACTGTGATATGGGGGAGGAAACGCACCGACCCACATGTCTGTGATATGGGGGAAAAAAACGCAGCGACCCATAAGTCTGTGATATGGGGGAGGAAACGCACCGATCCAGACGTCTGTGATATGGGCGTGGAAACGCACCGACCCACACGTCTGTGATATGGGGGAGGAAACGCACCGACCCGAGGACTGTGATATGGGGGAGGAAACGCACCGACCCAGACGTCTGTGATATGGGCGTGGAAACGCACCGACCCACACGTCTGTGATATGGGAGAGGAAACGCACCGACCCACACGTCTGTGATATGGGGAAGGAAACGCACAGACCTACATGTCTGTGATATGGGGGAGGAAACGCACCGACCCACACGTCTGTGATAAGGGGGACGAAACGCACCGACCCACACGTCTGTGATATGGGGGAGGAAACGCACCGACCCACAGGTCTGTGATATAGGGGGAGGAAACGCACCGACCCACACGTCCGTGATATGGGGGAGGAAACACACCGACCCACATGTCTGTGATATAGGGGGAGGAAACGCACCGACCCACAGGTCTGTGATATGGGGGAGGAAACGCACCGACCCACACGTCCGTCATATGGGGGAGGAAACGCACCGACCCACAGGTCTGCGATATGGGGGAGGAAACGCACCGACCCACAGGTCTGTGATACGGGGGGAGGAAACGCACCGACCCACAGGTCTGTGAGTTGGGGTAGGAAACGCACCGACCCACAGGTCTGTGAGTTGGGGTAGGAAACGCACCGACCCACACGTCTGTGATATGGGGGAGGAAACGCACCGACCCACACGTCTGTGATATGGGGGAGGAAACGCACCGACCCACACGTCTGTCATATGGGGGAGGAAACGCACCGACCTACACTTCTGTGATATGGGGGAGGAAACGGACCGACCCACACGTCTGTCATATGGGGGAGGAAACGCACCGACCTACACTTCTGTGATATGGGGGAGGAAACGCACCGACCCACACGTCTGTCATATGGGGGAGGAAATGCACCGACCTACACTTCTGTGATATGGGGGAGGAAACGCACCGACCTACACTTCTGTGATATGGGGGAGGAAACGGACGGTCCCAAACGTCTGTGATATGTGGGAGAAAACGCACCGACCCAGACGTCTGTGATGTTGGGGCTGAAACGCACCGACCCATAAGTCTGTGATATGGGGGAGGAAACGCACCGACCCACACGTCTGTGATATGGGGGAGGAAACGCACCGACCCACACGTCTGTGATATGGGGGAGGAAACGCACCGACCCACACGTCAGTGATAAGGGGGAGGAAATGCACCGACCCACACGTCTGTCATATGGGGGAGGAAACGCACCGACCCACACGTCTGTGAGATGGGGGAGGAAACGCACCGACCCACACGTCTGTGAGATGGGGGAGGAAACGCACCGACCCACAGGTCTGTGATATAGGGGGAGGAAACGCACCGACCCACAGGTCTGTGATACGGGGGGAGGAAACGCACCGACCCACACGTCTGTGATATGGGGGACGAAATGCACCGACCCACACGACTGTGATATGGGGGAGGAAATGCACCGACCCACACGACTGTGATATGGGGGAGGAAACGCACCGACCCACACGACTGTGATATGGGGGAGGAAACGCACCGACCCACACGACTGTGATATGGGGGAGGAAACGCAACGACCCAGACGTCAGTGATATGGGGGAGGAAACGCACCGACCAACAGGTCTGTGATATGGGGGAGGAAACGCACCGACCCACACGTCTGTGATATGGGGGAGGAAACGCACCGACCCAGACGTCTGTGATATGGGGGAGGAAACGCACCGACCAACAGGTCTGTGATATGAGGGAGGTAACGCACCGACCAACAGGTCTGTGATATGGGGGAGGAAACGCACCGACCAACAGGTCTGTGATATGGGGGAGGAAATGCACCGGCCCACACTTCTGTGATATGGGGCAGGAAACGCACCGACCCACATGTCTGTGATATGGGGGAGGAAACGCACCGACCCACACGTCTGTGATATGGGGGAGGAAACGCACCGACCCACACGTCTGTGATATGGGGGGAGGAAACGCACCGACCCACACGTCAGTGATATGGGGGAGGAAACGCAGCGACCCACATGTCTGTGATATGGGGGAGGAAACGCACCGACCCGAGGACTGTGATATGGGAGAGGAAACGCACCAACCCACACGTCTGTGAAATGGGGGAGGAACCTCACCGAACCATACGTCTGTGATATGGGGGAGGAAACGCACCGACCCACATGTCTGTGATATGGGGGAAAAAAACGCAGCGACCCATAAGTCTGTGATATGGGGGAGGAAACGCAACGACCCAGACGTCTGTGATATGGGCGTGGAAACGCACCGACCCACACGTCTGTGATATGGGGGAGGAAACGCACCGACCCGAGGACTGTGATATGGGGGAGGAAACGCACCGACCCAGACGTCTGTGATATGGGCGTGGAAACGCACCGACCCACACGTCTGTGATATGGGAGAGGAAACGCACCGACCCACACGTCTGTGATATGGGGAAGGAAACGCACAGACCTACATGTCTGTGATATGGGGGAGGAAACGCACCGACCCACACGTCTGTGATAAGGGGGACGAAACGCACCGACCCACACGTCTGTGATATGGGGGAGGAAACGCACCGACCCACAGGTCTGTGATATAGGGGGAGGAAACGCACCGACCCACACGTCCGTGATATGGGGGAGGAAACACACCGACCCACATGTCTGTGATATAGGGGGAGGAAACGCACCGACCCACAGGTCTGTGATATGGGGGAGGAAACGCACCGACCCACACGTCCGTCATATGGGGGAGGAAACGCACCGACCCACAGGTCTGTGATATGGGGGAGGAAACGCACCGACCCACAGGTCTGTGATACGGGGGGAGGAAACGCACCGACCCACAGGTCTGTGAGTTGGGGGAGGAAACGCACCGACCCACAGGTCTGTGATATGGGGGAGGAAACGCACAGACCCACAGGTCTGTGATATGGGGGAGGAAACGCACAGACCCACAGGTCTGTGATATGGGGGAGGAAACGCACAGACCCACAGGTCTGTGATATGGGGGAGGAAACGCACCGACCCACACGTCTGTGATATGGGGGAGGAAACGCACCGACCCACACGTCTGTGATATGGAGGAGGAAACGCACCGACCCACACGTCTGTGATATGGGGGAGGAAACGCACCGACCCACACGTCTGTGATATGGGGGAGGAAACGCACCGACCCACACGTCTGTCATATGGGGGAGGAAACGCACCGACCTACACTTCTGTGATATGGGGGAGGAAACGGACCGACCCACACGTCTGTCATATGGGGGAGGAAACGCACCGACCTACACTTCTGTGATATGGGGGAGGAAACGCACCGACCCACACGTCTGTCATATGGGGGAGGAAACGCACCGACCTACACTTCTGTGATATGGGGGAGGAAACGGACGGTCCCAAACGTCTGTGATATGTGGGAGGAAACGCACCGACCCACACGTCAGTGATAAGGGGGTGGAAACGCACCGACCCACACGTCTTTGATATGGGGGAGGAAACGCACCGACCCACACGTCTGTGAGATGGGGGAGGAAAAGCACCGACCCAGACGTCAGTGATAAGGGGGTGGAAACGCACCGACCCACACGTCTGTGATATGGGGGAGGAAAAGCACCGACCCACAGGTCTGTGATATAGGGGGAGGAAACGCAGCGACCCATAAGTCTGTGATATGGGGGAGGAAACGTACCGACCAACACGTCTGTGATATGGGGGAGGAAACGCACCGACCCACACGTCTGTGATATGGGGGAGGAAACGCACCGACCCACAGGTCTGTGATATAGGGGGAGGAAACGCACCGACCCACACGTCTGTGATATGGAGGAGGAAACGCACCGACCCACACGTCAGTGATAAGGGGGAGGAAACGCACCGACCCACACGTCTGTGATATGGGGGAGGAAACGCACCGACCCACACGTCTGTGATATGGGGGAGGAAACGCACCGACCCACACGTCTGTGATATGGGGCAGGAAACGCACCGACCCACAGGTCTGTGATATGGGGGAGGAAACGCACCGACCCACACGTCTGTGATATGGGGCAGGAAACGCACCGACCCACAGGTCTGTGATATGGGGGAGGAAACGCACCGACCCACACGTCTGTGATATGGGGCAGGAAACGCACCGACCCACAGGTCTGTGATATGGGGGAGGAAACGCACCGACCAACAGGTCTGTGATATGGGGGAGGAAACGCACCGACCCACACGTCTGTGATATGGGGGAGGAAACGCACCGACCCAGACGTCTGTGATATGGGGGAGGAAACGCACCGACCAACAGGTCTGTGATATGAGGGAGGTAACGCACCGACCAACAGGTCTGTGATATGGGGGAGAAAACGCACCGACCAACAGGTCTGTGATATGGGGGAGGAAATGCACCGGCCCACACTTCTGTGATATGGGGCAGGAAACGCACCGACCCACATGTCTGTGATATGGGGGAGGAAACGCACCGACCCACACGTCTGTGATATGGGGGAGGAAACGCACCGACCCACACGTCTGTGATATGGGGGGAGGAAACGCACCGACCCACACGTCAGTGATATGGGGGAGGAAACGCACCGACCCACACGACTGTGATATAGGGGAGGAAACGCAATGACACAGACGACTGTGATATGGGGGAGGAAACGCAACGACCCAGACGTCTGTGATATGGGGGAGGAAACGCAACAACCCAGACGTCAGTGATATGGGGGAGGAAACGCACCGACCATCAGGTCTGTGATATGGGGGAGGAAACGCACCGACCCAGACGTCAGTGATATGGGGGAGGAAACGCACCGACCAACAGGTCTGTGATATGGGGGAGGAAACGGACCGACCAACAGCTCTGTGATATGGGGGAGGAATCACACCGACCAACAGGTTCTGTGATATGGGGGAGGAAACGCACCGGCCCACACTTCTGTGATATGGGGCAGGAAACGCACCGACCCACACGTCTGTGATATGGGGGAGGAAACGCACCGACCCACACGTCTGTGATATGGGGGAGGAAACGCACCGACCCACACGTCAGTTATAAGGGGGTGGAAACGCACCGACCCACACGTCTTTGATATGGGGGAGGAAACGCACCGACCCACACGTCTGTGAGATGGGGGAGGAAAAGCACCGACCCAGACGTCAGTGATAAGGGGGTGGAAACGCACCGACCCACACGTCTGTGATATGGGGGAGGAAAAGCACCGACCCACAGGTCTGTGATATAGGGGGAGGAAACGCAGCGACCCATAAGTCTGTGATATGGGGGAGGAAACGTACCGACCAACACGTCTGTGATATGGGGGAGGAAACGCACCGACCCACACGTCTGTGATATGGGGGAGGAAACGCACCGACCCACAGGTCTGTGATATAGGGGGAGGAAACGCACCGACCCACACGTCTGTGATATGGAGGAGGAAACGCACCGACCCACACGTCAGTGATAAGGGGGAGGAAACGCACCGACCCACACGTCTGTGATATGGGGGAGGAAACGCACCGACCCACACGTCTGTGATATGGGGCAGGAAACGCACCGACCCACAGGTCTGTGATATGGGGGAGGAAACGCACCGACCCACACGTCTGTGATATGGGGCAGGAAACGCACCGACCCACAGGTCTGTGATATGGGGGAGGAAACGCACCGACCCACACGTCTGTGATATGGGGCAGGAAACGCACCGACCCACAGGTCTGTGATATGGGGGAGGAAACGCACCGACCAACAGGTCTGTGATATGGGGGAGGAAACGCACCGACCCACACGTCTGTGATATGGGGGAGGAAACGCACCGACCCAGACGTCTGTGATATGGGGGAGGAAACGCACCGACCAACAGGTCTGTGATATGAGGGAGGTAACGCACCGACCAACAGGTCTGTGATATGGGGGAGAAAACGCACCGACCAACAGGTCTGTGATATGGGGGAGGAAATGCACCGGCCCACACTTCTGTGATATGGGGCAGGAAACGCACCGACCCACATGTCTGTGATATGGGGGAGGAAACGCACCGACCCACACGTCTGTGATATGGGGGAGGAAACGCACCGACCCACACGTCTGTGATATGGGGGGAGGAAACGCACCGACCCACACGTCAGTGATATGGGGGAGGAAACGCACCGACCCACACGACTGTGATATAGGGGAGGAAACGCAATGACACAGACGACTGTGATATGGGGGAGGAAACGCAACGACCCAGACGTCTGTGATATGGGGGAGGAAACGCAACAACCCAGACGTCAGTGATATGGGGGAGGAAACGCACCGACCATCAGGTCTGTGATATGGGGGAGGAAACGCACCGACCCAGACGTCAGTGATATGGGGGAGGAAACGCACCGACCAACAGGTCTGTGATATGGGGGAGGAAACGGACCGACCAACAGCTCTGTGATATGGGGGAGGAATCACACCGACCAACAGGTTCTGTGATATGGGGGAGGAAACGCACCGGCCCACACTTCTGTGATATGGGGCAGGAAACGCACCGACCCACACGTCTGTGATATGGGGGAGGAAACGCACCGACCCACACGTCTGTGATATGGGGGAGGAAACGCACCGACCCACACGACAGTGATAAGGGGGAGGAAATGCACCGACCCACACGTCTGTCATATGGGGGAGGAAACGCACCGAACCACACGTCTGTGAGATGGGGGAGGAAACGCACCGACCCACACGTCTGTGATATGGGGGAGGAAACGCACTGACCCACATGTCTGTGATATGGGGGAGGAAACGCACCGACCCACATGTCTGTGATATGGGGGAGGAAACGCACCGACCCGAGGCCTGTGATATGGGAGAGGAAACGCACCAACCCACACGTCTGTGAAATGGGGGAGGAACCTCACCGAACCATACGTCAGTGATATGGGGGAGGAAACAGAGCGACCCATAAGTCTGTGATATGGGGGAGGAAACGCACCGACCCACATGTCTGTGATATGGGGGAGGAAACGCACCGACCCACAGGTCTGTGATATAGGGGGAGGAAACGCACCGACCCACAGGTCTGTGATACGGGGGGAGGAAACGCACCTACCCACAGGTCTGTGAGTTGGGGGAGGAAACGCACCGACCCACAGGTCTGTGATATGGGGGGAGGAAACGCACCGACCCACACGTCTGTGATATGGGGGAGGAAATGCACCGACCCACACGACTGTGATATGGGGGAGGAAATGCACCGACCCACACGACTGTGATATGGGGGAGGAAACGCAACGACCCAGACTTCAGTGATATGGGGGAGGAAACGCACCGACCCACACGACTGTGATATGGGGGAGGAAACGTAACGACCCAGACGTCTGTGATATGGGGGAGGAAACGCACCGACCCACACGACTGTGATATGGGGGAGGAAACGCAACGACCCAGACGTCAGTGATATGGGGGAGGAAACGCACCGACCAACAGGTCTGTGATATGGGGGAGGAAACGCACCGACCCACACGTCTGTGATATGGGGGAGGAAACGCACCGACCCAGACGTTAGTGATATGGGGGAGGAAACGCACCGACCAACAGGTCTGTGATATGAGGGAGGTAACGCACCGACCAACAGGTCTGTGATATGGGGGAGGAAACGCACCGACCAACAGGTCTGTGATATGGGGGAGGAAATGCACCGGCCCACACTTCTGTGATATGGGGCAGGAAACGCACCGACCCACATGTCTGTGATATGGGGGAGGAAACGCACCGACCCACACGTCTGTGATATGGGGGAGGAAACGCACCGACCCACACGTCAGTGATATGGGGGAGGAAACGCACCGACCCACACGACTGTGATATAGGGGAGGAAACGCAATGACACAGACGACTGTGATATGGGGGAGGAAACGCAACGACCCAGACGTCTGTGATATGGGGGAGGAAACGCAACAACCCAGACGTCAGTGATATGGGGGAGGAAACGCACCGACCATCAGGTCTGTGATATGGGGGAGGAAACGCAGGGACCCAGATGTCTGTGATATGGGGGAGGAAACGCACCGACCCACACGTCTGTGATATGGGGGAGGAAACGCACCGACCCAGACGTCAGTGATATGGGGGAGGAAACGCACCGACCAACAGGTCTGTGATATGGGGGAGGAAACGGACCGACCAACAGCTCTGTGATATGGGGGAGGAATCACACCGACCAACAGTTCTGTGATATGGGGGAGGAAACGCACCGGCCCACACTTCTGTGATATGGGGCAGGAAACGCACCGACCCACACGTCTGTGATATGGGGGAGGAAACGCACCGACCCACACGTCTGTGATATGGGGGAGGAAACGCACCGACCCACACGACAGTGATAAGGGGGAGGAAATGCACCGACCCACACGTCTGTCATATGGGGGAGGAAACGCACCGAACCACACGTCTGTGAGATGGGGGAGGAAACGCACCGACCCACACGTCTGTGAGATGGGGGAGGAAACGCACCGACCCACACGTCTGTGATATGGGGGAGGAAACGCAGCGACCCATAAGTCTGTGATATGGGGGAGGAAACGCACTGACCCACATGTCTGTGATATGGGGGAGGAAACGCACCGACCCGAGGCCTGTGATATGGGAGAGGAAACGCACCAACCCACACGTCTGTGAAATGGGGGAGGAACCTCACCGAACCATACGTCTGTGATATGGGGGAGGAAACGCACCGACCCACACGTCTGTGATATGGGGGAGGAAACTCACCGACCCACATGTCTGAGTTATGGGGGAGGAAATGCAGCGACCCATAAGTCTGTGATATGGGGGAGGAAACGTACCGACCCACACGTCTGTGATATGGGGGAGGAAACGCACCGACCCACACGTCTGTGATATGGGGGAGGAAACGCACCGACCCACACGTCTGTGATATGGGGGAGGAAACGCACAGACCTACATGTCTGTGATAAGGGGGACGAAACGCACCGACCCACACGTCTGTGATATGGGGGAGGAAACGCACCGACCCACACGTCTGTGATATGGGGGAGGAAACGCACCGACCCACACGTCCGTGATATGGGGGAGGAAACGCACCGACCCACAGGTCTGTGATATAGGGGGAGGAAACGCACCGACCCACAGGTCTGTGATATGGGGGAGGAAACGCACCGACCCACAGGTCTGTGATACGGGGGGAGGAAACGCACCGACCCACAGGTCTGTGAGTTGGGGGAGGAAACGCACCGACCCACAGGTCTGTGATATGGGGGGAGGAAACGCACCGACCCACACGTCTGTGATATGGGGGAGGAAATGCACCGACCCACACGACTGTGATATGGGGGAGGAAACGCAACGACCCAGACGTCTGTGATATGGGGGAGGAAACGCACCGACCCACACGACTGTGATATGGGGGAGGAAACGCAACGACCCAGACGTCAGTGATATGGGGGAGGAAACGCACCGACCAACAGGTCTGTGATATGGGGGAGGAAACGCACCGACCCACACGTCTGTGATATGGGGGAGGAAACGCACCGACCCAGACGTTAGTGATATGGGGGCGGAAACGCACCGACCAACAGGTCTGTGATATGGGGGAGGAAACGCACCGACCAACAGGTCTGTGATATGAGGGAGGTAACGCACCGACCAACAGGTCTGTGATATGGGGGAGGAAACGCACCGACCAACAGGTCTGTGATATGGGGGAGGAAATGCACCGGCCCACACTTCTGTGATATGGGGCAGGAAACGCACCGACCCACACGTCAGTGATAAGGGGGAGGAAATGCACCGACCCACACGTCTGTCATATGGGGGAGGAAACGCACCGACCCACACGTCTGTGAGATGGGGGAGGAAACGCACCGACCCATAAGTCTGTGATATGGGGGAGGAAACGCACCGACCCACATGTCTGTGATATGGGGGAGGAAACGCACCGACCCACATGTCTGTGATATGGGGGAGGAAACGCACCGACCCGAGGCCTGTGATATGGGAGAGGAAACTCACCAACCCACACGTCTGTGAAATGGGGGAGGAACCTCACCGAACCATACGTCTGTGATATGGGGGAGGAAACGCACCGACCCACACGTCTGTGATATGGGGGAGGAAACTCACCGACCCACATGTCTGTGATATGGGGGAGGAAATGCAGCGACCCATAAGTCTGTGATATGGGGGAGGAAACGTACCGACCCACACGTCTGTGATATGGGGGAGGAAACGCACCGAACCACACGTCTGTGATATGGGCGTGGAAACGCACCGACCCACACGTCTGTGATATGGGGGAGGAAACGCACCGACCCACACATCTGTGATATGGGGGAGGAATCGCACCGACCCACATGTCTGTGATATGGGGGAGGAAACGCAGCGACCCATAAGTCTGTGATATGGGGGAGGAAACGTACCGACCCACACGTCTCTGATATGGGCGTGGAAACGCACAGACCCACACGTCTGTGATATGGGGGAGGAAACGCACCGACCCACACGTCTGTGATATGGGGGTGGAAATGCACAGACCTACATGTCTGTGATATGGGGGACGAAACGCACCGAACCAGAAGTCTGTGATAAGGGGGACGAAACGCACCGACCCACACGTCTGTGATATGGGGGAGGAAACGCACCGACCCGAGGCCTGTGATATGGGAGAGGAAACTCACCAACCCACACGTCTGTGAAATGGGGGAGGAACCTCACCGAACCATACGTCTGTGATATGGGGGAGGAAACGCACAGACCTACATGTCTGTGATATGGGGGACGAAACGCACCGAACCAGAAGTCTGTGATAAGGGGGACGAAACGCACCGACCCACACGTCTGTGATATGGGGGAGGAAACGCACCGACCCGAGGCCTGTGATATGGGAGAGGAAACTCACCAACCCACACGTCTGTGAAATGGGGGAGGAACCTCACCGAACCATACGTCTGTGATATGGGGGAGGAAACGCACCGACCGACACGTCTGTGATATGGGGGAGGAAACGCACCGACCCACACGTCTGTGATATGGGGGAGGAAACGCAGCGACCCATAAGTCTGTGATATGGGGGAGGAAACGTACCGACCCACACGTCTCTGATATGGGCGTGGAAACGCACAGACCCACACGTCTGTGATATGGGGGAGGAAACGCACCGACCCGAGGACTGTGATATGGGAGAGGAAACGCACCAACCCACAGGTCGGTGATATGGGGGAGGAAACGCACGGACCCACACGTCTGTGATATTGGGGAGGAAACGCACGGACCCACACGTCTGTGTAATGGGGGTGGAAAAGCACGGACACAGACGTCTGTGATATGGGGGAGGAAACGCACCGACCCACATGTTCGTGATATGGGGGTGGAAAAGCACGGACCCAGACATCTGTGATATGGGGGAGGAAACTCACCGACCCACACGTTCGTGATATGGGGGTGGAAAAGCACGGACCCAGACGTCTGTGATGTGGGGGAGGAAACGCACCGACCCACATGTCTGTGATATGTGGGAGGAAACGCACCGACCCACATGTCTGTGATATGGGGGAGGAAACGGGCGCACCCAGAGGTCTGTGATATGGGGGTGGAAACGCACCGAACCACACGTCTGTGATATGGGAGAGGAAACGCACCGACCCATACGTCTGTGATATGGGGGAGGAAACTCACCGACCCACACGTCTGTGATATGGGGAAGGAAACACACCGACCCACACGTCAGTGATATGGGGGAGGAAACGCACCGACCCACACGTCAGTGATATTGGGGGAGGAAACGCACCGACCCACACGTCTGTGATATGGGGGAGGAAACGCACCGACCCACACGTCAGTGATATGGGGGAGGAAACGTACTGAACCACACGTCTGTGATATGGGGGAGGAAACGCACCGACCCAGACGTCTGTGATATGGGGGAGGAAACTCACCGACCCACACGACTGTGATATGGGGGAGGAAACGCACCGACCCACACGTCTGTGATATGGGGGAGGAAACGCACCGACCCAGACGTCAGTGATATTGGGGGAGGAAACGCACCGACCCACAGGTCTGTGATATGCGGGAGGAAATGCACCGACCCACACGTCAGTGATATGGGGGAGGAAACGTACTGAACCACACGTCTGTGATATGGGGGAGGAAACGCACCGACCCAGACGTCTGTGATATGGGGGAGGAAACTCACCGACCCACACGACTGTGATATGGGGGAGGAAACGCACCAACCCAGACGTCTGTGATATGGGGGAGGAAACTCACCGACCCACACGTCTGTGATATGGGGGAGGAAACTCACCGACCCACATGTCTGTGTTATGGGGGAGGAAATGCAGCGACCCATAGGTCTGTGATATGGGGGAGGAAACGTACCGACCCACACGTCTGTGATATGGGGGAGGAAACGCACCGACCCACACGTCTGTGATATGGGCGTGGAAACGCACCGACCCACACGTCTGTGATATGGGGGAGGAAATGCATCGACCCATAAGTCTGTGATATGGGGGAGGAAACGTACCGACCCACACTTCTCTGATATGGGCGTGGAAACGCACCGACCCACACGTCTGTGATATGGCAGAGGAAACGCACCGACCCACACGTCTGTGATATGGGGGAGGAAACGCAGAGACCCACAGGTCTGTGATATAGGGGGAGAAAACGCACCGACCCACAGGTCTGTGATATGGGGGAGGAAACGCACGGACCCACACGTCTGTGATATGGGGGTGGAAAAGCAGTGACCCAGACGTCTGTGATATGGGGGAGGAATCGCACAGACCCACATATTCGTGATATGGGGGTGGAAAAGCACGGACCCATACGTCTGTGATATGGGGGAGGAAACGCACCGACCCACACGTTCGTGATATGGGGGTGGAAAAGCACGGACCCAGATGTCTGTGATATGGGGGAGGAAACGCACCGACCCACATGTCTGTGATATGTGGGAGGAAACGCACCGACCAACATGTCTGTGATATGGGGGTGGAAAAGCACCGACCCGAGGCCTGTGATATGGGAGAGGAAACGCACCAACCCACACGTCTGTGAAATGGGGGAGGAACCTCACCGACCCACACGTCAGTGATATGGGGGAGGAAACGCACCGACCCACACGTCAGTGATATAGGGGAGGAAACGCACCGACCCCAATGTTCGTGATATGGCAGTGGAAACGCACCGACCCACACGTCAGTGATATGGCAGTGGAAACGCACCGACCCACACATCTGTGATATGGGGTAGGAAACGCACCGACCCACTCCTCAGTGATATGGCAGTGGAAACGCACCGACCCACACGTCTGTGATATGGGGGAGGAAACGCACCGACCCACACGTCTGTGATATGGGGGAGGAAACGCACCGACCCACACGTCTGTGATATAGGGGAGGAAACGCACCGACCCACACGTCCGTGATATGGGGGAGGAAACGCACCGACCCACACGTCTGTGATATGTGGGAGGAAACGCACGACCCACACGTCCGTGATATGGGGGAGGAAACGCACCGACCCACAGGTCTGTGATATAGGGGGAGGAAACGCACCGACCCACAGGTCTGTGATATGGGGGAGGAAACGCACCGACCCACAGGTCTGTGATATGGGGGAGGAAACGCACCGAGCCACACGTCTGTGATATGGGGGAGGAAACGCACAGAACTACATGTCTGTGATATGGGGGAGGAAACGCACCGAACCGAAGTCTGTGATAAGGGGGACGAAACGCACCGACCCACACGTCTGTGATATGGGGGAGGAAACGCACCGACCCACATGGCAAGTGATATGGGGGAGGAAACGCACCGACCCGAGGACTGTGATATGGGAGAGGAAACGCACCGACCCACACGTCTGTGATATGGGGGAGGAAACGCAGAGACCCACATGTTCGTGATATGGGGGTGGAAAAGCACGGACCCAGACATCTGTGATATGGGGGAGGAAACTCACCGACCCACACGTTCGTGATATGGGGGTGGAAAAGCACGGACCCAGACGTCTGTGATGTGGGGGAGGAAACGCACCGACCCACATGTCTGTGATATGTGGGAGGAAACGCACCGACCCACATGTCTGTGATATGGGGGAGGAAACGGGCGCACCCAGAGGTCTGTGATATGGGGGTGGAAACGCACCGAACCACACGTCTGTGATATGGGAGAGGAAACGCACCGACCCATACGTCTGTGATATGGGGGAGGAAACTCACCGACCCACACGTCTGTGATATGGGGAAGGAAACACACCGACCCACACGTCAGTGATATGGGGGAGGAAACGCACCGACCCACACGTCAGTGATATTGGGGGAGGAAACGCACCGACCCACACGTCTGTGATATGGGGGAGGAAACGCACCGACCCACACGTCAGTGATATGGGGGAGGAAACGTACTGAACCACACGTCTGTGATATGGGGGAGGAAACGCACCGACCCAGACGTCTGTGATATGGGGGAGGAAACTCACCGACCCACACGACTGTGATATGGGGGAGGAAACGCACCGACCCACACGTCTGTGATATGGGGGAGGAAACGCACCGACCCAGACGTCAGTGATATTGGGGGAGGAAACGCACCGACCCACAGGTCTGTGATATGCGGGAGGAAATGCACCGACCCACACGTCAGTGATATGGGGGAGGAAACGTACTGAACCACACGTCTGTGATATGGGGGAGGAAACGCACCGACCCAGACGTCTGTGATATGGGGGAGGAAACTCACCGACCCACACGACTGTGATATGGGGGAGGAAACGCACCAACCCAGACGTCTGTGATATGGGGGAGGAAACTCACCGACCCACACGACTGTGATATGGGGGAGGAAACAGAGCGACCCATAAGTCTGTGATATGGGGGAGGAAACGCACCGACCCACATGTCTGTGATATGGGGGAGGAAACGCACCGACCCACAGGTCTGTGATATAGGGGGAGGAAACGCACCGACCCACAGGTCTGTGATACGGGGGGAGGAAACGCACCTACCCACAGGTCTGTGAGTTGGGGGAGGAAACGCACCGACCCACAGGTCTGTGATATGGGGGGAGGAAACGCACCGACCCACACGTCTGTGATATGGGGGAGGAAATGCACCGACCCACACGACTGTGATATGGGGGAGGAAATGCACCGACCCACACGACTGTGATATGGGGGAGGAAACGCAACGACCCACTCCTCAGTGATATGGCAGTGGAAACGCACCGACCCACACGTCTGTGATATGGGGGAGGAAACGCACCGACCCACACGTCTGTGATATGGGGGAGGAAACGCACCGACCCACACGTCTGTGATATAGGGGAGGAAACGCACCGACCCACACGTCCGTGATATGGGGGAGGAAACGCACCGACCCACACGTCTGTGATATGTGGGAGGAAACGCACGACCCACACGTCCGTGATATGGGGGAGGAAACGCACCGACCCACAGGTCTGTGATATAGGGGGAGGAAACGCACCGACCCACAGGTCTGTGATATGGGGGAGGAAACGCACCGACCCACAGGTCTGTGATATGGGGGAGGAAACGCACCGAGCCACACGTCTGTGATATGGGGGAGGAAACGCACAGAACTACATGTCTGTGATATGGGGGAGGAAACGCACCGAACCGAAGTCTGTGATAAGGGGGACGAAACGCACCGACCCACACGTCTGTGATATGGGGGAGGAAACGCACCGACCCACATGGCAAGTGATATGGGGGAGGAAACGCACCGACCCGAGGACTGTGATATGGGAGAGGAAACGCACCGACCCACACGTCTGTGATATGGGGGAGGAAACGCAGAGACCCACATGTTCGTGATATGGGGGTGGAAAAGCACGGACCCAGACATCTGTGATATGGGGGAGGAAACTCACCGACCCACACGTTCGTGATATGGGGGTGGAAAAGCACGGACCCAGACGTCTGTGATGTGGGGGAGGAAACGCACCGACCCACATGTCTGTGATATGTGGGAGGAAACGCACCGACCCACATGTCTGTGATATGGGGGAGGAAACGGGCGCACCCAGAGGTCTGTGATATGGGGGTGGAAACGCACCGAACCACACGTCTGTGATATGGGAGAGGAAACGCACCGACCCATACGACTGTGATATGGGGGAGGAAACTCACCGACCCACACGACTGTGATATGGGGGAGGAAACGCACCGACCCACACGTCTGTGATATGGGGGAGGAAACGCACCGACCCAGACGTCAGTGATATTGGGGGAGGAAACGCACCGACCCACAGGTCTGTGATATGCGGGAGGAAATGCACCGACCCACACGTCAGTGATATGGGGGAGGAAACGTACTGAACCACACGTCTGTGATATGGGGGAGGAAACGCACCGACCCAGACGTCTGTGATATGGGGGAGGAAACTCACCGACCCACACGACTGTGATATGGGGGAGGAAACGCACCAACCCAGACGTCTGTGATATGGGGGAGGAAACTCACCGACCCACACGACTGTGATATGGGGGAGGAAACAGAGCGACCCATAAGTCTGTGATATGGGGGAGGAAACGCACCGACCCACATGTCTGTGATATGGGGGAGGAAACGCACCGACCCACAGGTCTGTGATATAGGGGGAGGAAACGCACCGACCCACAGGTCTGTGATACGGGGGGAGGAAACGCACCTACCCACAGGTCTGTGAGTTGGGGGAGGAAACGCACCGACCCACAGGTCTGTGATATGGGGGGAGGAAACGCACCGACCCACACGTCTGTGATATGGGGGAGGAAATGCACCGACCCACACGACTGTGATATGGGGGAGGAAATGCACCGACCCACACGACTGTGATATGGGGGAGGAAACGCAACGACCCAGACTTCAGTGATATGGGGGAGGAAACGCACCGACCCACACGACTGTGATATGGGGGAGGAAACGTAACGACCCAGACGTCTGTGATATGGGGGAGGAAACGCACCGACCCACACGACTGTGATATGGGGGAGGAAACGCAACGACCCAGACGTCAGTGATATGGGGGAGGAAACGCACCGACCAACAGGTCTGTGATATGGGGGAGGAAACGCACCTACCCACACGTCTGTGATATGGGGGAGGAAACGCACCGACCCAGACGTTAGTGATATGGGGGAGGAAACGCACCGACCAACAGGTCTGTGATATGAGGGAGGTAACGCACCGACCAACAGGTCTGTGATATGGGGGAGGAAACGCACCGACCAACAGGTCTGTGATATGGGGGAGGAAATGCACCGGCCCACACTTCTGTGATATGGGGCAGGAAACGCACCGACCCACATGTCTGTGATATGGGGGAGGAAACGCACCGACCCACACGTCTGTGATATGGGGGAGGAAACGCACCGACCCACACGTCAGTGATATGGGGGAGGAAACGCACCGACCCACACGACTGTGATATAGGGGAGGAAACGCAATGACACAGACGACTGTGATATGGGGGAGGAAACGCAACGACCCAGACGTCTGTGATATGGGGGAGGAAACGCAACAACCCAGACGTCAGTGATATGGGGGAGGAAACGCACCGACCATCAGGTCTGTGATATGGGGGAGGAAACGCAGGGACCCAGATGTCTGTGATATGGGGGAGGAAACGCACCGACCCACACGTCTGTGATATGGGGGAGGAAACGCACCGACCCAGACGTCAGTGATATGGGGGAGGAAACGCACCGACCAACAGGTCTGTGATATGGGGGAGGAAACGGACCGACCAACAGCTCTGTGATATGGGGGAGGAATCACACCGACCAACAGTTCTGTGATATGGGGGAGGAAACGCACCGGCCCACACTTCTGTGATATGGGGCAGGAAACGCACCGACCCACACGTCTGTGATATGGGGGAGGAAACGCACCGACCCACACGTCTGTGATATGGGGGAGGAAACGCACCGACCCACACGACAGTGATAAGGGGGAGGAAATGCACCGACCCACACGTCTGTCATATGGGGGAGGAAACGCACCGAACCACACGTCTGTGAGATGGGGGAGGAAACGCACCGACCCACACGTCTGTGAGATGGGGGAGGAAACGCACCGACCCACACGTCTGTGATATGGGGGAGGAAACGCAGCGACCCATAAGTCTGTGATATGGGGGAGGAAACGCACTGACCCACATGTCTGTGATATGGGGGAGGAAACGCACCGACCCGAGGCCTGTGATATGGGAGAGGAAACGCACCAACCCACACGTCTGTGAAATGGGGGAGGAACCTCACCGAACCATACGTCTGTGATATGGGGGAGGAAACTCACCGACCCACATGTCTGAGTTATGGGGGAGGAAATGCAGCGACCCATAAGTCTGTGATATGGGGGAGGAAACGTACCGACCCACACGTCTGTGATATGGGGGAGGAAACGCACCGACCCACACGTCTGTGATATGGGGGAGGAAACGCAGCGACCCATAAGTCTGTGATATGGGGGAGGAAACGTACCGACCAACACGTCTGTGATATGGGGGAGGAAACGCACCGACCCGAGGACTGTGATATGGGAGAGGAAACGCACCGACCCACACGTCTGTGATATGGGGGAGGAAACGCACAGACCTACATGTCTGTGATAAGGGGGACGAAACGCACCGACCCACACGTCTGTGATATGGGGGAGGAAACGCACCGACCCACACGTCTGTGATATGGGGGAGGAAACGCACCGACCCACACGTCCGTGATATGGGGGAGGAAACGCACCGACCCACAGGTCTGTGATATAGGGGGAGGAAACGCACCGACCCACACGTCTGTGATATGGGGGAGGAAACGCACCGACCCACACGTCTGTGATATGGGGGAGGAAACGCACCGACCCACAGGTCTGTGATATGGGGGGAGGAAACGCACCGACCCACACGTCTGTGATATGGGGGAGGAAATGCACCGACCCACACGACTGTGATATGGGGGAGGAAATGCACCGACCCACACGACTGTGATAAGGGGGAGGAAACGCAACGACCCAGACTTCAGTGATATGGGGGAGGAAACGCACCGACCCACACGACTGTGATATGGGGGAGGAAACGCAACGACCCAGACGTCTGTGATATGGGGGAGGAAACGCACCGACCCACACGACTGTGATATGGGGGAGGAAACGCAACGACCCACACGTCTGTGATATGGGGGAGGAAACGCACCGACCCACACGACTGTGATATGGGGGAGGAAACGCAACGACCCAGATGTCTGTGATATGGGGGAGGAAACGCACCGACCCACACGTCTGTGATATGGGTGTGGAAACGCACCGACCAACAGGTCTGTGATATGGGGGAGGAAACTCACCGACCCACACGTCTGTGATATGGGGGAGGAAACTCACCGACCAACAGGTCTGTGATATGGGGGAGGAAACGCACCGACCCACACGTCTGTGATATGGGGGAGGAAACGCACCGACCCAGACGTTAGTGATATGGGGGCGGAAACGCACCGACCAACAGGTCTGTGATATGGGGGAGGAAACGCACCGACCAACAGGTCTGTGATATGGGGGAGGAAATGCACCGGCCCACACTTCTGTGATATGGGGCAGGAAACGCACCGACCCACACGTCAGTGATAAGGGGGAGGAAATGCACCGACCCACACGTCTGTCATATGGGGGAGGAAACGCACCGACCCACACGTCTGTGAGATGGGGGAGGAAACGCACCGACCCACACGTCTGTGAGATGGGGGAGGAAACGCACCGACCCACACGTCTGTGATATGTGGGAGGAAACGCACCGACCCACACGTCTGTGATATGGGGGAGGAAACGCACCGACCCACACGTCTGTGATATGGGGGAGGAAACGCACCGACCCACACGTCAGTGATAAGGGGGAGGAAATGCACCGACCCACACGTCTGTCATATGGGTGAGGAAACGCACCGACCCACACGTCTGTGAGATGGGGGAGGAAACGCACCGACCCACACGTCTGTGAGATGGGGGAGGAAACGCACCGACCCACAGGTCTGTGATATAGGGGGAGGAAACGCACCGACCCACAGGTCTGTGATACGGGGGGAGGAAACGCACCGACCCACACGTCTGTGATATGGGGGACGAAATGCACCGACCCACACGACTGTGATATGGGGGAGGAAATGCACCGACCCACACGACTGTGATATGGGGGAGGAAACGCACCGACCCACACGACTGTGATATGGGGGAGGAAACGCACCGACCCACACGACTGTGATATGGGGGAGGAAACGCAACGACCCAGACGTCAGTGATATGGGGGAGGAAACGCACCGACCAACAGGTCTGTGATATGGGGGAGGAAACGCACCGACCCACACGTCTGTGATATGGGGGAGGAAACGCACCGACCCAGACGTCTGTGATATGGGGGAGGAAACGCACCGACCAACAGGTCTGTGATATGAGGGAGGTAACGCACCGACCAACAGGTCTGTGATATGGGGGAGGAAACGCACCGACCAACAGGTCTGTGATATGGGGGAGGAAATGCACCGGCCCACACTTCTGTGATATGGGGCAGGAAACGCACCGACCCACATGTCTGTGATATGGGGGAGGAAACGCACCGACCCACACGTCTGTGATATGGGGGAGGAAACGCACCGACCCACACGTCTGTGATATGGGGGGAGGAAACGCACCGACCCACACGTCAGTGATATGGGGGAGGAAACGCAGCGACCCACATGTCTGTGATATGGGGGAGGAAACGCACCGACCCGAGGACTGTGATATGGGAGAGGAAACGCACCAACCCACACGTCTGTGAAATGGGGGAGGAACCTCACCGAACCATACGTCTGTGATATGGGGGAGGAAACTCACCGACCCACACGACTGTGATATGGGGGAGGAAACGCACCGACCCACATGTCTGTGATATGGGGGAAAAAAACGCAGCGACCCATAAGTCTGTGATATGGGGGAGGAAACGCACCGACCCAGACGTCTGTGATATGGGCGTGGAAACGCACCGACCCACACGTCTGTGATATGGGGGAGGAAACGCACCGACCCGAGGACTGTGATATGGGGGAGGAAACGCACCGACCCAGACGTCTGTGATATGGGCGTGGAAACGCACCGACCCACACGTCTGTGATATGGGAGAGGAAACGCACCGACCCACACGTCTGTGATATGGGGAAGGAAACGCACAGACCTACATGTCTGTGATATGGGGGAGGAAACGCACCGACCCACACGTCTGTGATAAGGGGGACGAAACGCACCGACCCACACGTCTGTGATATGGGGGAGGAAACGCACCGACCCACAGGTCTGTGATATAGGGGGAGGAAACGCACCGACCCACACGTCCGTGATATGGGGGAGGAAACACACCGACCCACATGTCTGTGATATAGGGGGAGGAAACGCACCGACCCACAGGTCTGTGATATGGGGGAGGAAACGCACCGACCCACACGTCCGTCATATGGGGGAGGAAACGCACCGACCCACAGGTCTGTGATATGGGGGAGGAAACGCACCGACCCACAGGTCTGTGATACGGGGGGAGGAAACGCACCGACCCACAGGTCTGTGAGTTGGGGGAGGAAACGCACCGACCCACAGGTCTGTGATATGGGGGAGGAAACGCACAGACCCACAGGTCTGTGATATGGGGGAGGAAACGCACAGACCCACAGGTCTGTGATATGGGGGAGGAAACGCACAGACCCACAGGTCTGTGATATGGGGGAGGAAACGCACCGACCCACACGTCTGTGATATGGGGGAGGAAACGCACCGACCCACACGTCTGTGATATGGAGGAGGAAACGCACCGACCCACACGTCTGTGATATGGGGGAGGAAACGCACCGACCCACACGTCTGTGATATGGGGGAGGAAACGCACCGACCCACACGTCTGTCATATGGGGGAGGAAACGCACCGACCTACACTTCTGTGATATGGGGGAGGAAACGGACCGACCCACACGTCTGTCATATGGGGGAGGAAACGCACCGACCTACACTTCTGTGATATGGGGGAGGAAACGCACCGACCCACACGTCTGTCATATGGGGGAGGAAACGCACCGACCTACACTTCTGTGATATGGGGGAGGAAACGGACGGTCCCAAACGTCTGTGATATGTGGGAGGAAACGCACCGACCCACACGTCAGTGATAAGGGGGTGGAAACGCACCGACCCACACGTCTTTGATATGGGGGAGGAAACGCACCGACCCACACGTCTGTGAGATGGGGGAGGAAAAGCACCGACCCAGACGTCAGTGATAAGGGGGTGGAAACGCACCGACCCACACGTCTGTGATATGGGGGAGGAAAAGCACCGACCCACAGGTCTGTGATATAGGGGGAGGAAACGCAGCGACCCATAAGTCTGTGATATGGGGGAGGAAACGTACCGACCAACACGTCTGTGATATGGGGGAGGAAACGCACCGACCCACACGTCTGTGATATGGGGGAGGAAACGCACCGACCCACAGGTCTGTGATATAGGGGGAGGAAACGCACCGACCCACACGTCTGTGATATGGAGGAGGAAACGCACCGACCCACACGTCAGTGATATGGGGGAGGAAACGCACCGACCCACACGTCTGTGATATGGGGGAGGAAACGCACCGACCCACACGTCTGTGATATGGGGCAGGAAACGCACCGACACACACGTCTGTGATATGGGGGAGGAAACGCACCGACCCACACGTCAGTGATAAGGGGGAGGAAATGCACCGACCCACACGTCTGTGAGATGGGGGAGGAAACGCACCGACCCACACGTCTGTGAGATGGGGGAGGAAACGCACCGACCCACACGTCTGTGAGATGGGGGAGGAAACGCACCGACCCACACGTCTGTGATATAGGGGGAGGAAACGCACCGACCCACAGGTCTGTGATACGGGGGGAGGAAACGCACCGACCCACACGTCTGTGATATGGGGGAGGAAATGCACCGACCCACACGACTGTGATATGGGGGAGGAAATGCACCGACCCACACGACTGTGATATGGGGGAGGAAACGCACCGACCCACACGACTGTGATATGGGGGAGGAAACGCACCGACCCACACGACTGTGATATGGGGGAGGAAACGCACCGACCCACACGTCTGTGATATGGGGGAGGAAACGCACCGACCAACAGGTCTGTGATATGGGGGAGGAAACGCACCGACCCACACGTCTGTGATATGGGGGAGGAAACGCACCGACCCAGACGTCTGTGATATGGGGGAGGAAACGCACCGACCAACAGGTCTGTGATATGAGGGAGGTAACGCACCGACCAACAGGTCTGTGATATGGGGGAGAAAACGCACCGACCAACAGGTCTGTGATATGGGGGAGGAAATGCACCGGCCCACACTTCTGTGATATGGGGCAGGAAACGCACCGACCCACATGTCTGTGATATGGGGGAGGAAACGCACCGACCCACACGTCTGTGATATGGGGGAGGAAACGCACCGACCCACACGTCTGTGATATGGGGGGAGGAAACGCACCGACCCACACGTCAGTGATATGGGGGAGGAAACGCACCGACCCACACGACTGTGATATAGGGGAGGAAACGCAATGACACAGACGACTGTGATATGGGGGAGGAAACGCAACGACCCAGACGTCTGTGATATGGGGGAGGAAACGCAACAACCCAGACGTCAGTGATATGGGGGAGGAAACGCACCGACCATCAGGTCTGTGATATGGGGGAGGAAACGCACCGACCCAGACGTCAGTGATATGGGGGAGGAAACGCACCGACCAACAGGTCTGTGATATGGGGGAGGAAACGGACCGACCAACAGCTCTGTGATATGGGGGAGGAATCACACCGACCAACAGGTTCTGTGATATGGGGGAGGAAACGCACCGACCCACACTTCTGTGATATGGGGCAGGAAACGCACCGACCCACACGTCTGTGATATGGGGGAGGAAACGCACCGACCCACACGTCTGTGATATGGGGGAGGAAACGCACCGACCCACACGACAGTGATAAGGGGGAGGAAATGCACCGACCCACACGTCTGTCATATGGGGGAGGAAACGCACCGAACCACACGTCTGTGAGATGGGGGAGGAAACGCACCGACCCACACGTCTGTGATATGGGGGAGGAAACGCACTGACCCACATGTCTGTGATATGGGGGAGGAAACGCACCGACCCACATGTCTGTGATATGGGGGAGGAAACGCACCGACCCGAGGCCTGTGATATGGGAGAGGAAACGCACCAACCCACACGTCTGTGAAATGGGGGAGGAACCTCACCGAACCATACGTCAGTGATATGGGGGAGGAAACAGAGCGACCCATAAGTCTGTGATATGGGGGAGGAAACGCACCGACCCACATGTCTGTGATATGGGGGAGGAAACGCACCGACCCACAGGTCTGTGATATAGGGGGAGGAAACGCACCGACCCACAGGTCTGTGATACGGGGGGAGGAAACGCACCTACCCACAGGTCTGTGAGTTGGGGGAGGAAACGCACCGACCCACAGGTCTGTGATATGGGGGGAGGAAACGCACCGACCCACACGTCTGTGATATGGGGGAGGAAATGCACCGACCCACACGACTGTGATATGGGGGAGGAAATGCACCGACCCACACGACTGTGATATGGGGGAGGAAACGTAACGACCCAGACGTCTGTGATATGGGGGAGGAAACGCACCGACCCACACGACTGTGATATGGGGGAGGAAACGCAACGACCCAGACGTCAGTGATATGGGGGAGGAAACGCACCGACCAACAGGTCTGTGATATGGGGGAGGAAACGCACCGACCCACACGTCTGTGATATGGGGGAGGAAACGCACCGACCCAGACGTTAGTGATATGGGGGAGGAAACGCACCGACCAACAGGTCTGTGATATGAGGGAGGTAACGCACCGACCAACAGGTCTGTGATATGGGGGAGGAAACGCACCGACCAACAGGTCTGTGATATGGGGGAGGAAATGCACCGGCCCACACTTCTGTGATATGGGGCAGGAAACGCACCGACCCACATGTCTGTGATATGGGGGAGGAAACGCACCGACCCACACGTCTGTGATATGGGGGAGGAAACGCACCGACCCACACGACTGTGATATAGGGGAGGAAACGCAATGACACAGACGACTGTGATATGGGGGAGGAAACGCACCGACCCACACGTCAGTGATATGGGGGAGGAAACGCACCGACCCACACTTCTGTGATATAGGGGAGGAAACGCAATGACACAGACGACTGTGATATGGGGGAGGAAACGCAACGACCCAGACGTCTGTGATATGGGGGAGGAAACGCAACAACCCAGACGTCAGTGATATGGGGGAGGAAACGCACCGACCATCAGGTCTGTGATATGGGGGAGGAAACGCAGGGACCCAGATGTCTGTGATATGGGGGAGGAAACGCACCGACCCACACGTCTGTGATATGGGGGAGGAAACGCACCGACCCAGACGTCAGTGATATGGGGGAGGAAACGCACCGACCAACAGGTCTGTGATATGGGGGAGGAAACGGACCGACCAACAGCTCTGTGATATGGGGGAGGAATCACACCGACCAACAGTTCTGTGATATGGGGGAGGAAACGCACCGGCCCACACTTCTGTGATATGGGGCAGGAAACGCACCGACCCACACGTCTGTGATATGGGGGAGGAAACGCACCGACCCACACGTCTGTGATATGGGGGAGGAAACGCACCGACCCACACGACAGTGATAAGGGGGAGGAAATGCACCGACCCACACGTCTGTCATATGGGGGAGGAAACGCACCGAACCACACGTCTGTGAGATGGGGGAGGAAACGCACCGACCCACACGTCTGTGAGATGGGGGAGGAAACGCACCGACCCACACGTCTGTGATATGGGGGAGGAAACGCAGCGACCCATAAGTCTGTGATATGGGGGAGGAAACGCACTGACCCACATGTCTGTGATATGGGGGAGGAAACGCACCGACCCGAGGCCTGTGATATGGGAGAGGAAACGCACCAACCCACACGTCTGTGAAATGGGGGAGGAACCTCACCGAACCATACGTCTGTGATATGGGGGAGGAAACGCACCGACCCACACGTCTGTGATATGGGGGAGGAAACTCACCGACCCACATGTCTGAGTTATGGGGGAGGAAATGCAGCGACCCATAAGTCTGTGATATGGGGGAGGAAACGTACCGACCCACACGTCTGTGATATGGGGGAGGAAACGCACCGACCCACACGTCTGTGATATGGGGGAGGAAACGCAGCGACCCATAAGTCTGTGATATGGGGGAGGAAACGTACCGACCAACACGTCTGTGAAATGGGGGAGGAAACGCACCGACCCACACGTCTGTGATATGGGGGAGGAAACGCACAGACCTACATGTCTGTGATAAGGGGGACGAAACGCACCGACCCACACGTCTGTGATATGGGGGAGGAAACGCACCGACCCACACGTCTGTGATATGGGGGAGGAAACGCACCGACCCACACGTCCGTGATATGGGGGAGGAAACGCACCGACCCACAGGTCTGTGATATAGGGGGAGGAAACGCACCGACCCACAGGTCTGTGATATGGGGGAGGAAACGCACCGACCCACAGGTCTGTGATACGGGGGGAGGAAACGCACCGACCCACAGGTCTGTGAGTTGGGGGAGGAAACGCACCGACCCACAGGTCTGTGATATGGGGGGAGGAAACGCACCGACCCACACGTCTGTGATATGGGGGAGGAAATGCACCGACCCACACGACTGTGATATGGGGGAGGAAATGCACCGACCCACACGACTGTGATATGGGGGAGGAAACGCAACGACCCAGACGTCTGTGATATGGGGGAGGAAACGCACCGACCCACACGACTGTGATATGGGGGAGGAAACGCAACGACCCAGACGTCAGTGATATGGGGGAGGAAACGCACCGACCAACACGTCTGTGATATGGGGGAGGAAACGCACCGACCCACACGTCTGTGATATGGGGGAGGAAACGCACCGACCCAGACGTTAGTGATATGGGGGCGGAAACGCACCGACCAACAGGTCTGTGATATGGGGGAGGAAACGCACCGACCAACAGGTCTGTGATATGAGGGAGGTAACGCACCGACCAACAGGTCTGTGATATGGGGGAGGAAACGCACCGACCAACAGGTCTGTGATATGGGGGAGGAAATGCACCGGCCCACACGTCAGTGATAAGGGGGAGGAAATGCACCGACCCACACGTCTGTCATATGGGGGAGGAAACGCACCGACCCACACGTCTGTGAGATGGGGGAGGAAACGCACCGACCCACACGTCTGTGATATGGGGGAGGAAACGCACCGACCCACACGTCTGTGATATGGGGGAGGAAACGCACCGACCCACACGTCAGTGATAAGGGGGAGGAAATGCACCGACCCACACGTCTGTCATATGGGTGAGGAAACGCACCGACCCACACGTCTGTGAGATGGGGGAGGAAACGCACCGACCCACACGTCTGTGAGATGGGGGAGGAAACGCACCGACCCACAGGTCTGTGATATAGGGGGAGGAAACGCACCGACCCACAGGTCTGTGATACGGGGGGAGGAAACGCACCGACCCACACGTCTGTGATATGGGGGACGAAATGCACCGACCCACACGACTGTGATATGGGGGAGGAAATGCACCGACCCACACGACTGTGATATGGGGGAGGAAACGCACCGACCCACACGACTGTGATATGGGGGAGGAAACGCACCGACCCACACGACTGTGATATGGGGGAGGAAACGCAACGACCCAGACGTCAGTGATATGGGGGAGGAAACGCACCGACCAACAGGTCTGTGATATGGGGGAGGAAACGCACCGACCCACACGTCTGTGATATGGGGGAGGAAACGCACCGACCCAGACGTCTGTGATATGGGGGAGGAAACGCACCGACCAACAGGTCTGTGATATGAGGGAGGTAACGCACCGACCAACAGGTCTGTGATATGGGGGAGGAAACGCACCGACCAACAGGTCTGTGATATGGGGGAGGAAATGCACCGGCCCACACTTCTGTGATATGGGGCAGGAAACGCACCGACCCACATGTCTGTGATATGGGGGAGGAAACGCACCGACCCACACGTCTGTGATATGGGGGAGGAAACGCACCGACCCACACGTCTGTGATATGGGGGGAGGAAACGCACCGACCCACACGTCAGTGATATGGGGGAGGAAACGCAGCGACCCACATGTCTGTGATATGGGGGAGGAAACGCACCGACCCGAGGACTGTGATATGGGAGAGGAAACGCACCAACCCACACGTCTGTGAAATGGGGGAGGAACCTCACCGAACCATACGTCTGTGATATGGGGGAGGAAACTCACCGACCCACACGACTGTGATATGGGGGAGGAAACGCACCGACCCACATGTCTGTGATATGGGGGAAAAAAACGCAGCGACCCATAAGTCTGTGATATGGGGGAGGAAACGCACCGACCCAGACGTCTGTGATATGGGCGTGGAAACGCACCGACCCACACGTCTGTGATATGGGGGAGGAAACGCACCGACCCGAGGACTGTGATATGGGGGAGGAAACGCACCGACCCAGACGTCTGTGATATGGGCGTGGAAACGCACCGACCCACACGTCTGTGATATGGGAGAGGAAACGCACCGACCCACACGTCTGTGATATGGGGAAGGAAACGCACAGACCTACATGTCTGTGATATGGGGGAGGAAACGCACCGACCCACACGTCTGTGATAAGGGGGACGAAACGCACCGACCCACACGTCTGTGATATGGGGGAGGAAACGCACCGACCCACAGGTCTGTGATATAGGGGGAGGAAACGCACCGACCCACACGTCCGTGATATGGGGGAGGAAACACACCGACCCACATGTCTGTGATATAGGGGGAGGAAACGCACCGACCCACAGGTCTGTGATATGGGGGAGGAAACGCACCGACCCACACGTCCGTCATATGGGGGAGGAAACGCACCGACCCACAGGTCTGTGATATGGGGGAGGAAACGCACCGACCCACAGGTCTGTGATACGGGGGGAGGAAACGCACCGACCCACAGGTCTGTGAGTTGGGGGAGGAAACGCACCGACCCACAGGTCTGTGATATGGGGGAGGAAACGCACAGACCCACAGGTCTGTGATATGGGGGAGGAAACGCACAGACCCACAGGTCTGTGATATGGGGGAGGAAACGCACAGACCCACAGGTCTGTGATATGGGGGAGGAAACGCACCGACCCACACGTCTGTGATATGGGGGAGGAAACGCACCGACCCACACGTCTGTGATATGGAGGAGGAAACGCACCGACCCACACGTCTGTGATATGGGGGAGGAAACGCACCGACCCACACGTCTGTGATATGGGGGAGGAAACGCACCGACCCACACGTCTGTCATATGGGGGAGGAAACGCACCGACCTACACTTCTGTGATATGGGGGAGGAAACGGACCGACCCACACGTCTGTCATATGGGGGAGGAAACGCACCGACCTACACTTCTGTGATATGGGGGAGGAAACGCACCGACCCACACGTCTGTCATATGGGGGAGGAAACGCACCGACCTACACTTCTGTGATATGGGGGAGGAAACGGACGGTCCCAAACGTCTGTGATATGTGGGAGGAAACGCACCGACCCACACGTCAGTGATAAGGGGGTGGAAACGCACCGACCCACACGTCTTTGATATGGGGGAGGAAACGCACCGACCCACACGTCTGTGAGATGGGGGAGGAAAAGCACCGACCCAGACGTCAGTGATAAGGGGGTGGAAACGCACCGACCCACACGTCTGTGATATGGGGGAGGAAAAGCACCGACCCACAGGTCTGTGATATAGGGGGAGGAAACGCAGCGACCCATAAGTCTGTGATATGGGGGAGGAAACGTACCGACCAACACGTCTGTGATATGGGGGAGGAAACGCACCGACCCACACGTCTGTGATATGGGGGAGGAAACGCACCGACCCACAGGTCTGTGATATAGGGGGAGGAAACGCACCGACCCACACGTCTGTGATATGGAGGAGGAAACGCACCGACCCACACGTCAGTGATATGGGGGAGGAAACGCACCGACCCACACGTCTGTGATATGGGGGAGGAAACGCACCGACCCACACGTCTGTGATATGGGGCAGGAAACGCACCGACACACACGTCTGTGATATGGGGGAGGAAACGCACCGACCCACACGTCAGTGATAAGGGGGAGGAAATGCACCGACCCACACGTCTGTGAGATGGGGGAGGAAACGCACCGACCCACACGTCTGTGAGATGGGGGAGGAAACGCACCGACCCACACGTCTGTGAGATGGGGGAGGAAACGCACCGACCCACACGTCTGTGATATAGGGGGAGGAAACGCACCGACCCACAGGTCTGTGATACGGGGGGAGGAAACGCACCGACCCACACGTCTGTGATATGGGGGAGGAAATGCACCGACCCACACGACTGTGATATGGGGGAGGAAATGCACCGACCCACACGACTGTGATATGGGGGAGGAAACGCACCGACCCACACGACTGTGATATGGGGGAGGAAACGCACCGACCCACACGACTGTGATATGGGGGAGGAAACGCACCGACCCACACGTCTGTGATATGGGGGAGGAAACGCACCGACCAACAGGTCTGTGATATGGGGGAGGAAACGCACCGACCCACACGTCTGTGATATGGGGGAGGAAACGCACCGACCCAGACGTCTGTGATATGGGGGAGGAAACGCACCGACCAACAGGTCTGTGATATGAGGGAGGTAACGCACCGACCAACAGGTCTGTGATATGGGGGAGAAAACGCACCGACCAACAGGTCTGTGATATGGGGGAGGAAATGCACCGGCCCACACTTCTGTGATATGGGGCAGGAAACGCACCGACCCACATGTCTGTGATATGGGGGAGGAAACGCACCGACCCACACGTCTGTGATATGGGGGAGGAAACGCACCGACCCACACGTCTGTGATATGGGGGGAGGAAACGCACCGACCCACACGTCAGTGATATGGGGGAGGAAACGCACCGACCCACACGACTGTGATATAGGGGAGGAAACGCAATGACACAGACGACTGTGATATGGGGGAGGAAACGCAACGACCCAGACGTCTGTGATATGGGGGAGGAAACGCAACAACCCAGACGTCAGTGATATGGGGGAGGAAACGCACCGACCATCAGGTCTGTGATATGGGGGAGGAAACGCACCGACCCAGACGTCAGTGATATGGGGGAGGAAACGCACCGACCAACAGGTCTGTGATATGGGGGAGGAAACGGACCGACCAACAGCTCTGTGATATGGGGGAGGAATCACACCGACCAACAGGTTCTGTGATATGGGGGAGGAAACGCACCGACCCACACTTCTGTGATATGGGGCAGGAAACGCACCGACCCACACGTCTGTGATATGGGGGAGGAAACGCACCGACCCACACGTCTGTGATATGGGGGAGGAAACGCACCGACCCACACGACAGTGATAAGGGGGAGGAAATGCACCGACCCACACGTCTGTCATATGGGGGAGGAAACGCACCGAACCACACGTCTGTGAGATGGGGGAGGAAACGCACCGACCCACACGTCTGTGATATGGGGGAGGAAACGCACTGACCCACATGTCTGTGATATGGGGGAGGAAACGCACCGACCCACATGTCTGTGATATGGGGGAGGAAACGCACCGACCCGAGGCCTGTGATATGGGAGAGGAAACGCACCAACCCACACGTCTGTGAAATGGGGGAGGAACCTCACCGAACCATACGTCAGTGATATGGGGGAGGAAACAGAGCGACCCATAAGTCTGTGATATGGGGGAGGAAACGCACCGACCCACATGTCTGTGATATGGGGGAGGAAACGCACCGACCCACAGGTCTGTGATATAGGGGGAGGAAACGCACCGACCCACAGGTCTGTGATACGGGGGGAGGAAACGCACCTACCCACAGGTCTGTGAGTTGGGGGAGGAAACGCACCGACCCACAGGTCTGTGATATGGGGGGAGGAAACGCACCGACCCACACGTCTGTGATATGGGGGAGGAAATGCACCGACCCACACGACTGTGATATGGGGGAGGAAATGCACCGACCCACACGACTGTGATATGGGGGAGGAAACGTAACGACCCAGACGTCTGTGATATGGGGGAGGAAACGCACCGACCCACACGACTGTGATATGGGGGAGGAAACGCAACGACCCAGACGTCAGTGATATGGGGGAGGAAACGCACCGACCAACAGGTCTGTGATATGGGGGAGGAAACGCACCGACCCACACGTCTGTGATATGGGGGAGGAAACGCACCGACCCAGACGTTAGTGATATGGGGGAGGAAACGCACCGACCAACAGGTCTGTGATATGAGGGAGGTAACGCACCGACCAACAGGTCTGTGATATGGGGGAGGAAACGCACCGACCAACAGGTCTGTGATATGGGGGAGGAAATGCACCGGCCCACACTTCTGTGATATGGGGCAGGAAACGCACCGACCCACATGTCTGTGATATGGGGGAGGAAACGCACCGACCCACACGTCTGTGATATGGGGGAGGAAACGCACCGACCCACACGACTGTGATATAGGGGAGGAAACGCAATGACACAGACGACTGTGATATGGGGGAGGAAACGCACCGACCCACACGTCAGTGATATGGGGGAGGAAACGCACCGACCCACACGACTGTGATATAGGGGAGGAAACGCAATGACACAGACGACTGTGATATGGGGGAGGAAACGCAACGACCCAGACGTCTGTGATATGGGGGAGGAAACGCAACAACCCAGACGTCAGTGATATGGGGGAGGAAACGCACCGACCATCAGGTCTGTGATATGGGGGAGGAAACGCAGGGACCCAGATGTCTGTGATATGGGGGAGGAAACGCACCGACCCACACGTCTGTGATATGGGGGAGGAAACGCACCGACCCAGACGTCAGTGATATGGGGGAGGAAACGCACCGACCAACAGGTCTGTGATATGGGGGAGGAAACGGACCGACCAACAGCTCTGTGATATGGGGGAGGAATCACACCGACCAACAGTTCTGTGATATGGGGGAGGAAACGCACCGGCCCACACTTCTGTGATATGGGGCAGGAAACGCACCGACCCACACGTCTGTGATATGGGGGAGGAAACGCACCGACCCACACGTCTGTGATATGGGGGAGGAAACGCACCGACCCACACGACAGTGATAAGGGGGAGGAAATGCACCGACCCACACGTCTGTCATATGGGGGAGGAAACGCACCGAACCACACGTCTGTGAGATGGGGGAGGAAACGCACCGACCCACACGTCTGTGAGATGGGGGAGGAAACGCACCGACCCACACGTCTGTGATATGGGGGAGGAAACGCAGCGACCCATAAGTCTGTGATATGGGGGAGGAAACGCACTGACCCACATGTCTGTGATATGGGGGAGGAAACGCACCGACCCGAGGCCTGTGATATGGGAGAGGAAACGCACCAACCCACACGTCTGTGAAATGGGGGAGGAACCTCACCGAACCATACGTCTGTGATATGGGGGAGGAAACGCACCGACCCACACGTCTGTGATATGGGGGAGGAAACTCACCGACCCACATGTCTGAGTTATGGGGGAGGAAATGCAGCGACCCATAAGTCTGTGATATGGGGGAGGAAACGTACCGACCCACACGTCTGTGATATGGGGGAGGAAACGCACCGACCCACACGTCTGTGATATGGGGGAGGAAACGCAGCGACCCATAAGTCTGTGATATGGGGGAGGAAACGTACCGACCAACACGTCTGTGAAATGGGGGAGGAAACGCACCGACCCACACGTCTGTGATATGGGGGAGGAAACGCACAGACCAACAGGTCTGTGATATGAGGGAGGTAACGCACCGACCAACAGGTCTGTGATATGGGGGAGGAAACGCACCGACCAACAGGTCTGTGATATGGGGGAGGAAATGCACCGGCCCACACGTCAGTGATAAGGGGGAGGAAATGCACCGACCCACACGTCTGTCATATGGGGGAGGAAACGCACCGACCCACACGTCTGTGAGATGGGGGAGGAAACGCACCGACCCACACGTCTGTGAGATGGGGGAGGAAACGCACCGACCCACACGTCTGTGAGATGGGGGAGGAAACGCACCGACCCGAGGCCTGTGATATGGGAGAGGAAACTCACCAACCCACACGTCTGTGAAATGGGGGAGGAACCTCACCGAACCATACGTCTGTGATATGGGGGAGGAAACGCACCGACCCACACGTCTGTGATATGGGGGAGGAAACTCACCGACCCACATGTCTGTGTTATGGGGGAGGAAATGCAGCGACCCATAAGTCTGTGATATGGGGGAGGAAACGTACCGACCCACACGTCTGTGATATGGGGGAGGAAACGCACCGAACCACACGTCTGTGATATGGGCGTGGAAACGCACCGACCCACACGTCTGTGATATGGGGGAGGAAACGCACCGACCCACACATCTGTGATATGGGGGAGGAATCGCACCGACCCACATGTCTGTGATATGGGGGAGGAAACGCAGCGACCCATAAGTCTGTGATATGGGGGAGGAAACGTACCGACCCACACGTCTCTGATATGGGCGTGGAAACGCACAGACCCACACGTCTGTGATATGGGGGAGGAAACGCACCGACCCACACGTCTGTGATATGGGGGTGGAAATGCACAGACCTACATGTCTGTGATATGGGGGACGAAACGCACCGAACCAGAAGTCTGTGATAAGGGGGACGAAACGCACCGACCCACACGTCTGTGATATGGGGGAGGAAACGCACCGACCCGAGGCCTGTGATATGGGAGAGGAAACTCACCAACCCACACGTCTGTGAAATGGGGGAGGAACCTCACCGAACCATACGTCTGTGATATGGGGGAGGAAACGCACCGACCCACACGTCTGTGATATGGGGGAGGAAACGCACCGACCCACACGTCTGTGATATGGGGGAGGAAACGCAGCGACCCATAAGTCTGTGATATGGGGGAGGAAACGTACCGACCCACACGTCGCTGATATGGGCGTGGAAACGCACAGACCCACACGTCTGTGATATGGGGGAGGAAACGCACCGACCCGAGGACTGTGATATGGGAGAGGAAACGCACCAACCCACAGGTCGGTGATATGGGGGAGGAAACGCACGGACCCACACGTCTGTGATATTGGGGAGGAAACGCACGGACCCACACGTCTGTGTAATGGGGGTGGAAAAGCACGGACACAGACGTCTGTGATATGGGGGAGGAAACGCACCGACCCACATGTTCGTGATATGGGGGTGGAAAAGCACGGACCCAGACATCTGTGATATGGGGGAGGAAACTCACCGACCCACACGTTCGTGATATGGGGGTGGAAAAGCACGGACCCAGACGTCTGTGATGTGGGGGAGGAAACGCACCGTCCCACATGTCTGTGATATGTGGGAGGAAACGCACCGACCCACATGTCTGTGATATGGGGGAGGAAACGCACCGACCCACACGTCTGTGAAATGGGGAAGGAAACGTACCGACCCACACGTCTGTGATATGGGGGAGGAAACGGGCGCACCCAGAGGTCTGTGATATGGGGGTGGAAACGCACCGAACCACACGTCTGTGATATGGGAGAGGAAACGCACCGACCCATACGTCTGTGATATGGGGGAGGAAACTCACCGACCCACACGTCTGTGATATGGGGAAGGAAACACACCGACCCACACGTCAGTGATATGGGGGAGGAAACGCACCGACCCACACGTCAGTGATATGGAGGAGGAATCGCACCGACCCACACGTCTGTGATATGGGGGTGGAAACGCACAGACCTACATGTCTGTGATATGGGGGACGAAACGCACCGAACCAGAAGTCTGTGATAAGGGGGACGAAACGCACCGACCCACACGTCTGTGATATGGGGGAGGAAACGCACCGACCCGAGGCCTGTGATATGGGAGAGGAAACTCACCAACCCACACGTCTGTGAAATGGGGGAGGAACCTCACCGAACCATACGTCTGTGATATGGGGGAGGAAACGCACCGACCGACACGTCTGTGATATGGGGGAGGAAACGCACCGACCCACACGTCTGTGATATGGGGGAGGAAACGCAGCGACCCATAAGTCTGTGATATGGGGGAGGAAACGTACCGACCCACACGTCTCTGATATGGGCGTGGAAACGCACAGACCCACACGTCTGTGATATGGGGGAGGAAACGCACCGACCCGAGGACTGTGATATGGGAGAGGAAACGCACCAACCCACAGGTCGGTGATATGGGGGAGGAAACGCACGGACCCACACGTCTGTGATATTGGGGAGGAAACGCACGGACCCACACGTCTGTGTAATGGGGGTGGAAAAGCACGGACACAGACGTCTGTGATATGGGGGAGGAAACGCACCGACCCACATGTTCGTGATATGGGGGTGGAAAAGCACGGACCCAGACATCTGTGATATGGGGGAGGAAACTCACCGACCCACACGTTCGTGATATGGGGGTGGAAAAGCACGGACCCAGACGTCTGTGATGTGGGGGAGGAAACGCACCGACCCACATGTCTGTGATATGTGGGAGGAAACGCACCGACCCACATGTCTGTGATATGGGGGAGGAAACGGGCGCACCCAGAGGTCTGTGATATGGGGGTGGAAACGCACCGAACCACACGTCTGTGATATGGGAGAGGAAACGCACCGACCCATACGTCTGTGATATGGGGGAGGAAACTCACCGACCCACACGTCTGTGATATGGGGAAGGAAACACACCGACCCACACGTCAGTGATATGGGGGAGGAAACGCACCGACCCACACGTCAGTGATATTGGGGGAGGAAACGCACCGACCCACACGTCTGTGATATGGGGGAGGAAACGCACCGACCCACACGTCAGTGATATGGGGGAGGAAACGTACTGAACCACACGTCTGTGATATGGGGGAGGAAACGCACCGACCCAGACGTCTGTGATATGGGGGAGGAAACTCACCGACCCACACGACTGTGATATGGGGGAGGAAAAGCACCGACCCACACGTCTGTGATATGGGGGAGGAAACGCACCGACCCAGACGTCAGTGATATTGGGGGAGGAAACGCACCGACCCACAGGTCTGTGATATGCGGGAGGAAATGCACCGACCCACACGTCAGTGATATGGGGGAGGAAACGTACTGAACCACACGTCTGTGATATGGGGGAGGAAACGCACCGACCCAGACGTCTGTGATATGGGGGAGGAAACTCACCGACCCACACGACTGTGATATGGGGGAGGAAACGCACCAACCCAGACGTCTGTGATATGGGGGAGGAAACTCACCGACCCACACGTCTGTGATATGGGGGAGGAAACTCACCGACCCACATGTCTGTGTTATGGGGGAGGAAATGCATCGACCCATAGGTCTGTGATATGGGGGAGGAAACGTACCGACCCACACGTCTGTGATATGGGGGAGGAAACGCACCGACCCACACGTCTGTGATATGGGCGTGGAAACGCACCGACCCACACGTCTGTGATATGGGGGAGGAAATGCATCGACCCATAAGTCTGTGATATGGGGGAGGAAACGTACCGACCCACACTTCTCTGATATGGGCGTGGAAACGCACCGACCCACACGTCTGTGATATGGCAGAGGAAACGCACCGACCCACACGTCTGTGATATGGGGGAGGAAACGCAGAGACCCACAGGTCTGTGATATAGGGGGAGAAAACGCACCGACCCACAGGTCTGTGATATGGGGGAGGAAACGCACGGACCCACACGTCTGTGATATGGGGGTGGAAAAGCAGTGACCCAGACGTCTGTGATATGGGGGAGGAATCGCACAGACCCACATATTCGTGATATGGGGGTGGAAAAGCACGGACCCATACGTCTGTGATATGGGGGAGGAAACGCACCGACCCACACGTTCGTGATATGGGGGTGGAAAAGCACGGACCCAGATGTCTGTGATATGGGGGAGGAAACGCACCGACCCACATGTCTGTGATATGTGGGAGGAAACGCACCGACCAACATGTCTGTGATATGGGGGTGGAAAAGCACCGACCCGAGGCCTGTGATATGGGAGAGGAAACGCACCAACCCACACGTCTGTGAAATGGGGGAGGAACCTCACCGACCCACACGTCAGTGATATGGGGGAGGAAACGCACCGACCCACACGTCAGTGATATAGGGGAGGAAACGCACCGACCCCAATGTTCGTGATATGGCAGTGGAAACGCACCGACCCACACGTCAGTGATATGGCAGTGGAAACGCACCGACCCACACATCTGTGATATGGGGTAGGAAACGCACCGACCCACTCCTCAGTGATATGGCAGTGGAAACGCACCGACCCACACGTCTGTGATATGGGGGAGGAAACGCACCGACCCACACGTCTGTGATATGGGGGAGGAAACGCACCGACCCACACGTCTGTGATATAGGGGAGGAAACGCACCGACCCACACGTCCGTGATATGGGGGAGGAAACGCACCGACCCACACGTCTGTGATATGTGGGAGGAAACGCACGACCCACACGTCCGTGATATGGGGGAGGAAACGCACCGACCCACAGGTCTGTGATATAGGGGGAGGAAACGCACCGACCCACAGGTCTGTGATATGGGGGAGGAAACGCACCGACCCACAGGTCTGTGATATGGGGGAGGAAACGCACCGAGCCACACGTCTGTGATATGGGGGAGGAAACGCACAGAACTACATGTCTGTGATATGGGGGAGGAAACGCACCGAACCGAAGTCTGTGATAAGGGGGACGAAACGCACCGACCCACACGTCTGTGATATGGGGGAGGAAACGCACCGACCCACATGGCAAGTGATATGGGGGAGGAAACGCACCGACCCGAGGACTGTGATATGGGAGAGGAAACGCACCGACCCACACGTCTGTGATATGGGGGAGGAAACGCAGAGACCCACATGTTCGTGATATGGGGGTGGAAAAGCACGGACCCAGACATCTGTGATATGGGGGAGGAAACTCACCGACCCACACGTTCGTGATATGGGGGTGGAAAAGCACGGACCCAGACGTCTGTGATGTGGGGGAGGAAACGCACCGACCCACATGTCTGTGATATGTGGGAGGAAACGCACCGACCCACATGTCTGTGATATGGGGGAGGAAACGGGCGCACCCAGAGGTCTGTGATATGGGGGTGGAAACGCACCGAACCACACGTCTGTGATATGGGAGAGGAAACGCACCGACCCATACGTCTGTGATATGGGGGAGGAAACTCACCGACCCACACGTCTGTGATATGGGGAAGGAAACACACCGACCCACACGTCAGTGATATGGGGGAGGAAACGCACCGACCCACACGTCAGTGATATTGGGGGAGGAAACGCACCGACCCACACGTCTGTGATATGGGGGAGGAAACGCACCGACCCACACGTCAGTGATATGGGGGAGGAAACGTACTGAACCACACGTCTGTGATATGGGGGAGGAAACGCACCGACCCAGACGTCTGTGATATGGGGGAGGAAACTCACCGACCCACACGACTGTGATATGGGGGAGGAAACGCACCGACCCACACGTCTGTGATATGGGGGAGGAAACGCACCGACCCAGACGTCAGTGATATTGGGGGAGGAAACGCACCGACCCACAGGTCTGTGATATGCGGGAGGAAATGCACCGACCCACACGTCAGTGATATGGGGGAGGAAACGTACTGAACCACACGTCTGTGATATGGGGGAGGAAACGCACCGACCCAGACGTCTGTGATATGGGGGAGGAAACTCACCGACCCACACGACTGTGATATGGGGGAGGAAACGCACCAACCCAGACGTCTGTGATATGGGGGAGGAAACTCACCGACCCACACGACTGTGATATGGGGGAGGAAACGCACGGACCCACACGACTGTGAAATGGGGGAGGAAAAGTACCGACCCACAGGTCTGTGATATGGGGGGAGGAAACGCCCCGACCCACAGGTCTGTGATATGGGGGAGGAAACGCACCGACCTACACGACTGTGATATGGGGGAGGAAACGCACCGACCCACACGACTGTGATATGGGGGAGGAAACGCACCGAACCACTGGTCTGTGATATGGGCGAGGAAACGCATCGACCCATATGTCTGTGATATAGGGGAGGAAACGCACCGACCCACACGACTGTGATATGGGGGAGGAAACGCACCGACCCACAGGTCTGTGATATGGGCGAGGAAACGCACCGACCCACAGGTCTGTGATATGGGGGAGGAAACGCAACGACCCAGACGTCAGTGATATGGGGGAGGAAACGCAACGACCCAGACGTCAGTGATATGGGGGAGGAAATGCACCGACCCACACGACTGTGATATGGGGGAGGAAACGCACCGACCCACACGTCTGTGATATGGGGGAGGAAACGCCGGGACCCAGATGTCTGTGATATGGGGGAGGAAACGCACCGACCCACACGTCTGTGATATGGGGGAGGAAACTCACCGACCCACACGTCTGTGATATGGGGGAGGAAACGCACCGACCCGAGGACTGTGATATGGGAGAGGAAACGCACCGACCCACACGTCTGTGATATGGGGGAGGAAATGCACAGAACTACATGTCTGTGATATGGGGGAGGAAACGCACCGAAACGAAGTCTGTGATAAGGGGGAGGAAACGCACCGAACCATACGTCTGTGATATGGGGGAGGAAACGCACCGACCCACACGTCTGTGATATGGGGGAGGAAACGCACAGAACTACATGTCTGTGATATGGGGGACGAAACGCACCGACCCACACGTCTGTGATATGGGGGAGGAAACGCACCGACCCACATGTCTGTGATATGGGGGAGGAAACGCACCGAACCGAAGTCTGTGATAAGGGGGAGGAAACGCACCGAACCATACGTCTGTGATATGGGGGAGGAAACGCACCGAGCCACACGTCTGTGATATGGGGGAGGAAACGCACAGAACTACATGTCTGTGATATGGGGGAGGAAACGCACCGAACCGAAGTCTGTGATAAGGGGGACGAAACGCACCGACCCACACGTCTGTGATATGGGGGAGGAAACGCACCGACCCACATGGCAAGTGATATGGGGGAGGAAACGCACCGACCCGAGGACTGTGATATGGGAGAGGAAACGCACCGACCCACACGTCTGTGATATGGGGGAGGAAACGCAGAGACCCACAGGTCTGTGATATAGGGGGAGAAAACGCACCGACCCACAGGTCTGTGATATGGGGGAGGAAACGCACGGACCCACACGTCTGTGATATGGGGGTGGAAAAGCAGTGACCCAGACGTCTGTGATATGGGGGAGGAATCGCACAGACCCACATATTCGTGATATGGGGGTGGAAAAGCACGGACCCATACGTCTGTGATATGGGGGAGGAAACGCACCGACCCACACGTTCGTGATATGGGGGTGGAAAAGCACGGACCCAGATGTCTGTGATATGGGGGAGGAAACGCACCGACCCACATGTCTGTGATATGTGGGAGGAAACGCACCGACCAACATGTCTGTGATATGGGGGTGGAAAAGCACCGACCCGAGGCCTGTGATATGGGAGAGGAAACGCACCAACCCACACGTCTGTGAAATGGGGGAGGAACCTCACCGAACCATACGTCTGTGATATGGGGGAGGAAACGCACCGACCCACACGTCTGTGATATGGGGGAGGAAACTCACCGACCCACATGTCTGTGTTATGGGGGAGGAAATGCAGCGACCCATAGGTCTGTGATATGGGGGAGGAAACGTACCGACCCACACGTCTGTGATATGGGGGAGGAAACGCACCGACCCACACGTCTGTGATATGGGCGTGGAAACGCACCGACCCACACGTCTGTGATATGGGGGAGGAAATGCATCGACCCATAAGTCTGTGATATGGGGGAGGAAACGTACCGACCCACACTTCTCTGATATGGGCGTGGAAACGCACCGACCCACACGTCTGTGATATGGCAGAGGAAACGCACCGACCCACACGTCTGTGATATGGGGGAGGAAACGCAGAGACCCACAGGTCTGTGATATAGGGGGAGAAAACGCACCGACCCACAGGTCTGTGATATGGGGGAGGAAACGCACGGACCCACACGTCTGTGATATGGGGGTGGAAAAGCAGTGACCCAGACGTCTGTGATATGGGGGAGGAATCGCACAGACCCACATATTCGTGATATGGGGGTGGAAAAGCACGGACCCATACGTCTGTGATATGGGGGAGGAAACGCACCGACCCACACGTTCGTGATATGGGGGTGGAAAAACACGGACCCAGATGTCTGTGATATGGGGGAGGAAACGGAGCGACCCATAAGTCTGTGATATGGGGGAGGAAACGCACCGACCCACACGTCAGTGATATGGGGGAGGAAACGCACCGACCCACATGTCTGTGATATGTGGGAGGAAACGCACCGACCAACATGTCTGTGATATGGGGGTGGAAAAGCACCGACCCGAGGCCTGTGATATGGGAGAGGAAACGCACCAACCCACACGTCTGTGAAATGGGGGAGGAACCTCACCGACCCACACGTCAGTGATATGGGGGAGGAAACGCACCGACCCACACGTCAGTGATATGGGGGAGGAAACGCACCGACCCACTCCTCAGTGATATGGCAGTGGAAACGCACCGACCCACACGTCAGTGATATGGCAGTGGAAACGCACCGACCCACACATCTGTGATATGGGGTAGGAAACGCACCGACCCACTCCTCAGTGATATGGCAGTGGAAACGCACCGACCCACACGTCTGTGATATGGGGGAGGAAACGCACCGACCCACACGTCTGTGATATGGGGGAGGAAACGCACCGACCCACATGTCTGTGATATGGGGGAGGAAACGCACCGACCCACACGTCTGTGATATAGGGGAGGAAACGCACCGACCCACACGTCCGTGATATGGGGGAGGAAACGCACCGACCCACACGTCTGTGATATGTGGGAGGAAACGCACGACCCACACGTCCGTGATATGGGGGAGGAAACGCACCGACCCACAGGTCTGTGATATAGGGGGAGGAAACGCACCGACCCACAGGTCTGTGATATGGGGGAGGAAACGCACCGACCCACAGGTCTGTGATATGGGGGAGGAAACGCACCGAGCCACACGTCTGTGATATGGGGGAGGAAACGCACAGAACTACATGTCTGTGATATGGGGGAGGAAACGCACCGAACCGAAGTCTGTGATAAGGGGGACGAAACGCACCGACCCACACGTCTGTGATATGGGGGAGGAAACGCACCGACCCACATGGCAAGTGATATGGGGGAGGAAACGCACCGACCCGAGGACTGTGATATGGGAGAGGAAACGCACCGACCCACACGTCTGTGATATGGGGGAGGAAACGCAGAGACCCACAGGTCTGTGATATAGGGGGAGAAAACGCACCGACCCACAGGTCTGTGATATGGGGGAGGAAACGCACGGACCCACACGTCTGTGATATGGGGGTGGAAAAGCAGTGACCCAGACGTCTGTGATATGGGGGAGGAATCGCACAGACCCACATATTCGTGATATGGGGGTGGAAAAGCACGGACCCATACGTCTGTGATATGGGGGAGGAAACGCACCGACCCACACGTTCGTGATATGGGGGTGGAAAAGCACGGACCCAGATGTCTGTGATATGGGGGAGGAAACGCACCGACCCACATGTCTGTGATATGTGGGAGGAAACGCACCGACCAACATGTCTGTGATATGGGGGTGGAAAAGCACCGACCCGAGGCCTGTGATATGGGAGAGGAAACGCACCAACCCACACGTCTGTGAAATGGGGGAGGAACCTCACCGAACCATACGTCTGTGATATGGGGGAGGAAACGCACCGACCCACACGTCTGTGATATGGGGGAGGAAACTCACCGACCCACATGTCTGTGTTATGGGGGAGGAAATGCAGCGACCCATAGGTCTGTGATATGGGGGAGGAAACGTACCGACCCACACGTCTGTGATATGGGGGAGGAAACGCACCGACCCACACGTCTGTGATATGGGCGTGGAAACGCACCGACCCACACGTCTGTGATATGGGGGAGGAAATGCATCGACCCATAAGTCTGTGATATGGGGGAGGAAACGTACCGACCCACACTTCTCTGATATGGGCGTGGAAACGCACCGACCCACACGTCTGTGATATGGCAGAGGAAACGCACCGACCCACACGTCTGTGATATGGGGGAGGAAACGCACAGACCTACATGTCTGTGATATGGGGGACGAAACGCACCGAACCAGAAGTCTGTGATAAGGGGGACGAAACGCACCGACCCACACGTCTGTGATATGGGGGAGGAAACGCACTGACCCACAGGTCTGTGATATAGGGGGAGGAAACGCACCGACCCACACGTCCGTGATATGGGGGAGGAAACGCACTGACCCACAGGTCTGTGATATAGGGGGAGGAAACGCACCGACCCACAGATCTGTGATATGGGGGAGGAAACACACCGACCCACACGTCAGTGATATGGGGGAGGAAATGCACTGACCCACAGGTCTGTGATATAGGGGGAGGAAACGCACCGACCCACAGATCTGTGATATGGGGGAGGAAACACACCGACCCACACGTCAGTGATATGGGGGAGGAAACGCACCGACCCACACGTCAGTGATATGGCAGTGGAAACGCACCGACCCACACATCTGTGATATGGGGTAGGAAACGCACCGACCCACTCCTCAGTGATATGGCAGTGGAAACGCACCGACCCACACGTCTGTGATATGGGGGAGGAAACGCACCGACCCACACGTCTGTGATATGGGGGAGGAAACGCACCGACCCACATGTCTGTGATATGGGGGAGGAAACGCACCGACCCACACGTCTGTGATATAGGGGAGGAAACGCACCGACCCACACGTCCGTGATATGGGGGAGGAAACGCACCGACCCACACGTCTGTGATATGTGGGAGGAAACGCACGACCCACACGTCCGTGATATGGGGGAGGAAACGCACCGACCCACAGGGCTGTGATATAGGGGGAGGAAACGCACCGACCCACAGGTCTGTGATATAGGGGGAGGAAACGCACCGACCCACAGGTCTGTGATATAGGGGGAGGAAACGCACCGACCGACAGGTCTGTGATATGGGGGAGGAAACGCACCGACCCACAGGTCTGTGATATGGGGGAGGAAACGCACCGACCCACAGGTCTGTGATATAGGGGGAGGAAACGCACCGACCCACAGGTCTGTGATATGGGGGAGGAAACGCACCGACCCAGACGTCTGTGATATGGGATGGAGACGCACCGACCCACACGTCCGTGATATGGGGGAGGAAACGCACCGACCCACAGGTCTGTGATATGGGGGAGGAAACGCACCGACCCAGACGTCTGTGATATGGGATGGAGACGCACCGACCCACACGTCCGTGATATGGGGGAGGAAACGCACCGACCCACAGGTCTGTGATATAGGGGGAGGAAACGCACCGACTCACAGGTCTGTGATATGGAGGGAGGAAACGCACCGACCCACATGTCTGTGATATGGGAGAGGAAACGCACCGACCCAGACGTCTGTGATATGGGGGAGGAAACGCACCGACCCACAGGTCTGTGATATGGGGGAGGAAACGCACCGACCCACATGTCTGTGATATGGGAGAGGAAACGCACCGACCCACACGTCTGTGATATGGGGGAGGAAACGCACCGACCCACACGTCTGTGATATGGGGGAGGAAACGCACCGACCCGAGGACTGTCATATGGGAGAGGAAACGCACCGACCCACACGTCTGTGATATGGGGGTGGTAACGCACCGACCCACACGTCAGTGATATGGTGGAGGAAACGTACTGAACCACACGTCTGTGATATGGGTGTGGAAACGCACCGACCCACACGTCAGTGATATGGGGGAGGAAACGCACCGACCCAAACGTCTGTGATATGGGGGAGGAAACTCACCGACCCACACGACTGTGATATGGGGGAGGAAACGCACGGACCCAGACGACTGTGACATGGGGGAGGAAACGCACCGACCCACATGACTGTGAAATGGGGGAGGAAACGTACCGACCCACAGGTCTGTGATATGGGGGGAGGAAACGCCCCGACCCACAGGTCTGTGATATGGGCGAGGAAACGCACCGACCCACAAGTCTGTGATATGGGGGAGGAAACGCACCGACCCAGACGGCAGTGATATGGGGGAGGAAACGCAACGACCCAGACGTCAGTGTTATGGGGGAGGAAACGCACCGACCCACACGAATGTGATATGGGGGAGGAAACGCACCGACCCACACGTCTGTGATATGGGGAGGAAACGCAGGGACCCAGATGTCTGTGATATGGGGGTGGAAACGCACCGACCCAGATGTCTGTGATATGGGGCAGGAAACGTACCGACCCACAGGTCTGTGATATGGGGGAGGAAACGCAACGACCCAGATGTCTGTGATATGGGGGAGGAAATGCACCGACCCACACGACTGTGATATGGGGGAGGAAACGCACCGACCCACATGTCTGTGATATGGGGGTGGAAACGCACCGACCCACACGTCTGTGATATGGGGGTGGAAACGCACCGACCCACACGTCTGTGATATGGGGGAGGAAACGCACCGAACCGAAGTCTGTGATAAGAGGGAGGAAACGCACCGAACCATACGTCTGTGATATGGGGGAGGAAACGCACCGACCCACACGTCTGTGATATGGGGGAGGAAACGCACAGAACTACACGTCTGTGATATGGGGGAGGAAACGCACCGACCCACACGTCTGTGATATGGGGGAGGAAACGCACCGACCCACATGTCTGTGATATGGGGGAGGAAACGCACCGAACCGAAGTCTGTGATAAGGGGGACGAAACGCACCGACCCACACGTCTGTGATATGGGGGAGGAAACGCACCGACCCACATGGCTGTGATATGGGGGAGGAAACGCACCGACCCGAGGACTGTGATATGGGAGAGGAAACGCACCGACCCACACGTCTGTGATATGGGGGAGGAAACGCACAGACCCACAGGTCTGTGATATAGGGGCAGGAAACGCACCGACCCACAGGTCTGTGATATGGGGGAGGAAACGCACCGACCCACACGTCCGTGATATGGGGGAGGAAACGCACCGACCCACACGTCTGTGATATGGGGGAGGAAACGCACGACCCACACGTCCGTGATATGGGGGAGGAAACGCACCGACCCACAGGTCTGTGATATAGGGGGAGGAAACGCACCGACCCACAGGTCTGTGATATGGGGGAGGAAACGCACCGACCCAGACGTCTGTGATATGGGATGGAAACGCACCGACCCACACGTCCGTGATATGGGGGAGGAAACGCACCGACCCACACGTCTGTGATATGGGGGAGGAAACGCACGGACCCACACGTCTGTGATATGGGGGTGGAAAAGCACGGACCCAGACGTCTGTGATATTGGGGAGGAAACGCACCGACCCACATGTTCGTGATATGGGGGAGGAAAAGCACGGACCCAGACGTGTGTGATATGGGGGAGGAAACGCACCGACCCACACGTTCGTGATATGGGTGTGGAAAAGCACGGACCCAGACGTCTGTGATATGGGGGAGGAAACGCACCGACCTATATGTCTGTGATATGGGGGAGGAAACGCACCGACCTATATGTCTGTGATATGGGGGAGGAAACGGGCGGACCCAGAGGTCTGTGATATGGGGGTGGAAACGCACCGACCCACACGTCTGTGATATGGGGGAGGAAACACACCGACCCACACGTCTGTGATATGGGGGAGGAAACGCACCTACGCACACGTCAGTGATAAGGGGGTGGAAATGCATCGACCCAGACGTCTGTGATATGGGGGAGGAAACGCACCGACCCACACATCTCTGATATGGGGCAGGAAACGGACGGACCCACACGTCTGTGAAATGGGGGTGGAAACGCACCGACCCACACGTCTGTGATATGGGGGAGGAAACGCACGTACGCACACGTCTGTGATATGGAGGAGGAAATGCACCGACCCACACGCCAGTGATAAGGGGGTGGAAATGAACCGACCCACACGTCTGTGATATGGGGGAGGAAACGCACCGACCCACACGTTTGTGTTATGGGGGAGGAAACGGACGGACCCACACGTCTGTGAAATGGGGGAGGAAACGCACCGACCCATAGGTCTGTGATATGGGGGAGGAAACGCACCGACCCACACGTCTGTGATATGGGGGAGGAAACGTACCGACCCACACGTCTGTGATATGGGGGAGGAAACGCACCGACCCACACGTCTGTGATATGGGGGAGGAAACGTACCGACCCACACGTCTGTGATATGGGGGAGGAAACGCACCGACCCACACGTCTGTGATATGGGGGAGGAAACGCACCGACCCATAGGTCTGTGATATGGGGGAGGAAACGCACCGACCCAGACGTCTGTGATATGGGGGAGGAAATGCACCGACCCACATGTCTGTGATATGGGAGAGGAAACGCACCGACCCACACGTCTGTGATATGGGGGAGGAAACTCACCGTCCCACACGTCAGTGATATTGGGGAGGAAACGCACCGACCCACACGTCTGTGATATGGGGGAGGAAACGCACCGACCCACATGTCTGTGATATAGGGGGAGGAAACGCACCGACCCACACGTCTGTGATATAGGGGGAGGAAACACACCGACCCACATGTCTGTGATATGGGGGAGGAAACGCACCGACCCACAGGTCTGTGATATGGGGGAGGAAACACACCGACCCACACGTCTGTGATATGGGGGAGGAAACGCACCGACCCACAGGTCTGTGATATGGGGGAGGAAACGCACCGACCCACACGTCTGTGATATGGGGGAGGAAACGGACGGACCCACACGTCTGTGAAATAGGGGTGGAAACGCACCGACCCACATGTCTGTGATATGTGGGAGGAAACGCACCGACCCAGACGTCTGTGATATGGGGGAGGAAACGCACGGACCCAGATGTCTGTGATATGGGGGAGGAAACGCACCGACCCACACGTCTGTGATATGGGGGAGGAAACGCACCGACCCATAAGTCTGTGATATGGGGGAGGAAACGCACGGACCCAGACGTCTGTGATATGGGGGAGGAAACACACCGACCCACAGGTCTGTGATATAGGGGAGGAAACGCACCGACCCACAGGTCTGTGTTATGGGGGAGGAAACGCACCGACCCACACCTCTGTGATATGGGGGAGGAAACGCAACGACCCAGACGTCAGTGATATGGGGGAGGAAACGCACCAACCCACACGTCTTTGATATGGGGGAGGAAACACACAGACCCACACGACTGTGATATGGGGGAGGAAACGCAGGGACCCAGATGTCTGTGATATTGGGGTGGAAACGCACCGACCCACACTTCTGTGATATGGGGCAGGAAACGCACCGACCCACACGTCTGTGAAATTTGGGAGGAAACGCAGCGACCCATAAGTCTGTGATATGGGAGAGGAAACGGACGGACCCACACGTCTGTGATATGGGGGAGGAAACGCACCGACCCGAGGACTGTGATATGTGAGAGGAAACGCACCAACCCACACGTCTGTGAAATGGGGGAGGAACCTCACCGAACCATACGTCTGTGATATGTGGGAGGAAACGCACCGACCCACACGTCTGTGATATGGGGGAGGAAACTCACCGACCCACATGTCTGTGATATGGTGGAGGAAAAGCAGCGACCCACATGTCTGTGATATGGGAGAGGAAACGCAGCGACCCATAAGTCTGTGATATGGGGGAGGAAACGCACCGACCCACATGTCTGTGATATGGGGGAGGAAACGCAGCGACCCATAAGTCTGTGATATGGGGGAGGAAACGCACCGACCCACACGTCTGTGATATGGGCGTGGAAACGCACCGACCCACACGTCTGTGATATGGGGGAGGAAACGCACCGACCCGAGGACTGTCATATGGGAGAGGAAACGCACCGACCCACACGTCTGTGATATGGGGAAGGAAACGCACAGACCTACATGTCTGTGATATGGGGGAGGAAACGCACCGACCCACACGTCTGTGATAAGGGGGACGAAACGCACCGACCCACACGTCTGTGATATGGGGGAGGAAACGCACCGACCCACACGTCTGTGATATGGGGGAGGAAACGCACCGACCCACAGGTCTGTGATATAGGGGGAGGAAACGCACCGACCCACAGGTCTGTGATACGGGGGGAGGAAACGCACCGACCCACACGTCCGTGATATGGGGGAGGAAACACACCGACCCACATGTCTGTGATATGGGGGAGGAAACGCACCGACCCATATGTCTGTGATATGGGGGAGGAAACGCACCGAGCCACACGTCCGTGATATGGGGGAGGAAACGCACCGACCCACAGGTCTGTGATATAGGGGGAGGAAACGCACCGACCCACAGGTCTGTGATACGGGGGGAGGAAACGCACCGACCCACACGTCCGTGATATGGGGGAGGAAACACACCGACCCACATGTCTGTGATATGGGGGAGGAAACGCAGGGACCCAGATGTCTGTGATATTGGGGTGGAAACGCACCGACCCACACTTCTGTGATATGGGGCAGGAAACGCACCGACCCACACGTCTGTGAAATTTGGGAGGAAACGCAGCGACCCATAAGTCTGTGATATGGGAGAGGAAACGGACGGACCCACACGTCTGTGATATGGGGGAGGAAACGCACCGACCCGAGGACTGTGATATGTGAGAGGAAACGCACCAACCCACACGTCTGTGATATGGGGGAGGAAACTCACCGACACACACGTCTGTGATATGGGGGAGGAAACGCAGCGACCCACATGTCTGTGATATGGGGGAGGAAACGCACCGACCCGAGGACTGTGATATGGGAGAGGAAACGCACCAACCCACACGTCTGTGAAATGGGGGAGGAACCTCACCGAACCATACGTCTGTGATATGGGGGAGGAAACTCACCGACCCACACGACTGTGATATGGGGGAGGAAACGCACCGACCCACATGTCTGTGATATGGGGGAAAAAAACGCAGCGACCCATAAGTCTGTGATATGGGGGAGGAAACGCACCGACCCAGACGTCTGTGATATGGGCGTGGAAACGCACCGACCCACACGTCTGTGATATGGGGGAGGAAACGCACCGACCCGAGGACTGTGATATGGGGGAGGAAACGCACCGACCCAGACGTCTGTGATATGGGCGTGGAAACGCACCGACCCACACGTCTGTGATATGGGAGAGGAAACGCACCGACCCACACGTCTGTGATATGGGGAAGGAAACGCACAGACCTACATGTCTGTGATATGGGGGAGGAAACGCACCGACCCACACGTCTGTGATAAGGGGGACGAAACGCACCGACCCACACGTCTGTGATATGGGGGAGGAAACGCACCGACCCACAGGTCTGTGATATAGGGGGAGGAAACGCACCGACCCACACGTCCGTGATATGGGGGAGGAAACACACCGACCCACATGTCTGTGATATAGGGGGAGGAAACGCACCGACCCACAGGTCTGTGATATGGGGGAGGAAACGCACCGACCCACACGTCCGTCATATGGGGGAGGAAACGCACCGACCCACAGGTCTGCGATATGGGGGAGGAAACGCACCGACCCACAGGTCTGTGATACGGGGGGAGGAAACGCACCGACCCACAGGTCTGTGAGTTGGGGTAGGAAACGCACCGACCCACAGGTCTGTGAGTTGGGGTAGGAAACGCACCGACCCACACGTCTGTGATATGGGGGAGGAAACGCACCGACCCACACGTCTGTGATATGGGGGAGGAAACGCACCGACCCACACGTCTGTCATATGGGGGAGGAAACGCACCGACCTACACTTCTGTGATATGGGGGAGGAAACGGACCGACCCACACGTCTGTCATATGGGGGAGGAAACGCACCGACCTACACTTCTGTGATATGGGGGAGGAAACGCACCGACCCACACGTCTGTCATATGGGGGAGGAAACGCACCGACCTACACTTCTGTGATATGGGGGAGGAAACGGACGGTCCCAAACGTCTGTGATATGTGGGAGAAAACGCACCGACCCAGACGTCTGTGATGTTGGGGCTGAAACGCACCGACCCATAAGTCTGTGATATGGGGGAGGAAACGCACCGACCCACACGTCTGTGATATGGGGGAGGAAACGCACCGACCCACACGTCTGTGATATGGGGGAGGAAACGCACCGACCCACACGTCAGTGATAAGGGGGAGGAAATGCACCGACCCACACGTCTGTCATATGGGGGAGGAAACGCACCGACCCACACGTCTGTGAGATGGGGGAGGAAACGCACCGACCCACACGTCTGTGAGATGGGGGAGGAAACGCACCGACCCACAGGTCTGTGATATGGGAGAGGAAACGCACCGACCCACAGGTCTGTGATACGGGGGGAGGAAACGCACCGACCCACACGTCTGTGATATGGGGGAGGAAATGCACCGACCCACACGACTGTGATATGGGGGAGGAAATGCACCGACCCACACGACTGTGATATGGGGGAGGAAACGCACCGACCCGAGGACTGTGATATGGGGGAGGAAACGCACCGACCCAGACGTCAGTGATAAGGGGGTGGAAACGCACCGACCCACACGTCTGTGATATGGGGAAGGAAACGCACAGACCTACATGTCTGTGATATGGGGGAGGAAACGCACCGACCCACACGTCTGTGATAAGGGGGACGAAACGCACCGACCCACACGTCTGTGATATGGGGGAGGAAACGCACCGACCCACAGGTCTGTGATATAGGGGGAGGAAACGCACCGACCCACACGTCCGTGATATGGGGGAGGAAACACACCGACCCACATGTCTGTGATATAGGGGGAGGAAACGCACCGACCCACAGGTCTGTGATATGGGGGAGGAAATGCACCGACCCACACGACTGTGATATGGGGGAGGAAATGCACCGACCCACACGACTGTGATATGGGGGAGGAAACGCACCGACCCGAGGACTGTGATATGGGGGAGGAAACGCACCGACCCAGACGTCTGTGATATGGGCGTGGAAACGCACCGACCCACACGTCTGTGATATGGGAGAGGAAACGCACCGACCCACACGTCTGTGATATGGGGAAGGAAACGCACAGACCTACATGTCTGTGATATGGGGGAGGAAACGCACCGACCCACACGTCTGTGATAAGGGGGACGAAACGCACCGACCCACACGTCTGTGATATGGGGGAGGAAACGCACCGACCCACAGGTCTGTGATATAGGGGGAGGAAACGCACCGACCCACACGTCCGTGATATGGGGGAGGAAACACACCGACCCACATGTCTGTGATATAGGGGGAGGAAACGCACCGACCCACAGGTCTGTGATATGGGGGAGGAAACGCACCGACCCACACGTCCGTCATATGGGGGAGGAAACGCACCGACCCACAGGTCTGCGATATGGGGGAGGAAACGCACCGACCCACAGGTCTGTGATACGGGGGGAGGAAACGCACCGACCCACAGGTCTGTGAGTTGGGGTAGGAAACGCACCGACCCACAGGTCTGTGAGTTGGGGTAGGAAACGCACCGACCCACACGTCTGTGATATGGGGGAGGAAACGCACCGACCCACACGTCTGTGATATGGGGGAGGAAACGCACCGACCCACACGTCTGTCATATGGGGGAGGAAACGCACCGACCTACACTTCTGTGATATGGGGGAGGAAACGGACCGACCCACACGTCTGTCATATGGGGGAGGAAACGCACCGACCTACACTTCTGTGATATGGGGGAGGAAACGCACCGACCCACACGTCTGTCATATGGGGGAGGAAACGCACCGACCTACACTTCTGTGATATGGGGGAGGAAACGGACGGTCCCAAACGTCTGTGATATGTGGGAGAAAACGCACCGACCCAGACGTCTGTGATGTTGGGGCTGAAACGCACCGACCCATAAGTCTGTGATATGGGGGAGGAAACGCACCGACCCACACGTCTGTGATATGGGGGAGGAAACGCACCGACCCACACGTCTGTGATATGGGGGAGGAAACGCACCGACCCACACGTCAGTGATAAGGGGGAGGAAATGCACCGACCCACACGTCTGTCATATGGGGGAGGAAACGCACCGACCCACACGTCTGTGAGATGGGGGAGGAAACGCACCGACCCACACGTCTGTGAGATGGGGGAGGAAACGCACCGACCCACAGGTCTGTGATATGGGAGAGGAAACGCACCGACCCACAGGTCTGTGATACGGGGGGAGGAAACGCACCGACCCACACGTCTGTGATATGGGGGAGGAAATGCACCGACCCACACGACTGTGATATGGGGGAGGAAATGCACCGACCCACACGACTGTGATATGGGGGAGGAAACGCACCGACCCACACGACTGTGATATGGGGGAGGAAACGCACCGACCCACACGACTGTGATATGGGGGAGGAAACGCAACGACCCAGACGTCAGTGATATGGGGGAGGAAACGCACCGACCAACAGGTCTGTGATATGGGGGAGGAAACGCACCGACCCACACGTCTGTGATATGGGGGAGGAAACGCACCGACCCACACGTCTGTGATATGGGGGAGGAAACGCACCGACCCACACGTCTGTGATATGGGGGAGGAAACGCACCGACCCACACGTCTGTGATATGGGGGAGGAAACGCACCGACCCAGACGTCTGTGATATGGGGGAGGAAACGCACCGACCAACAGGTCTGTGATATGAGGGAGGTAACGCACCGACCAACAGGTCTGTGATATGGGGGAGGAAACGCACCGACCAACAGGTCTGTGATATGGGGGAGGAAATGCACCGGCCCACACTTCTGTGATATGGGGCAGGAAACGCACCGACCCACATGTCTGTGATATGGGGGAGGAAACGCACCGACCCACACGTCTGTGATATGGGGGAGGAAACGCACCGACCCACACGTCTGTGATATGGGGGGAGGAAACGCACCGACCCACACGTCAGTGATATGGGGGAGGAAACGCAGCGACCCACATGTCTGTGATATGGGGGAGGAAACGCACCGAGCCGAGGACTGTGATATGGGAGAGGAAACGCACCAACCCACACGTCTGTGAAATGGGGGAGGAACCTCACCGAACCATACGTCTGTGATATGGGGGAGGAAACTCACCGACCCACACGACTGTGATATGGGGGAGGAAACGCACCGACCCACATGTCTGTGATATGGGGGAAAAAAACGCAGCGACCCATAAGTCTGTGATATGGGGGAGGAAACGCACCGACCCAGACGTCTGTGATATGGGCGTGGAAACGCACCGACCCACACGTCTGTGATATGGGGGAGGAAACGCACCGACCCGAGGACTGTGATATGGGGGAGGAAACGCACCGACCCAGACGTCTGTGATATGGGCGTGGAAACGCACCGACCCACACGTCTGTGATATGGGAGAGGAAACGCACCGACCCACACGTCTGTGATATGGGGAAGGAAACGCACAGACCTACATGTCTGTGATATGGGGGAGGAAACGCACCGAACCACACGTCTGTGATAAGGGGGACGAAACGCACCGACCCACACGTCTGTGATATGGGGGAGGAAACGCACCGACCCACAGGTCTGTGATATAGGGGGAGGAAACGCACCGACCCACACGTCCGTGATATGGGGGAGGAAACACACCGACCCACATGTCTGTGATATAGGGGGAGGAAACGCACCGACCCACAGGTCTGTGATATGGGGGAGGAAACGCACCGACCCACACGTCCGTCATATGGGGGAGGAAACGCACCGACCCACAGGTCTGTGATATGGGGGAGGAAACGCACCGACCCACAGGTCTGTGATACGGGGGGAGGAAACGCACCGACCCACAGGTCTGTGAGTTGGGGGAGGAAACGCACCGACCCACAGGTCTGTGATATGGGGGAGGAAACGCACAGACCCACAGGTCTGTGATATGGGGGAGGAAACGCACAGACCCACAGGTCTGTGATATGGGGGAGGAAACGCACAGACCCACAGGTCTGTGATATGGGGGAGGAAACGCACCGACCCACACGTCTGTGATATGGGGGAGGAAACGCACCGACCCACACGTCTGTGATATGGAGGAGGAAACGCACCGACCCACACGTCTGTGATATGGGGGAGGAAACGCACCGACCCACACGTCTGTGATATGGGGGAGGAAACGCACCGACCCACACGTCTGTCATATGGGGGAGGAAACGCACCGACCTACACTTCTGTGATATGGGGGAGGAAACGGACCGACCCACACGTCTGTCATATGGGGGAGGAAACGCACCGACCTACACTTCTGTGATATGGGGGAGGAAACGCACCGACCCACACGTCTGTCATATGGGGGAGGAAACGCACCGACCTACACTTCTGTGATATGGGGGAGGAAACGCACCGACCCACACGTCTGTCATATGGGGGAGGAAACGCACCGACCTACACTTCTGTGATATGGGGGAGGAAACGCACCGACCCACACGTCTGTCATATGGGGGAGGAAACGCACCGACCTACACTTCTGTGATATGGGGGAGGAAACGGACGGTCCCAAACGTCTGTGATATGTGGGAGGAAACGCACCGACCCACACGTCAGTGATAAGGGGGACGAAACGCACCGACCCACACGTCAGTGATAAGGGGGTGGAAACGCACCGACCCACAGGTCTGTGATATGGGGGAGGAAAAGCACCGACCGACAGGTCTGTGATATAGGGGGAGGAAACGCAGCGACCCATAAGTCTGTGATATGGGGGAGGAAACGTACCGACCAACACGTCTGTGATATGGGGGAGGAAACGCACCGACCCACACGTCTGTGATATGGAGGAGGAAACGCACCGACCCACACGTCAGTGATAAGGGGGAGGAAACGCACCGACCCACACGTCTGTGATATGGGGGAGGAAACGCACCGACCCACACGTCAGTGATAAGGGGGAGGAAACGCACCGACCCACACGTCTGTGATATGGGGGAGGAAACGCACCGACCCACACGTCTGTGATATGGGGGAGGAAACGCACCGACCCACACGTCTGTGATATGGGGCAGGAAACGCACCGACACACACGTCTGTGATATGGGGCAGGAAACGCACCGACCCACACGTCTGTGATATGGGGGAGGAAACGCACCGACCCACACGTCAGTGATAAGGGGGAGGAAATGCACCGACCCACACGTCTGTGAGATGGGGGAGGAAACGCACCGACCCACACGTCTGTGAGATGGGGGAGGAAACGCACCGACCCACACGTCTGTGAGATGGGGGAGGAAACGCACCGACCCACACGTCTGTGATATAGGGGGAGGAAACGCACCGACCCACAGGTCTGTGATACGGGGGGAGGAAACGCACCGACCCACACGTCTGTGATATGGGGGAGGAAATGCACCGACCCACACGACTGTGATATGGGGGAGGAAATGCACCGACCCACACGACTGTGATATGGGGGAGGAAACGCACCGACCCACACGACTGTGATATGGGGGAGGAAACGCACCGACCCACACGACTGTGATATGGGGGAGGAAACGCAACGACCCAGACGTCAGTGATATGGGGGAGGAAACGCACCGACCAACAGGTCTGTGATATGGGGGAGGAAACGCACCGACCCACACGTCTGTGATATGGGGGAGGAAACGCACCGACCCAGACGTCTGTGATATGGGGGAGGAAACGCACCGACCAACAGGTCTGTGATATGAGGGAGGTAACGCACCGACCAACAGGTCTGTGATATGGGGGAGAAAACGCACCGACCAACAGGTCTGTGATATGGGGGAGGAAATGCACCGGCCCACACTTCTGTGATATGGGGCAGGAAACGCACCGACCCACATGTCTGTGATATGGGGGAGGAAACGCACCGACCCACACGTCTGTGATATGGGGGAGGAAACGCACCGACCCACACGTCTGTGATATGGGGGAGGAAACGCACCGACCCACACGACTGTGATATAGGGGAGGAAACGCAATGACACAGACGACTGTGATATGGGGGAGGAAACGCAACGACCCAGACGTCTGTGATATGGGGGAGGAAACGCAACAACCCAGACGTCAGTGATATGGGGGAGGAAACGCACCGACCATCAGGTCTGTGATATGGGGGAGGAAACGCACCGACCCAGACGTCAGTGATATGGGGGAGGAAACGCACCGACCAACAGGTCTGTGATATGGGGGAGGAAACGGACCGACCAACAGCTCTGTGATATGGGGGAGGAATCACACCGACCAACAGGTTCTGTGATATGGGGGAGGAAACGCACCGGCCCACACTTCTGTGATATGGGGCAGGAAACGCACCGACCCAGACGTCTGTGATATGGGGGAGGAAACGCACCGACCCACACGTCTGTGATATGGGGGAGGAAACGCACCGACCCACACGACAGTGATAAGGGGGAGGAAATGCACCGACCCACACGTCTGTCATATGGGGGAGGAAACGCACCGAACCACACGTCTGTGAGATGGGGGAGGAAACGCACCGACCCACACGTCTGTGAGATGGGGGAGGAAACGCACCGACCCACACGTCTGTGATATGGGGGAGGAAACGCAGCGACCCATAAGTCTGTGATATGGGGGAGGAAACGCACTGACCCACATGTCTGTGATATGGGGGAGGAAACGCACCGACCCGAGGCCTGTGATATGGGAGAGGAAACGCACCAACCCACACGTCTGTGAAATGGGGGAGGAACCTCACCGAACCATACGTCTGTGATATGGGGGAGGAAACGCACCGACCCACACGTCTGTGATATGGGGGAGGAAACTCACCGACCCACATGTCTGAGTTATGGGGGAGGAAATGCAGCGACCCATAAGTCTGTGATATGGGGGAGGAAACGTACCGACCCACACGTCTGTGATATGGGGGAGGAAACGCACCGACCCACACGTCTGTGATATGGGGGAGGAAACGCAGCGACCCATAAGTCTGTGATATGGGGGAGGAAACGTACCGACCAACACGTCTGTGATATGGGGGAGGAAACGCACCGACCCGAGGACTGTGATATGGGAGAGGAAACGCACCGACCCACACGTCTGTGATATGGGGGAGGAAACGCACCGACCCACACGTCTGTGATATGGGGGAGGAAACGCACCGACCCACACGTCTGTGATATGGGGGAGGAAACGCACCGACCAACAGGTCTGTGATATGAGGGAGGTAACGCACCGACCAACAGGTCTGTGATATGGGGGAGGAAACGCACCGACCAACAGGTCTGTGATATGGGGGAGGAAATGCACCGGCCCACACTTCTGTGATATGGGGCAGGAAACGCACCGACCCACATGTCTGTGATATGGGGGAGGAAACGCACCGACCCACACGTCTGTGATATGGGGGAGGAAACGCACCGACCCACACGTCTGTGATATGGGGGGAGGAAACGCACCGACCCACACGTCAGTGATATGGGGGAGGAAACGCAGCGACCCACATGTCTGTGATATGGGGGAGGAAACGCACCGACCCGAGGACTGTGATATGGGAGAGGAAACGCACCAACCCACACGTCTGTGAAATGGGGGAGGAACCTCACCGAACCATACGTCTGTGATATGGGGGAGGAAACTCACCGACCCACACGACTGTGATATGGGGGAGGAAACGCACCGACCCACATGTCTGTGATATGGGGGAAAAAAACGCAGCGACCCATAAGTCTGTGATATGGGGGAGGAAACGCACCGACCCAGACGTCTGTGATATGGGCGTGGAAACGCACCGACCCACACGTCTGTGATATGGGGGAGGAAACGCACCGACCCGAGGACTGTGATATGGGGGAGGAAACGCACCGACCCAGACGTCTGTGATATGGGCGTGGAAACGCACCGACCCACACGTCTGTGATATGGGAGAGGAAACGCACCGACCCACACGTCTGTGATATGGGGAAGGAAACGCACAGACCTACATGTCTGTGATATGGGGGAGGAAACGCACCGAACCACACGTCTGTGATAAGGGGGACGAAACGCACCGACCCACACGTCTGTGATATGGGGGAGGAAACGCACCGACCCACAGGTCTGTGATATAGGGGGAGGAAACGCACCGACCCACACGTCCGTGATATGGGGGAGGAAACACACCGACCCACATGTCTGTGATATAGGGGGAGGAAACGCACCGACCCACAGGTCTGTGATATGGGGGAGGAAACGCACCGACCCACACGTCCGTCATATGGGGGAGGAAACGCACCGACCCACAGGTCTGTGATATGGGGGAGGAAACGCACCGACCCACAGGTCTGTGATACGGGGGGAGGAAACGCACCGACCCACAGGTCTGTGAGTTGGGGGAGGAAACGCACCGACCCACAGGTCTGTGATATGGGGGAGGAAACGCACAGACCCACAGGTCTGTGATATGGGGGAGGAAACGCACAGACCCACAGGTCTGTGATATGGGGGAGGAAACGCACAGACCCACAGGTCTGTGATATGGGGGAGGAAACGCACCGACCCACACGTCTGTGATATGGGGGAGGAAACGCACCGACCCACACGTCTGTGATATGGAGGAGGAAACGCACCGACCCACACGTCTGTGATATGGGGGAGGAAACGCACCGACCCACACGTCTGTGATATGGGGGAGGAAACGCACCGACCCACACGTCTGTCATATGGGGGAGGAAACGCACCGACCTACACTTCTGTGATATGGGGGAGGAAACGGACCGACCCACACGTCTGTCATATGGGGGAGGAAACGCACCGACCTACACTTCTGTGATATGGGGGAGGAAACGCACCGACCCACACGTCTGTCATATGGGGGAGGAAACGCACCGACCTACACTTCTGTGATATGGGGGAGGAAACGGACGGTCCCAAACGTCTGTGATATGTGGGAGGAAACGCACCGACCCACACGTCAGTGATAAGGGGGTGGAAACGCACCGACCCACACGTCTGTGAGATGGGGGAGGAAAAGCACCGACCGACAGGTCTGTGATATAGGGGGAGGAAACGCAGCGACCCATAAGTCTGTGATATGGGGGAGGAAACGTACCGACCAACACGTCTGTGATATGGGGGAGGAAACGCACCGACCCACACGTCTGTGATATGGAGGAGGAAACGCACCGACCCACACGTCAGTGATAAGGGGGAGGAAACGCACCGACCCACACGTCTGTGATATGGGGGAGGAAACGCACCGACCCACACGTCAGTGATAAGGGGGAGGAAACGCACCGACCCACACGTCTGTGATATGGGGGAGGAAACGCACCGACCCACACGTCTGTGATATGGGGGAGGAAACGCACCGACCCACACGTCTGTGATATGGGGCAGGAAACGCACCGACACACACGTCTGTGATATGGGGCAGGAAACGCACCGACCCACACGTCTGTGATATGGGGGAGGAAACGCACCGACCCACACGTCAGTGATAAGGGGGAGGAAATGCACCGACCCACACGTCTGTGAGATGGGGGAGGAAACGCACCGACCCACACGTCTGTGAGATGGGGGAGGAAACGCACCGACCCACACGTCTGTGAGATGGGGGAGGAAACGCACCGACCCACACGTCTGTGATATAGGGGGAGGAAACGCACCGACCCACAGGTCTGTGATACGGGGGGAGGAAACGCACCGACCCACACGTCTGTGATATGGGGGAGGAAATGCACCGACCCACACGACTGTGATATGGGGGAGGAAATGCACCGACCCACACGACTGTGATATGGGGGAGGAAACGCACCGACCCACACGACTGTGATATGGGGGAGGAAACGCACCGACCCACACGACTGTGATATGGGGGAGGAAACGCAACGACCCAGACGTCAGTGATATGGGGGAGGAAACGCACCGACCAACAGGTCTGTGATATGGGGGAGGAAACGCACCGACCCACACGTCTGTGATATGGGGGAGGAAACGCACCGACCCAGACGTCTGTGATATGGGGGAGGAAACGCACCGACCAACAGGTCTGTGATATGAGGGAGGTAACGCACCGACCAACAGGTCTGTGATATGGGGGAGAAAACGCACCGACCAACAGGTCTGTGATATGGGGGAGGAAATGCACCGGCCCACACTTCTGTGATATGGGGCAGGAAACGCACCGACCCACATGTCTGTGATATGGGGGAGGAAACGCACCGACCCACACGTCTGTGATATGGGGGAGGAAACGCACCGACCCACACGTCTGTGATATGGGGGAGGAAACGCACCGACCCACACGACTGTGATATAGGGGAGGAAACGCAATGACACAGACGACTGTGATATGGGGGAGGAAACGCAACGACCCAGACGTCTGTGATATGGGGGAGGAAACGCAACAACCCAGACGTCAGTGATATGGGGGAGGAAACGCACCGACCATCAGGTCTGTGATATGGGGGAGGAAACGCACCGACCCAGACGTCAGTGATATGGGGGAGGAAACGCACCGACCAACAGGTCTGTGATATGGGGGAGGAAACGGACCGACCAACAGCTCTGTGATATGGGGGAGGAATCACACCGACCAACAGGTTCTGTGATATGGGGGAGGAAACGCACCGGCCCACACTTCTGTGATATGGGGCAGGAAACGCACCGACCCAGACGTCTGTGATATGGGGGAGGAAACGCACCGACCCACACGTCTGTGATATGGGGGAGGAAACGCACCGACCCACACGACAGTGATAAGGGGGAGGAAATGCACCGACCCACACGTCTGTCATATGGGGGAGGAAACGCACCGAACCACACGTCTGTGAGATGGGGGAGGAAACGCACCGACCCACACGTCTGTGAGATGGGGGAGGAAACGCACCGACCCACACGTCTGTGATATGGGGGAGGAAACGCAGCGACCCATAAGTCTGTGATATGGGGGAGGAAACGCACTGACCCACATGTCTGTGATATGGGGGAGGAAACGCACCGACCCGAGGCCTGTGATATGGGAGAGGAAACGCACCAACCCACACGTCTGTGAAATGGGGGAGGAACCTCACCGAACCATACGTCTGTGATATGGGGGAGGAAACGCACCGACCCACACGTCTGTGATATGGGGGAGGAAACTCACCGACCCACATGTCTGAGTTATGGGGGAGGAAATGCAGCGACCCATAAGTCTGTGATATGGGGGAGGAAACGTACCGACCCACACGTCTGTGATATGGGGGAGGAAACGCACCGACCCACACGTCTGTGATATGGGGGAGGAAACGCAGCGACCCATAAGTCTGTGATATGGGGGAGGAAACGTACCGACCAACACGTCTGTGATATGGGGGAGGAAACGCACCGACCCGAGGACTGTGATATGGGAGAGGAAACGCACCGACCCACACGTCTGTGATATGGGGGAGGAAACGCACAGACCTACATGTCTGTGATAAGGGGGACGAAACGCACCGACCCACACGTCTGTGATATGGGGGAGGAAACGCACCGACCCACACGTCTGTGATATGGGGGAGGAAACGCACCGACCCACACGTCCGTGATATGGGGGAGGAAACGCACCGACCCACAGGTCTGTGATATAGGGGGAGGAAACGCACCGACCCACAGGTCTGTGATATGGGGGGAGGAAACGCACCGACCCACACGTCTGTGATATGGGGGAGGAAACGCACCGACCCACAGGTCTGTGATACGGGGGGAGGAAACGCACCGACCCACAGGTCTGTGAGTTGGGGGAGGAAACGCACCGACCCACAGGTCTGTGATATGGGGGGAGGAAACGCACCGACCCACACGTCTGTGATATGGGGGAGGAAATGCACCGACCCACACGACTGTGATAAGGGGGAGGAAACGCAACGACCCAGACTTCAGTGATATGGGGGAGGAAACGCACCGACCCACACGTCTGTGATATGGGGGAGGAAACGCAACGACCCAGACGTCTGTGATATGGGGGAGGAAACGCACCGACCCACACGACTGTGATATGGGGGAGGAAACGCAACGACCCAGACGTCTGTGATATGGGGGAGGAAACGCACCGACCCACACGACTGTGATATGGGGGAGGAAACGCAACGACCCAGACGTCAGTGATATGGGGGAGGAAACGCACCGACCAACAGGTCTGTGATATGGGGGAGGAAACGCACCGACCCACACGTCTGTGATATGGGGGAGGAAACGCACCGACCCAGACGTTAGTGATATGGGGGCGGAAACGCACCGACCAACAGGTCTGTGATATGGGGGAGGAAACGCACCGACCAACAGGTCTGTGATATGAGGGAGGTAACGCACCGACCAACAGGTCTGTGATATGGGGGAGGAAACGCACCGACCAACAGGTCTGTGATATGGGGGAGGAAATGCACCGGCCCACACGTCTGTGATATGGGGGAGGAAATGCACCGGCCCACACGTCTGTCATATGGGGGAGGAAACGCACCGACCCACACGTCTGTGATAAGGGGGAGGAAATGCACCGGCCCACACGTCTGTGATATGGGGCAGGAAACGCACCGACCCACACGTCAGTGATAAGGGGGAGGAAATGCACCGACCCACACGTCTGTCATATGGGGGAGGAAACGCACCGACCCACACGTCTGTGAGATGGGGGAGGAAACGCACCGACCCACATGTCTGTGATATGGGGGAGGAAACGCACCGACCCGAGGCCTGTGATATGGGAGAGGAAACTCACCAACCCACACGTCTGTGAAATGGGGGAGGAACCTCACCGAACCATACGTCTGTGATATGGGGGAGGAAACGCACCGACCCACACGTCTGTGATATGGGGGAGGAAACTCACCGACCCACATGTCTGTGTTATGGGGGAGGAAATGCAGCGACCCATAAGTCTGTGATATGGGGGAGGAAACGCACCGACCCACACGTCTGTGATATGGGGGAGGAAACGCACCGACCCACACGTCTGTGATATGGGGGAGGAATCGCACCGACCCACATGTCTGTGATATGGGGGAGGAAACGCAGCGACCCATAAGTCTGTGATATGGGGGAGGAAACGTACCGACCCACACGTCTGTGATATGGGGGAGGAAACGCACCGAACCACACGTCTGTGATATGGGCGTGGAAACGCACCGACCCACACGTCTGTGATATGGGGGAGGAAACGCACCGACCCACACGTCTGTGATATGGGGGAGGAATCGCACCGACCCACATGTCTGTGATATGGGGGAGGAAACGCAGCGACCCATAAGTCTGTGATATGGGGGAGGAAACGTACCGACCCACACGTCTCTGATATGGGCGTGGAAACGCACAGACCCACACGTCTGTGATATGGGGGAGGAAACGCACCGACCCACACGTCTGTGATATGGGGGTGGAAACGCACAGACCTACATGTCTGTGATATGGGGGACGAAACGCACCGAACCAGAAGTCTGTGATAAGGGGGACGAAACGCACCGACCCACACGTCTGTGATATGGGGGAGGAAACGCACCGACCCGAGGCCTGTGATATGGGAGAGGAAACTCACCAACCCACACGTCTGTGAAATGGGGGAGGAACCTCACCGAACCATACGTCTGTGATATGGGGGAGGAAACGCACCGACCCACACGTCTGTGATATGGGGGAGGAAACGCACCGACCCACACGTCTGTGATATGGGGGAGGAAACGCAGCGACCCATAAGTCTGTGATATGGGGGAGGAAACGTACCGACCCACACGTCGCTGATATGGGCGTGGAAACGCACAGACCCACACGTCTGTGATATGGGGGAGGAAACGCACCGACCCGAGGACTGTGATATGGGAGAGGAAACGCACCAACCCACAGGTCGGTGATATGGGGGAGGAAACGCACGGACCCACACGTCTGTGATATTGGGGAGGAAACGCACGGACCCACACGTCTGTGTAATGGGGGTGGAAAAGCACGGACACAGACGTCTGTGATATGGGGGAGGAAACGCACCGACCCACATGTTCGTGATATGGGGGTGGAAAAGCACGGACCCAGACATCTGTGATATGGGGGAGGAAACTCACCGACCCACACGTTCGTGATATGGGGGTGGAAAAGCACGGACCCAGACGTCTGTGATGTGGGGGAGGAAACGCACCGTCCCACATGTCTGTGATATGTGGGAGGAAACGCACCGACCCACATGTCTGTGATATGGGGGAGGAAACGCACCGACCCACACGTCTGTGAAATGGGGAAGGAAACGTACCGACCCACACGTCTGTGATATGGGGGAGGAAACGGGCGCACCCAGAGGTCTGTGATATGGGGGTGGAAACGCACCGAACCACACGTCTGTGATATGGGAGAGGAAACGCACCGACCCATACGTCTGTGATATGGGGGAGGAAACTCACCGACCCACACGTCTGTGATATGGGGAAGGAAACACACCGACCCACACGTCAGTGATATGGGGGAGGAAACGCACCGACCCACACGTCAGTGATATGGGGGAGGAATCGCACCGACCCACACGTCTGTGATATGGGGGTGGAAACGCACAGACCTACATGTCTGTGATATGGGGGACGAAACGCACCGAACCAGAAGTCTGTGATAAGGGGGACGAAACGCACCGACCCACACGTCTGTGATATGGGGGAGGAAACGCACCGACCCGAGGCCTGTGATATGGGAGAGGAAACTCACCAACCCACACGTCTGTGAAATGGGGGAGGAACCTCACCGAACCATACGTCTGTGATATGGGGGAGGAAACGCACCGACCGACACGTCTGTGATATGGGGGAGGAAACGCACCGACCCACACGTCTGTGATATGGGGGAGGAAACGCAGCGACCCATAAGTCTGTGATATGGGGGAGGAAACGTACCGACCCACACGTCTCTGATATGGGCGTGGAAACGCACAGACCCACACGTCTGTGATATGGGGGAGGAAACGCACCGACCCGAGGACTGTGATATGGGAGAGGAAACGCACCAACCCACAGGTCGGTGATATGGGGGAGGAAACGCACGGACCCACACGTCTGTGATATTGGGGAGGAAACGCACGGACCCACACGTCTGTGTAATGGGGGTGGAAAAGCACGGACACAGACGTCTGTGATATGGGGGAGGAAACGCACCGACCCACATGTTCGTGATATGGGGGTGGAAAAGCACGGACCCAGACATCTGTGATATGGGGGAGGAAACTCACCGACCCACACGTTCGTGATATGGGGGTGGAAAAGCACGGACCCAGACGTCTGTGATGTGGGGGAGGAAACGCACCGACCCACATGTCTGTGATATGTGGGAGGAAACGCACCGACCCACATGTCTGTGATATGGGGGAGGAAACGGGCGCACCCAGAGGTCTGTGATATGGGGGTGGAAACGCACCGAACCACACGTCTGTGATATGGGAGAGGAAACGCACCGACCCATACGTCTGTGATATGGGGGAGGAAACTCACCGACCCACACGTCTGTGATATGGGGAAGGAAACACACCGACCCACACGTCAGTGATATGGGGGAGGAAACGCACCGACCCACACGTCAGTGATATGGGGGAGGAAACGTACTGAACCACACGTCTGTGATATGGGGGAGGAAACACACCGACCCAGACGTCTGTGATATGGGGGAGGAAACTCACCGACCCACACGACTGTGATATGGGGGAGGAAACGCACCGACCCACACGTCTGTGATATGGGGGAGGAAACGCACCGACCCAGACGTCAGTGATATTGGGGGAGGAAACGCACCGACCCACAGGTCTGTGATATGCGGGAGGAAATGCACCGACCCACACGTCAGTGATATGGGGGAGGAAACGTACTGAACCACACGTCTGTGATATGGGGGAGGAAACGCACCGACCCAGACGTCTGTGATATGGGGGAGGAAACTCACCGACCCACACGACTGTGATATGGGGGAGGAAACGCACCAACCCAGACGTCTGTGATATGGGGGAGGAAACTCACCGACCCACACGACTGTGATATGGGGGAGGAAACGCACGGACCCACACGACTGTGAAATGGGGGAGGAAAAGTACCGACCCACAGGTCTGTGATATGGGGGGAGGAAACGCCCCGACCCACAGGTCTGTGATATGGGGGAGGAAACGCACCGACCTACACGACTGTGATATGGGGGAGGAAACGCACCGACCCACACGACTGTGATATGGGGGAGGAAACGCACCGAACCACTGGTCTGTGATATGGGCGAGGAAACGCATCGACCCATATGTCTGTGATATAGGGGAGGAAACGCACCGACCCACACGACTGTGATATGGGGGAGGAAACGCACCGACCCACAGGTCTGTGATATGGGCGAGGAAACGCACCGACCCACAGGTCTGTGATATGGGGGAGGAAACGCAACGACCCAGACGTCAGTGATATGGGGGAGGAAACGCAACGACCCAGACGTCAGTGATATGGGGGAGGAAATGCACCGACCCACACGACTGTGATATGGGGGAGGAAACGCACCGACCCACACGTCTGTGATATGGGGGAGGAAACGCCGGGACCCAGATGTCTGTGATATGGGGGAGGAAACGCACCGACCCACACGTCTGTGATATGGGGGAGGAAACTCACCGACCCACACGTCTGTGATATGGGGGAGGAAACGCACCGACCCGAGGACTGTGATATGGGAGAGGAAACGCACCGACCCACACGTCTGTGATATGGGGGAGGAAATGCACAGAACTACATGTCTGTGATATGGGGGAGGAAACGCACCGAAACGAAGTCTGTGATAAGGGGGAGGAAACGCACCGAACCATACGTCTGTGATATGGGGGAGGAAACGCACCGACCCACACGTCTGTGATATGGGGGAGGAAACGCACAGAACTACATGTCTGTGATATGGGGGACGAAACGCACCGACCCACACGTCTGTGATATGGGGGAGGAAACGCACCGACCCACATGTCTGTGATATGGGGGAGGAAACGCACCGAACCGAAGTCTGTGATAAGGGGGAGGAAACGCACCGAACCATACGTCTGTGATATGGGGGAGGAAACGCACCGAGCCACACGTCTGTGATATGGGGGAGGAAACGCACAGAACTACATGTCTGTGATATGGGGGAGGAAACGCACCGAACCGAAGTCTGTGATAAGGGGGACGAAACGCACCGACCCACACGTCTGTGATATGGGGGAGGAAACGCACCGACCCACATGGCAAGTGATATGGGGGAGGAAACGCACCGACCCGAGGACTGTGATATGGGAGAGGAAACGCACCGACCCACACGTCTGTGATATGGGGGAGGAAACGCAGAGACCCACAGGTCTGTGATATAGGGGGAGAAAACGCACCGACCCACAGGTCTGTGATATGGGGGAGGAAACGCACGGACCCACACGTCTGTGATATGGGGGTGGAAAAGCAGTGACCCAGACGTCTGTGATATGGGGGAGGAATCGCACAGACCCACATATTCGTGATATGGGGGTGGAAAAGCACGGACCCATACGTCTGTGATATGGGGGAGGAAACGCACCGACCCACACGTTCGTGATATGGGGGTGGAAAAGCACGGACCCAGATGTCTGTGATATGGGGGAGGAAACGCACCGACCCACATGTCTGTGATATGTGGGAGGAAACGCACCGACCAACATGTCTGTGATATGGGGGTGGAAAAGCACCGACCCGAGGCCTGTGATATGGGAGAGGAAACGCACCAACCCACACGTCTGTGAAATGGGGGAGGAACCTCACCGAACCATACGTCTGTGATATGGGGGAGGAAACGCACCGACCCACACGTCTGTGATATGGGGGAGGAAACTCACCGACCCACATGTCTGTGTTATGGGGGAGGAAATGCAGCGACCCATAGGTCTGTGATATGGGGGAGGAAACGTACCGACCCACACGTCTGTGATATGGGGGAGGAAACGCACCGACCCACACGTCTGTGATATGGGCGTGGAAACGCACCGACCCACACGTCTGTGATATGGGGGAGGAAATGCATCGACCCATAAGTCTGTGATATGGGGGAGGAAACGTACCGACCCACACTTCTCTGATATGGGCGTGGAAACGCACCGACCCACACGTCTGTGATATGGCAGAGGAAACGCACCGACCCACACGTCTGTGATATGGGGGAGGAAACGCAGAGACCCACAGGTCTGTGATATAGGGGGAGAAAACGCACCGACCCACAGGTCTGTGATATGGGGGAGGAAACGCACGGACCCACACGTCTGTGATATGGGGGTGGAAAAGCAGTGACCCAGACGTCTGTGATATGGGGGAGGAATCGCACAGACCCACATATTCGTGATATGGGGGTGGAAAAGCACGGACCCATACGTCTGTGATATGGGGGAGGAAACGCACCGACCCACACGTTCGTGATATGGGGGTGGAAAAGCACGGACCCAGATGTCTGTGATATGGGGGAGGAAACGCACCGACCCACATGTCTGTGATATGTGGGAGGAAACGCACCGACCAACATGTCTGTGATATGGGGGTGGAAAAGCACCGACCCGAGGCCTGTGATATGGGAGAGGAAACGCACCAACCCACACGTCTGTGAAATGGGGGAGGAACCTCACCGACCCACACGTCAGTGATATGGGGGAGGAAACGCACCGACCCACACGTCAGTGATATGGCAGTGGAAACGCACCGACCCACACATCTGTGATATGGGGTAGGAAACGCACCGACCCACTCCTCAGTGATATGGCAGTGGAAACGCACCGACCCACACGTCTGTGATATGGGGGAGGAAACGCACCGACCCACACGTCTGTGATATGGGGGAGGAAACGCACCGACCCACATGTCTGTGATATGGGGGAGGAAACGCACCGACCCACACGTCTGTGATATAGGGGAGGAAACGCACCGACCCACACGTCCGTGATATGGGGGAGGAAACGCACCGACCCACACGTCTGTGATATGTGGGAGGAAACGCACGACCCACACGTCCGTGATATGGGGGAGGAAACGCACCGACCCACAGGTCTGTGATATAGGGGGAGGAAACGCACCGACCCACAGGTCTGTGATATGGGGGAGGAAACGCACCGACCCACAGGTCTGTGATATGGGGGAGGAAACGCACCGAGCCACACGTCTGTGATATGGGGGAGGAAACGCACAGAACTACATGTCTGTGATATGGGGGAGGAAACGCACCGAACCGAAGTCTGTGATAAGGGGGACGAAACGCACCGACCCACACGTCTGTGATATGGGGGAGGAAACGCACCGACCCACATGGCAAGTGATATGGGGGAGGAAACGCACCGACCCGAGGACTGTGATATGGGAGAGGAAACGCACCGACCCACACGTCTGTGATATGGGGGAGGAAACGCAGAGACCCACAGGTCTGTGATATAGGGGGAGAAAACGCACCGACCCACAGGTCTGTGATATGGGGGAGGAAACGCACGGACCCACACGTCTGTGATATGGGGGTGGAAAAGCAGTGACCCAGACGTCTGTGATATGGGGGAGGAATCGCACAGACCCACATATTCGTGATATGGGGGTGGAAAAGCACGGACCCATACGTCTGTGATATGGGGGAGGAAACGCACCGACCCACACGTTCGTGATATGGGGGTGGAAAAGCACGGACCCAGATGTCTGTGATATGGGGGAGGAAACGCACCGACCCACATGTCTGTGATATGTGGGAGGAAACGCACCGACCAACATGTCTGTGATATGGGGGTGGAAAAGCACCGACCCGAGGCCTGTGATATGGGAGAGGAAACGCACCAACCCACACGTCTGTGAAATGGGGGAGGAACCTCACCGAACCATACGTCTGTGATATGGGGGAGGAAACGCACCGACCCACACGTCTGTGATATGGGGGAGGAAACTCACCGACCCACATGTCTGTGTTATGGGGGAGGAAATGCAGCGACCCATAGGTCTGTGATATGGGGGAGGAAACGTACCGACCCACACGTCTGTGATATGGGGGAGGAAACGCACCGACCCACACGTCTGTGATATGGGCGTGGAAACGCACCGACCCACACGTCTGTGATATGGGGGAGGAAATGCATCGACCCATAAGTCTGTGATATGGGGGAGGAAACGTACCGACCCACACTTCTCTGATATGGGCGTGGAAACGCACCGACCCACACGTCTGTGATATGGCAGAGGAAACGCACCGACCCACACGTCTGTGATATGGGGGAGGAAACGCACAGACCTACATGTCTGTGATATGGGGGACGAAACGCACCGAACCAGAAGTCTGTGATAAGGGGGACGAAACGCACCGACCCACACGTCTGTGATATGGGGGAGGAAACGCACTGACCCACAGGTCTGTGATATAGGGGGAGGAAACGCACCGACCCACACGTCCGTGATATGGGGGAGGAAACGCACTGACCCACAGGTCTGTGATATAGGGGGAGGAAACGCACCGACCCACAGATCTGTGATATGGGGGAGGAAACACACCGACCCACACGTCAGTGATATGGGGGAGGAAATGCACTGACCCACAGGTCTGTGATATAGGGGGAGGAAACGCACCGACCCACAGATCTGTGATATGGGGGAGGAAACACACCGACCCACACGTCAGTGATATGGGGGAGGAAACGCACCGACCCACACGTCAGTGATATGGCAGTGGAAACGCACCGACCCACACATCTGTGATATGGGGTAGGAAACGCACCGACCCACTCCTCAGTGATATGGCAGTGGAAACGCACCGACCCACACGTCTGTGATATGGGGGAGGAAACGCACCGACCCACACGTCTGTGATATGGGGGAGGAAACGCACCGACCCACATGTCTGTGATATGGGGGAGGAAACGCACCGACCCACACGTCTGTGATATAGGGGAGGAAACGCACCGACCCACACGTCCGTGATATGGGGGAGGAAACGCACCGACCCACACGTCTGTGATATGTGGGAGGAAACGCACGACCCACACGTCCGTGATATGGGGGAGGAAACGCACCGACCCACAGGGCGGTGATATAGGGGGAGGAAACGCACCGACCCACAGGTCTGTGATATAGGGGGAGGAAACGCACCGACCCACAGGTCTGTGATATAGGGGGAGGAAACGCACCGACCCACAGGTCTGTGATATGGGGGAGGAAACGCACCGACCCACAGGTCTGTGATATGGGGGAGGAAACGCACCGACCCACAGGTCTGTGATATAGGGGGAGGAAACGCACCGACCCACAGGTCTGTGATATGGGGGAGGAAACGCACCGACCCAGACGTCTGTGATATGGGATGGAGACGCACCGACCCACACGTCCGTGATATGGGGGAGGAAACGCACCGACCCACAGGTCTGTGATATGGGGGAGGAAACGCACCGACTCACAGGTCTGTGATATGGAGGGAGGAAACGCACCGACCCACATGTCTGTGATATGGGAGAGGAAACGCACCGACCCACACGTCTGTGATATGGGAGAGGAAACGCACCGACCCACACGTCTGTGATATGGGGGAGGAAACGCACCGACCCGAGGACTGTCATATGGGAGAGGAAACGCACCGACCCACACGTCTGTGATATGGGGGTGGTAACGCACCGACCCACACGTCAGTGATATGGTGGAGGAAACGTACTGAACCACACGTCTGTGATATGGGTGTGGAAACGCACCGACCCACACGTCAGTGATATGGGGGAGGAAACGCACCGACCCAAACGTCTGTGATATGGGGGAGGAAACTCACCGACCCACACGACTGTGATATGGGGGAGGAAACGCACGGACCCAGACGACTGTGACATGGGGGAGGAAACGCACCGACCCACATGACTGTGAAATGGGGGAGGAAACGTACCGACCCACAGGTCTGTGATATGGGGGGAGGAAACGCCCCGACCCACAGGTCTGTGATATGGGCGAGGAAACGCACCGACCCACAAGTCTGTGATATGGGGGAGGAAACGCACCGACCCAGACGGCAGTGATATGGGGGAGGAAACGCAACGACCCAGACGTCAGTGTTATGGGGGAGGAAACGCACCGACCCACACGAATGTGATATGGGGGAGGAAACGCACCGACCCACACGTCTGTGATATGGGGAGGAAACGCAGGGACCCAGATGTCTGTGATATGGGGGTGGAAACGCACCGACCCAGATGTCTGTGATATGGGGCAGGAAACGTACCGACCCACAGGTCTGTGATATGGGGGAGGAAACGCACCGACCCAGATGTCTGTGATATGGGGCAGGAAACGCACCGACCCACACGTCTGTGATATGGGGGAGGAAACGCACCGACCCACACGTCTGTGATATGGGGGTGGAAACGCACCGACCCACACGTCTGTGATATGGGGGTGGAAACGCACCGACCCACACGTCTGTGATATGGGGGTGGAAACGCACCGACCCACACGTCTGTGATATGGGGGAGGAAACGCACCGAACCGAAGTCTGTGATAAGAGGGAGGAAACGCACCGAACCATACGTCTGTGATATGGGGGAGGAAACGCACCGACCCACACGTCTGTGATATGGGGGAGGAAACGCACAGAACTACACGTCTGTGATATGGGGGAGGAAACGCACCGACCCACACGTCTGTGATATGGGGGAGGAAACGCACCGACCCACATGTCTGTGATATGGGGGAGGAAACGCACCGAACCGAAGTCTGTGATAAGGGGGACGAAACGCACCGACCCACACGTCTGTGATATGGGGGAGGAAACGCACCGACCCACATGGCTGTGATATGGGGGAGGAAACGCACCGACCCGAGGACTGTGATATGGGAGAGGAAACGCACCGACCCACACGTCTGTGATATGGGGGAGGAAACGCACAGACCCACAGGTCTGTGATATAGGGGGAGGAAACGCACCGACCCACAGGTCTGTGATATGGGGGAGGAAACGCACCGACCCACACGTCCGTGATATGGGGGAGGAAACGCACCGACCCACACGTCTGTGATATGGGGGAGGAAACGCACGACCCACACGTCCGTGATATGGGGGAGGAAACGCACCGACCCACAGGTCTGTGATATAGGGGGAGGAAACGCACCGACCCACAGGTCTGTGATATGGGGGAGGAAACGCACCGACCCAGACGTCTGTGATATGGGATGGAAACGCACCGACCCACACGTCCGTGATATGGGGGAGGAAACGCACCGACCCACACGTCTGTGATATGGGGGAGGAAACGCACGGACCCACACGTCTGTGATATGGGGGTGGAAAAGCACGGACCCAGACGTCTGTGATATTGGGGAGGAAACGCACCGACCCACATGTTCGTGATATGGGGGAGGAAAAGCACGGACCCAGACGTGTGTGATATGGGGGAGGAAACGCACCGACCCACACGTTCGTGATATGGGTGTGGAAAAGCACGGACCCAGACGTCTGTGATATGGGGGAGGAAACGCACCGACCTATATGTCTGTGATATGGGGGAGGAAACGCACCGACCTATATGTCTGTGATATGGGGGAGGAAACGGGCGGACCCAGAGGTCTGTGATATGGGGGTGGAAACGCACCGACCCACACGTCTGTGATATGGGGGAGGAAACGCACCGACCCACACGTCTGTGATATGGGGGAGGAAACGCACCTACGCACACGTCAGTGATAAGGGGGTGGAAATGCATCGACCGAGACGTCTGTGATATGGGGGAGGAAACGCACCGACCCACACATCTCTGATATGGGGGAGGAAACGGACGGACCCACACGTCTGTGAAATGGGGGTGGAAACGCACCGACCCACACGTCTGTGATATGGGGGAGGAAACGCACGTACGCACACGTCTGTGATATGGAGGAGGAAATGCACCGACCCACACGCCAGTGATAAGGGGGTGGAAATGAACCGACCCACACGTCTGTGATATGGGGGAGGAAACGCACCGACCCACACGTTTGTGTTATGGGGGAGGAAACGGACGGACCCACACGTCTGTGAAATGGGGGTGGAAACGCACCGACCCACACGTCTGTGATATGGGGGAGGAAACGCACCGACCCACACGTCTGTGATATGGGGGAGGAAACGCACCGACCCACATGTCTGTGATATGGGGGAGGAAACGCACCGACCCACACGTCTTTGAAATGGGGTAGGAAACGTACCGACGCACACGTCTGTGATATGGGGGAGGAAACGCACCGACCCACACGTCTGTGATATGTGGGAGGAAACGCACCGACCCACACGTCTGTGATATGGGGGAGGAAACTCACCGACCCACACGTCTGTGATATGGGGGAGGAAACGCACCGACACACACGTCTGTGATATGGGGGAGGAAACGCACCGACCCACATGTCTGTGATATGGGGGAGGAAACGCACCGACCCACATGTCTGTGATATGGGGGAGGAAACGCACCGACCCACACGTCTGTGATATGGGGGAGGAAACGCACCGACCCACACGTCTGTGATATGGGGGAGGAAACACACCGACCCACACGTCTGTGATAAGGGGGAGGAAACGCACTGACCCACACGTCTGTGATATGGGGGAGGAAACGCACCGACCCACACGTCTGTGATATGGGGGAGGAAACGCACCGACCCACAGGTCTGTGATATGGGGGAGGAAACGCACCGACCCACACGTCTGTGATATGGGGGAGGAAACGGACGGACCCACACGTCTGTGAAATAGGGGTGGAAACGCACCGACCCACATGTCTGTGATATGTGGGAGGAAACGCACCGACCCAGATGTCTGTGATATGGGGGAGGAAACGCACCGACCCACACGTCTGTGATATGGGGGAGGAAACGCACCGACCCATAAGTCTGTGATATGGGGGAGGAAACGCACGGACCCAGACGTCTGTGATATGGGGGAGGAAACGCACCGACCAACACGTCTGTGATATGGGGGAGGAAACGCACCGACCCAGACGTCTGTGATATGGGGGAGGAAACGCACTGACCCACATGTCTGTGATATGGGGGAGGAAACGCACCGACCCACACGACTGTGAAATGGGGGAGGAAACACACCGACCCAGACGTCTGTGATATGGGGGAGGAAACGCACGGACCCAGACGTCTGTGATATGGGGGAGGAAACGCACCGACCCACACGACTGTGAAATGGGGGAGGAAACGCACCGACCCAGACGTCTGTGATAAGGGGGAGGAAATGCACAGACCCAGACGTCTGTGATATGGGGGAGGAAACGCACCGACCCATAAGTCTGTGATATGGGGGAGGAAACGCACGGACCGAGACGTCTGTGATATGGGGGAGGAAACGCACCGACCCACACGTCTGTGATATGGGGGAGGAAACGCACCGACCCACAGGTCTGTGAAATGGGGGAGGAAACGTACCGACCTATACGTCTGTGAAATGGGGGAGGAAACGTACCGACCCAGACGTCTGTGATATGGGGGAGGAAACGCACCGACCCACACGTCTGTGATATGGGGGAGGAAACGCACGGACCCACACGTCTGTGATATGGGGGTGGAAAAGCACGGACCCAGACGTCTGTGATATTGGGGAGGAAACGCACCGACCCACATGTTCGTGATATGGGGGAGGAAAAGCACGGACCCAGACGTGTGTGATATGGGGGAGGAAACGCACCGACCCACACGTTCGTGATATGGGTGTGGAAAAGCACGGACCCAGACGTCTGTGATATGGGGGAGGAAACGCACCGACCTATATGTCTGTGATATGGGGGAGGAAACGCACCGACCTATATGTCTGTGATATGGGGGAGGAAACGGGCGGACCCAGAGGTCTGTGATATGGGGGTGGAAACGCACCGACCCACACGTCTGTGATATGGGGGAGGAAACGCACCGACCCACACGTCTGTGATATGGGGGAGGAAACGCACCTACGCACACGTCAGTGATAAGGGGGTGGAAATGCATCGACCCAGACGTCTGTGATATGGGGGAGGAAACGCACCGACCCACACATCTCTGATATGGGGGAGGAAACGGACGGACCCACACGTCTGTGAAATGGGGGTGGAAACGCACCGACCCACACGTCTGTGATATGGGGGAGGAAACGCACGTACGCACACGTCCGTGATATGGAGGAGGAAATGCACCGACCCACACGCCAGTGATAAGGGGGTGGAAATGAACCGACCCACACGTCTGTGATATGGGGGAGGAAACGCACCGAACGACACGTTTGTGTTATGGGGGAGGAAACGGACGGACCCACACGTCTGTGAAATGGGGGTGGAAACGCACCGACCCACACGTCTGTGATATGGGGGAGGAAACGCACCGACCCACACGTCTGTGATATGGGGGAGGAAACGCACCGACCCACATGTCTGTGATATGGGGGAGGAAACGCACCGACCCACACGTCTGTGAAATGGGGTAGGAAACGTACCGACGCACACGTCTGTGATATGGGGGTGGAAACGCACCGACCCACACGTCTGTGATATGGGGGAGGAAACGCACCGACCCACACGTCTGTGATATGGGGGAGGAAACTCACCGACCCACACGTCTGTGATATGGGGGAGGAAACGCACCGACCCACATGTCTGTGATATGGGAGAGGAAACGCACCGACCCACACGTCTGTGATATGGGGGAGGAAACGCACCGACCCACACGTCTGTGATATGGGGGAGGAAACGCACCGACCCACAGGTCTGTGATATGGGGGAGGAAACGCACCGACCCACACGTCTGTGATATGGGGGAGGAAACGCACCGACACACACGGCTGTGATATGGGGGAGGAAACGCACCGACCCACACGTCTGTGATATGGGGGAGGAAACTCACCGACCCACACGTCAGTGATATGGGGGAGGAAACGCACCGACCCACATGTCTGTGATATGGGGGAGGAAACTCACCGACACACACGGCTGTGATATGGGGGAGGAAACGCACCGACCCACACGTCTGTGATATGGGGGAGGAAACGCACCGACCCACAGGTCTGTGATATGGGGGAGGAAACGCACCGACCCACAGGTCAGTGATATGGGGGAGGAAACGCACCGACCCGAGGACTGTGATATGGGAGAGGAAACGCACCGACCCACACGTCTGTGATATGGGGGAGGAAACTCACCGACCCACGCGTCTGTGATATGGGGGATGAAACGCACCGACCCACACGTCTGTGATATGGGCGAGGAAACGCAGTGACCCAGACGTCTGTGATATGGGGGAGGAAACGCACCTACGCACACGTCTGTGATATTGGGGAGGAAACGCACGGACCCACATGTTCGTGATATGGGGGTGGAAAAGCACGGACACAGACGTCTGTGATATGGGGGAGGAAACGCACCGACCCACATGTCTGTGATATGTGGGAGGAAACGCACCGACCCACATGTCTGTGATATGGGGGAGGAAACGCACCGACCCACACGTCTGTGATATGGGGGAGGAAACTCACCGACCCACACGTCTGTGATATGGGGGAGGAAACGCACCGACCCACACGTCTGTGATATGGGGGAGGAAACGCACCGACCCACACGTCTGTGAAATAGGGGTGGAAACGCACCGACCTACATGTCTGTGATATGGCGGAGGAAACGCACCGACCCACACGTCTGTGATATGGGGGAGGAAACGCACCGACCCACACGTCTGTGATATGGGGGAGGAAACGCACCTACGCACACGTCTGTGATAAGGGGGTGGAAACGCACCGACCCACACGTCTGTGATATGGGGGAGGAAACGCACCGACCCACATGTCTGTGATATGGGGGAGGAAACGCACCGACCCACACGTCAGTGATAAGGGGGTGGAAATGCACCGACCCACACGTCTGTGATATGGGGGAGGAAACGCACCGACCCACACGTCTGTGATATGGGGGAGGAAACGGACGGACCCACACATCTGTGATATGGGGGAGGAAACGCACCGACCCACACGTCTGTGATATGGGGGAGGAAACGCACCGACCCACATGTCTGTGATATGGCGGAGGAAACGCACCGACCCACACGTCTGTGATATGCGGGTGGAAATGCACCGACCCACACGTCTGTGATATGGAGGAGGAAATGCACAGACCCACACGTTTGTGATATGGGGGAGGAAACGGACGGGCCCACACGTCTGTGAAATGGGGGTGGAAACGCACCTACCCACACGTCTGTGATATGGGGGAGGAAACGCACCGACCCACACGTCTGTGATATGGGCGAGGAAACGCAGTGACCCACACGTCTGTGAAATGGGGGTGGAAACGCACCGACCCACAGGTCTGTGATATGCGGGTGGAAACGCACCGACCCACACGTCCGTCATATGGGGGAGGAAACGCACCGACCCGAGGACTGTGATATGGGAGAGGAAACGCACCGACCCATACGTATGTGATATGGGGGAGGAAACTCACCGACCCAGACGTCTGTGAGATGGGGGAGGAAACGCACCGACCCACACGTCTGTGATATGGGGGAGGAAACGCAGCGACCCATAAGTCTGTGATATGGGGGAGGAAACGCACTGACCCACATGTCTGTGACATGGGGGAGGAAACGCACCGACCCACACGTCTGTGATATGGGGGAGGAAACGCACCGACCCACAGGTCTGTGATATGGGGGAGGAAACGCACTGAACCACACGTCTGTGATATGTGGGAGGAAACTCACCGACGCACACGTCTGTGATATGGGGGAGGAAACGCACCGACCCACAGGTCAGTGATATGTGGGAGTTAATGCACCGACCCACACGTCTGTGATATGGGGGTGGAAAAGCACGGACCCAGACGTCTGTGATATGAGGGAGGAAACTCACCGACCCACACGTCTGTGATATGGGGGAGGAAACGCACCGACGCACACGTCTGTGATATGGGGGAGGAAACGGACGGACCCACACGTCTGTGATATGGCGGAGGAAACGCACCGACCCACACGTCTGTGATATGGGGGAGGAAATGCACCGACCCGCACGTCTGTGATATGGAGGAGGAAACGCACCGACCCACACGTCTGTGATATGGGGGAGGAAACGCACCTACGCACACGTCTGTGATAAGGGGGTGGAAATGCACCGACCCACACGTCTGTGATATGGGGGAGGAAACGCACCGACCCACACGTCTGTGATAAGGGGGTGGAAATGCACCGACCCACACGTCTGTGATATGGGGGAGGAAACGCACCGACCCACACGTCTGTGATATGGGGGAGGAAACGGACGGACCCACACATCTGTGAAATGGGGGTGGAAACGCACCGACCCACACGTCTGTGATATGGGGGAGGAAACGCACCGACCCACATGTCTGTGATATGGCGGAGGAAACGCACCGACCCACACGTCTGTGATATGCGGGTGGAAATGCACCGACCCACACGTCTGTGATATGGAGGAGGAAACGCACCGACCCACACGTCAGTGATAAGGGGGTGGAAATGCACCGACCCACACGTTTGTGATATGGGGGAGGAAACGGACGGGCCCACACGTCTGTGAAATGGGGGTGGAAACGCACCTACCCACACGTCTGTGATATGGGGGAGGAAACGCACCGACCCACACGTCTGTGATATGGGCGAGGAAACGCAGTGACCCACACGTCTGTGAAATGGGGGTGGAAACGCACCGACCCACAGGTCTGTGATATGGGAGAGGAAACGCACCGACCCATACGTATGTGATATGGGGGAGGAAACTCACCGACCCAGACGTCTGTGATATGGGGGAGGAAACGCACCGACCCACACGTCTGTGATATGTGGGAGGAAACGCAGCGACCCACATGTCTGTGACATGGGGGAGGAAACTCACCGACCCACACGTCTGTGATATGGGGGAGGAAACGCACCGACCCACAGGTCTGTGATATGGGGGAGGAAACGCACTGAACCACACGTCTGTGATATGTGGGAGGAAACTCACCGACGCACACGTCTGTGATATGTGGGAGTTAATGCACCGACCCACACGTCTGTGATATGGGGGTGGAAAAGCACGGACCCAGACATCTGTGATATGAGGGAGGAAACGCACCGACCCACACGTTCGTGATATGGGGGTGGAAAAGCACGGACCCAGACGTCTGTGATATGGGGGAGGAAACGCACCGACCCACATGTCTGTGATATGTGGGAGGAAACGCACCGACCCACACGTCTGTGATATGGGGGAGGAAAAGCACGGACCCAGACGTCTGTGATATGGGGGAGGAAACGCACCGACCCATAAATCTGTGATATGGGGGAGGAAATGCACGGACCCAGACGTCTGTGATATGGGGGAGGAAACGCACCGACCCACACGTCTGTGATATGCGGGAGGAAACGCACCAACCCACACGTCTGTGAAATGGGGGAGGAAACGTACCGACCCACTTGTCTGTGATATGGGAGAGGAAACGGGCGGACCCACAGGTCTGTGATATGGGGGAGTTAACGCACCGACCCACAGGTCTGTGATATGGGGGAGGAAACGCACGGACCCACACGTCTGTGATATGGGGGAGGAAACGGGCGGACCCACAGGTCTGTGATATGGGGGTGGAAATGCACCGACCCACACGTCAGTGATAAGGGGGTGGAAATGCACCTACCCACACGTCTGTGATATGGGGGAGGAAACGCACCGACCCACACGTCTGTGATATGGGGGAGGAAACGGACGGACCCACACGTCTGTGAAATGGGGGTGGAAACGCACCGACCCACACGTCTGTGATATGGGCGAGGAAACGCAGTGACCCACAGCTCTGTGATATGGGGGAGGAAACGCACGGACCCACACGTCTGTGATATGGGGGAGGAAACGCACGGACCCAGACGTCTGTGATATGGGGGTGGAAAAGCACGGACCCAGACGTCTGTGATATGGGGGAGGAAACGCACCGACCCACATGTTCGTGATATGGGGTGGAAAAGCACGGACCCACACGTCAATGATATGGGGGAGGAAACGCACCGACCCACACGTTCGTGATATGGGGGTGGAAAAGCACGGACCCAGATGTCTGTGATATGGGGGAGGAAACGCACCGACCTATATGTCTGTGATATGGGGGAGGAAACGCACCGACCCACACGTCTGTGATATGGGGGAGGAAACGGGCGGACCCAGAGGTCTCTGATATGGGGGTGGAAACGCACCGACCCACACGTCTGTGATATGGGGGAGGAAACGCACCTACCCACACGTCTGTGATATGGGGGAGGAAACGCACCGACCCACACGTCTGTGATATGGGCGAGGAAACGCAGTGACCCACACGTCTGTGAAATGGGGGTGGAAACGCACCGACCCACAGGTCTGTGATATGCGGGTGGAAACGCACCGACCCGAGGACTGTGATATGGGAGAGGAAACGCACCGACCCATACGTATGTGATATGGGGGAGGAAACTCACCGACCCAGACGTCTGTGAGATGGGGGAGGAAACGCACTGACCCACACGTCTGTGATATGGGGGAGGAAACGCAGCGACCCATAAGTCTGTGATATGGGGGAGGAAACGCACTGACCCACATGTCTGTGACATGGGGGAGGAAACGCACCGACCCACACGTCTGTGATATGGGGGAGGAAACGCACCGACCCACAGGTCTGTGATATGGGGGAGGAAACGCACTGAACCACACGTCTGTGATATGTGGGAGGAAACTCACCGACGCACACGTCTGTGATATGGGGGAGGAAACGCACCGACCCACAGGTCAGTGATATGTGGGAGTTAATGCACCGACCCACACGTCTGTGATATGGGGGTGGAAAAGCACGGACCCAGACGTCTGTGATATGAGGGAGGAAACTCACCGACCCACACGTCTGTGATATGGGGGAGGAAACGCACCGACGCACACGTCTGTGATATGGGGGAGGAAACGGACGGACCCACACATCTGTGAAATAGGGGTGGAAACGCACCGACCCACATGTCTGTGATATGGCGGAGGAAACGCACCGACCCACACGTCTGTGATATGGGGGAGGAAATGCACCGACCCGCACGTCTGTGATATGGAGGAGGAAACGCACCGACCCACACGTCTGTGATATGGGGGAGGAAACGCACCGACCCACACGTCTGTGATAAGGGGGTGGAAATGCACCGACCCACACGTCTGTGATATGGGGGAGGAAACGCACCGACCCACACGTCTGTGATAAGGGGGTGGAAATGCACCGACCCACACGTCTGTGATATGGGGGAGGAAACGCACCGACCCACACGTCTGTGATATGGGGGAGGAAACGGACGGACCCACACATCTGTGAAATGGGGGTGGAAACGCACCGACCCACACGTCTGTGATATGGGGGAGGAAACGCACCGACCCACATGTCTGTGATATGGCGGAGGAAACGCACCGACCCACACGTCTGTGATATGCGGGTGGAAATGCACCGACCCACACGTCTGTGATATGGAGGAGGAAACGCACCGACCCACACGTCAGTGATAAGTGGGTGGAAATGCACCGACCCACACGTTTGTGATATGGGGGAGGAAACGGACGGGCCCACACGTCTGTGAAATGGGGGTGGAAACGCACCTACCCACACGTCTGTGATATGGGGGAGGAAACGCACCGACCCACACGTCTGTGATATGGGCGAGGAAACGCAGTGACCCACACGTCTGTGAAATGGGGGTGGAAACGCACCGACCCACAGGTCTGTGATATGCGGGTGGAAACGTACCGACCCGAGGACTGTGATATGGGAGAGGAAACGCACCGACCCACACGTCTGTGATATGGGGGAGGAAACGCACCGACCCACACGTCTGTGATATGTGGGAGGAAACGCAGCGACCCACATGTCTGTGACATGGGGGAGGAAACTCACCGACCCACACGTCTGTGATATGGGGGAGGAAACGCACCGACCCACACGTCTGTGATATGGGGGAGGAAACTCACCGACCCACACGTCTGTGATATGGGGGAGGAAACGCACCGACCCACAGGTCTGTGATATGGGGGAGGAAACGCACTGAACCACACGTCTGTGATATGTGGGAGGAAACTCACCGACGCACACGTCTGTGATATGGGGGAGAAAACGCACCGACCCCCAGGTCAGTGATATGTGGGAGTTAATGCACCGACCCACACGTCTGTGATATGGGGGTGGAAAAGCACGGACCCAGACATCTGTGATATGAGGGAGGAAACGCACCGACCCACACGTTCGTGATATGGGGGTGGAAAAGCACGGACCCAGACGTCTGTGATATGGGGGAGGAAACGCACCGACCCACATGTCTGTGATATGTGGGAGGAAACGCACCGACCCACACGTCTGTGATATGGGGGAGGAAAAGCACGGACCCAGACGTCTGTGATATGGGGGAGGAAACGCACCGACCCATAAATCTGTGATATGGGGGAGGAAATGCACGGACCCAGACGTCTGTGATATGGGGGAGGAAACGCACCGACCCACACGTCTGTGATATGCGGGAGGAAACGCACCAACCCACACGTCTGTGAAATGGGGGAGGAAACGTACCGACCCACTTGTCTGTGATATGGGAGAGGAAACGGGCGGACCCACAGGTCTGTGATATGGGGGAGTTAACGCACCGACCCACAGGTCTGTGATATGGGGGAGTTAACGCACCGACCCACAGGTCTGTGATATGGGGGAGGAAACGCACGGACCCACACGTCTGTGATATGGGGGAGGAAACGGGCGGACCCACAGGTCTGTGTTATGGGGGTGGAAATGCACCGACCCACACGTCAGTGATAAGGGGGTGGAAATGCACCTACCCACACGTCTGTGATATGGGGGAGGAAACGCACCGACCCACACGTCTGTGATATGGGGGAGGAAACGGACGGACCCACACGTCTGTGAAATGGGGGTGGAAACGCACCGACCCACACGTCTGTGATATGGGCGAGGAAACGCAGTGACCCACAGCTCTGTGATATGGGGGAGGAAACGCACGGACCCACACGTCTGTGATATGGGGGAGGAAACGCACGGACCCAGACGTCTGTGATATGGGGGTGGAAAAGCACGGACCCAGACGTCTGTGATATGGGGGAGGAAACGCACCGACCCACATGTTCGTGATATGGGGTGGAAAAGCACGGACCCACACGTCAATGATATGGGGGAGGAAACGCACCGACCCACACGTTCGTGATATGGGGGTGGAAAAGCACGGACCCAGATGTCTGTGATATGGGGGAGGAAACGCACCGACCTATATGTCTGTGATATGGGGGAGGAAACGCACCGACCCACACGTCTGTGATATGGGGGAGGAAACGGGCGGACCCAGAGGTCTCTGATATGGGGGTGGAAACGCACCGACCCACACGTCTGTGATATGGGGGAGGAAACGCACCGACCCACGCGTCTGTGATATGGGGGAGGAAACGGACGGACCCACACGTCTGTAAAATGGGGGTGGAAACGCACCGACCCACGCGTCTGTGATATGGGGGAGGAAACGCACCTACGCACACGTCTGTGATATGGGGGAGGAAACGCACCTACGCACACGTCAGTGATAAGGGGGTGGAAATGCATCGACCCACACGTCTGTGATATGGGGGAGGAAACGCACCGACCCACACGTCTGTGATATGGGGGAGGAAACGGACGGACCCACACGTCTGTAAAATGGGGGTGGAAACGCACCGACCCACGCGTCTGTGATATGGGGGAGGAAACGCACCTACGCACACGTCTGTGATATGGAGGAGGAAACGCACCGACCCACACGTCAGTGATAAGGGGGTGGAAATGCACAGACCCACACGTCTGTGATATGGGGGAGGAAACGGACGGGCCCACACGTCTGTGAAATGGGGGTGGAAACGCACCTACCCACACGTCTGTGATATGGGGGAGGAAACGCACCGACCCACACGTCTGTGATATGGGCGAGGAAACGCAGTGACCCACACGTCTGTGAAATGGGGGTGGAAACGCACCGACCCACAGGTCTGTGATATGCGGGTGGAAACGCACCGACCCGAGGACTGTGATATGGGAGAGGAAACGCACCGACCCATACGTATGTGATATGGGGGAGGAAACTCACCGACCCAGACGTCTGTGAGATGGGGGAGGAAACGCACCGACCCACACGTCTGTGATATGGGGGAGGAAACGCAGCGACCCATAAGTCTGTGATATGGGGGAGGAAACGCACTGACCCCCATGTCTGTGACATGGGGGAGGAAACGCACCGACCCACACGTCTGTGATATGGGGGAGGAAACGCACCGACCCACAGGTCTGTGATATGGGGGAGGAAACGCACTGAACCACACGTCTGTGATATGTGGGAGGAAACTCACCGACGCACACGTCTGTGATATGGGGGAGGAAACGCACCGACCCACAGGTCAGTGATATGTGGGAGTTAATGCACCGACCCACACGTCTGTGATATGGGGGTGGAAAAGCACGGACCCAGACGTCTGTGATATGAGGGAGGAAACTCACCGACCCACACGTCTGTGATATGGGGGAGGAAACGCACCGACGCACACGTCTGTGATATGGGGGAGGAAACGGACGGACCCACACGTCTGTGAAATAGGGGTGGAAACGCACCGACCCACATGTCTGTGATATGGCGGAGGAAACGCACCGACCCACACGTCTGTGATATGGGGGAGGAAACGCACCGACCCACACGTCTGTGATAAGGGGGTGGAAATGCACCGACCCACACGTCTGTGATATGGGGGAGGAAACGCACCGACCCACACGTCTGTGATATGGGGGAGGAAACGGACGGACCCACACATCTGTGAAATGGGGGTGGAAACGCACCGACCCACACGTCTGTGATATGGGGGAGGAAACGCACCGACCCACATGTCTGTGATATGGCGGAGGAAACGCACCGACCCACACGTCTGTGATATGCGGGTGGAAACGCACCGACCCACACGTCAGTGATAAGGGGGTGGAAATGCACCGACCCACACGTTTGTGATATGGGGGAGGAAACGGACGGGCCCACACGTCTGTGAAATGGGGGTGGAAACGCACCTACCCACACGTCTGTGATATGGGGGAGGAAACGCACCGACCCACACGTCTGTGATATGGGCGAGGAAACGCAGTGACCCACACGTCTGTGAAATGGGGGTGGAAACGCACCGACCCACAGGTCTGTGATATGCGGGTGGAAACGTACCGACCGGAGGACTGTGATATGGGAGAGGAAACGCACCGACCCATACGTATGTGATATGGGGGAGGAAACTCACCGACCCAGACGTCTGTGATATGGGGGAGGAAACGCACCGACCCACACGTCTGTGATATGTGGGAGGAAACGCAGCGACCCACATGTCTGTGACATGGGGGAGGAAACTCACCGACCCACACGTCTGTGATATGGGGGAGGAAACGCACCGACCCACACGTCTGTGATATGGGGGAGGAAACTCACCGACCCACACGTCTGTGATATGGGGGAGGAAACGCACCGACCCACAGGTCTGTGATATGGGGGAGGAAACGCACTGAACCACACGTCTGTGATATGTGGGAGGAAACTCACCGACGCACACGTCTGTGATATGGGGGAGGAAACGCACCGACCCACAGGTCAGTGATATGTGGGAGTTAATGCACCGACCCACACGTCTGTGATATGGGGGTGGAAAAGCACGGACCCAGACATCTGTGATATGAGGGAGGAAACGCACCGACCCACACGTTCGTGATATGGGGGTGGAAAAGCACGGACCCAGACGTCTGTGATATGGGGGAGGAAACGCACCGACCCACATGTCTGTGATATGTGGGAGGAAACGCACCGACCCACACGTCTGTGATATGGGGGAGGAAAAGCACGGACCCAGACGTCTGTGATATGGGGGAGGAAACGCACCGACCCATAAATCTGTGATATGGGGGAGGAAATGCACGGACCCAGACGTCTGTGATATGGGGGAGGAAACGCACCGACCCACACGTCTGTGATATGCGGGAGGAAACGCACCAACCCACACGTCTGTGAAATGGGGGATGAAACGTACCGACCCACTTGTCTGTGATATGGGAGAGGAAACGGGCGGACCCACAGGTCTGTGATATGGGGGAGTTAACGCACCGACCCACAGGTCTGTGATATGGGGGAGGAAACGCACGGACCCACACGTCTGTGATATGGGGGAGGAAACGGGCGGACCCACAGGTCTGTGATATGGGGGTGGAAATGCACCGACCCACACGTCAGTGATAAGGGGGTGGAAATGCACCTACCCACACGTCTGTGATATGGGGGAGGAAACGCACCGACCCACACGTCTGTGATATGGGGGAGGAAACGGACGGACCCACACGTCTGTGAAATGGGGGTGGAAACGCACCGACCCACACGTCTGTGATATGGGCGAGGAAACGCAGTGACCCACAGCTCTGTGATATGGGGGAGGAAACGCACGGACCCACACGTCTGTGATATGGGGGAGGAAACGCACGGACCCAGACGTCTGTGATATGGGGGTGGAAAAGCACGGACCCAGACGTCTGTGATATGGGGGAGGAAACGCACCGACCCACATGTTCGTGATATGGGGTGGAAAAGCACGGACCCACACGTCAATGATATGGGGGAGGAAACGCACCGACCCACACGTTCGTGATATGGGGGTGGAAAAGCACGGACCCAGATGTCTGTGATATGGGGGAGGAAACGCACCGACCTATATGTCTGTGATATGGGGGAGGAAACGCACCGACCCACACGTCTGTGATATGGGGGAGGAAACGGGCGGACCCAGAGGTCTCTGATATGGGGGTGGAAACGCACCGACCCACACGTCTGTGATATGGGGGAGGAAACGCACCGACCCACGCGTCTGTGATATGGGGGAGGAAACGGACGGACCCACACGTCTGTAAAATGGGGGTGGAAACGCACCGACCCACGCGTCTGTGATATGGGGGAGGAAACGCACCTACGCACACGTCTGTGATATGGGGGAGGAAACGCACCTACGCACACGTCAGTGATAAGGGGGTGGAAATGCATCGACCCACACGTCTGTGATATGGGGGAGGAAACGCACCGACCCACACGTCTGTGATATGGGGGAGGAAACGGACGGACCCACACGTCTGTAAAATGGGGGTGGAAACGCACCGACCCACGCGTCTGTGATATGGGGGAGGAAACGCACCTACGCACACGTTTGTGATATGGAGGAGGAAACGCACCGACCCACACGTCAGTGATAAGGGGGTGGAAATGCACCGACCCACACGTCTGTGATATGGGGGAGGAAACGCACCGACCCACACGTTTGTGTTATGGGGGAGGAAACGGACGGACCCACACGTCTGTGATATGGGGGAGGAAACGCACCGACCCACAGGTCTGTGATATGGGGGTGGAAACGCACCGACCCGAGGACTGTGATATGGGAGAGGAAACGCACCGACCCACACGTTTGTGATATGGGGGAGGAAACGCACCGACCCACAGGTCTGTGATATGGGGGAGGAAACGTACCGACCCACACGTCTGTGATATGGGGGAGGAAACGCACCGACCCACATGTCTGTGATATGGGGGAGGAAACGCACCGACCCACAGGTCTGTGATATGGGGGAGAAAACGCACCGACCCTAAGGTCAGTGATATGTGGGAGTTAACGCACCGCCCCACATGTCTGTGATATGGGGGTGGAAAAGCACGGACCCAGACGTCTGTGATATGGGGGAGGAAACGCACCGACCCACATGTTCGTGATATGGGGCTGGAAAAGCACGGACCCAGACATCTGTGATATGGGGGAGGAAACGCACCGACCCACACGTTCGTGATATGGGGGTGGAAAAGCACGGACCCAGACGTCTGTGATAGGGGGAGGAAACGCATCGACCCACACGACTGTGAAATGGGGGAGGAAACGTACCGACCCACACGTCTGTGATATGGGGCAGGAAACGCACCGACCCACACGTCTGTGATATGGGGGAGGAAACGCACGGACCCAGACGTCTTTGATATGGGGGAGGAAACGCACCGACCCAGACGTCTGTGATATGGGGGAGGAAACGCACCTACGCACACGTCTGTGAAATGGGGGTGGAAACGCACCGACCCACACGTCTGTGATATGGGCGAGGAAATGCAGTGACCCACAGGTCTCTGATATGGGGGAGGAAACGCACGGACCCACACGTCTGTGATATGGGGGAGGAAACGCACGGACCCACACGTCTGTGATATGGGGGTGGAAAAGCACGGACCCAGACGTCTATGATATGGGGGAGGAAACACACTGACCCACACGTCTGTGATATGGGGGAGGAAACGGGCGGACCCACAGGTCTGTGATATGGGGGTGGAAACGCACCTACCCACATGTCAGTGTTAAGGGGGAGGAAATGCACCGGCCCACACGTCTGTGATATGGGGGAGGAAACGCACCGACCCACACATCTGTGATATGGAGGAGGAAACGCACCGACCCACACGTCAGTGATAAGGGGGTGGAAATGCACCGACCCAGACGTCTGTGATATGGGGGAGGAAACGGACGGACCCACACGTCTGTGAAATGGGGGTGGAAACGCACCGACCCACACGTCTGTGATATGGGCGAGGAAACGCAGTGACCCACAGGTCTGTGATATTGGGGAGGAAACGCACGGACCCACACGTCTGTGATATGGGGGAGGAAACGCACGGACCCACACGTCTGTGATATGGGGGTGGAAAAGCACGGACCCAGACGTCTGTGATATGGGGGAGGAATCGCACCGACCCACATGTTCGTGATATGGGGTTGAAAAGCACGGACCCAGACGTCTGTGATATGGGGGAGGAAACGCACCGACCCACACGTTCGTGATATGGGGGTGGAAAAGCACGGACCCAGACGTCTGTGATATGGGGGAGGAAACGCACCGACCTATATGTCTGTGATATGGGGGAGGAAACGCACCGACCCACACGTCTGTGATATGGGGGAGGAAACGGGCGGACCCAGAGGTCTCTGATATGGGGGTGGAAACGCACCGACCCACACGTCTGTGAAATGGGGGAGGAAACGCACCGACCCACACGTCTGTGATATGGGGGAGGAAACGCACCTACGCACACGTCAGTGATAAGGGGGTGGAAATGCATCGACCCACACGTCTGTGATATGGGGGAGGAAACGCACCGACCCACACGTCTGTGATATGAGGGAGGAAACGGACGGACCCACACGTCTGTGATATGGGGGTGGAAACGCACCGACCCACATGTCTGTGATATGGGGGAGGAAACGCACCTACGCACACGTCTGTGATATGGAGGAGGAAACGCACCGACCCACACGTCAGTGATAAGGGGGTGGAAATGCACCGACCCACACGTCTGTGATATGGGGGAGGAAACGCACCGACCCACACATTTGTGTTATGGGGGAGGAAACGGACGGACCCACACGTCTGTGAAATGGGGGTGGAAACGCACCGACCCACACGTCTGTGAAATGGGGGAGGAAACGCACCGACACACACGTCTGTGATATGGGGGAGGAAACGCACCGACCCACACGTCTGTGATATGGGGGAGAAAACGCACCGACCAACAGGTCTGTGATATGGGGGAGGAAACGCACCGACCCACACGTCTGTGATATGGGAGAGGAAACGCACCGACCCACATGTCTGTGATATGGGGGAGGAAACTCACCGACCGACACGTCTGTGATTTGGGGGAGGAAACGCACCGACCGACACGTCTGTGATATGGGCGAGGAAACGCAGTGACCCAGACGTCTGTGACATGGGGGAGGAAACGCACCGACCCAGATGTCTGTGATATGGGGGAGGAAACGCACCGACCCACAGGTCTGTGATATGGGGGAGAAAACGCACCGACCCACAGGTCAGTGATATGTGGGAGTTAACGCACCGACCCACATGTCTGTAATATGGGGGTGGAAAAGCACGGACACAGACGTCTGTGATATGGGGGAGGAAACGCACCAACCCACATGTTCGTGATATGGGGCTGGATAAGCACGGACCCAGTCATCTGTGATATGGGGGAGGAAACGCACCGACCCACACGTTCGTGATATGGGGGAGGAAACGCATCGACCCACACGACTGTGAAATGGGGGAGGAAACGTACCGACCCACACGTCTGTGATATGGGGGAGGAAACGCACCGACCCACACGTCTGTGATATGGGGGAGGAAACGCACGGACCCAGACGTCTGTGATATGGGGGAGGAAACGCACCGACCCACATGTCTGTGATATGGGGGAGGAAACGCATCGACCCACACGACTGTGAAATGGGGGAGGAAACGTACCGACCCACACGTCTGTGATATGTGGGAGGAAACGCACCGACCCACACGTCTGTGATATGGGGGAGGAAACGCACGGACCCAGACGTCTGTGATATGGGGGAGGAAACGCACCTACCCACACGTCCGTGATATGGGGGAGGAAACGCACCTACGCACACGTCTGTGAAATGGGGGTGGAAACGCACCGACCCACACGTCTGTGATATGGGCGAGGAAATGCAGTGACCCACAGGTCTCTGATATGGGGGAGGAAACGCACGGACCCACACGTCTGTGATATGGGGAGGAAACGCATGGACCCACACGTCTGTGATATGGGGGTGGAAAAGCACGGACCCAGACGTCTGTGATATGGGGGAGGAAACGCTCCGACCCACATGTTCGTGATATGGGGGTGGAAAAGCACGGACCCAGACGTCTGTGATATGGGGGAGGAAACGCACCGACCCACACGTTCGTGATATGGGGGTGGAAAAGCACGGACCCAGACGTCTGTGATATGGGGGAGGAAACGCACCGACCCACATGTCTGTGATATGTGGGAGGAAACGCACCGACCCACATGTCTGTGATATGGGGGAGGAAACGGGCGGACACAGAGGTCTGTGATATGTGGGAGGAAACGTACCGACCCACACGTCTGTGATATGGGGGAGGAAACGGGCGGACCCAGAGGTCTGTGATATGGGGGTGGAAACGCACCGCCCCACACGTCTGTGATATGGGGGAGGAAACGCACCGACCCACACGTCTGTGATATGGGGGAGGAAACGCACCGACCCACACGTCTGTGATATGGGGGAGGAAACGGGCGGACCCAGAGGTCTGTGATATGGGGGTGGAAACGCACCGACCCAGACGTCTGTGATATGGGGGAGGAAACACACCGACCCACACGACTGTGATATGGGGGAGGAAACGCACCGACCCACACGTCAGTGATAAGGGGGTGGAAATGCATCGACCCACACGTCTGTGATATGGGGGAGGAAACGCACCGACCCACACGTCAGTGATATGGGGGAGGAAACGCACCTACGCACACGTCTGTGATATGGAGGAGGAAACGCACCGACCCACACGTCAGTGATAAGGGGGTGGAAATGCATCGACCCACACGTCTGTGATATGGGGGAGGAAACGCACCGACCCACACGTCTGTGATATGGGGGAGGAAACGCACCGACCCAGACGTCAGTGATATGGGGGAGGAATCGCACCGACCCAGACGTCTGTGGTATGGGGGCGGAAACGCAGCGACCCAGATGTCTGTGATATGGGGGAGGAAACGCACCGACCCACAGGTCTGTGATATGCGGGTGGAAACGCACCGACCCGAGGACTGTGATATGGGAGAGGAAACGCACCGACCCACACGTTTGTGATATGGGGGAGGAAATGCACCGACCCACACGTCTGTGATATGGGGGAGGAAACGCACCGACCCACATGTCTGTGATATGGGGGAGGAAACGCACCGACCCACAGGTCTGTGATATGGGGGAGAAAACGCACCGACCCTAAGGTCAGTGATATGTGGGAGTTAACGCACCGACCCACATGTCTGTGATATGGGGGTGGAAAAGCACGGACCCAGACGTCTGTGATACGGGGGAGGAAACGCACCGACCCACATGTTCGTGATATGGGGCTGGAAAAGCACGGACCCAGACATCTGTGATATGGGGGAGGAAACGCACCGACCCACACGTTCGTGATATGGGGGTGGAAAAGCACGGACCCAGACGTCTGTGATATGGGGGAGGAAACGCATCGACCCACACGACTGTGAAATGGGGGAGGAAACGTACCGACCCACACGTCTGTGATATGGGGGAGGAAACGCACCGACCCACACGTCTGTGATATGGGGGAGGAAACGCACGGACCCAGACGTCTTTGATATGGGGGAGGAAACGCACCGACCCACATGTTCGTGATATGGGGCTGGAAAAGCACGGACCCAGACATCTGTGATATGGGGGAGGAAACGCACCGACCCACACGTTCGTGATATGGGGGTGGAAAAGCACGGACCCAGACGTCTGTGATATGGGGGAGGAAACGCATCGACCCACACGACTGTGAAATGGGGGAGGAAACGTACCGACCCACACGTCTGTGATATGGGGGAGGAAACGCACCGACCCAGACGTCTGTGATATGGGGGAGGAAACGCACCTACGCACACGTCTGTGAAATGGGGGTGGAAACGCACCGACCCACACGTCTGTGATATGGGCGAGGAAATGCAGTGACCCACAGGTCTCTGATATGGGGGAGGAAACGCACGGACCCACACGTCTGTGATATGGGGGAGGAAACGCACGGACCCACACGTCTGTGATATGGGGGTGGAAAAGCACGGACCCAGACGTCTATGATATGGGGGAGGAAACGCACTGACCCACACGTCTGTGATATGGGGGAGGAAACGGGCGGACCCACAGGTCTGTGATATGGGGGTGGAAACGCACCTACCCACATGTCAGTGTTAAGGGGGAGGAAATGCACCGGCCCACACGTCTGTGATATGGGGGAGGAAACGCACCGACCCACACGTCTGTGATATGGAGGAGGAAACGCACCGACCCACACGTCAGTGATAAGGGGGTGGAAATGCACCGACCCAGACGTCTGTGATATGGGGGAGGAAACGCACCGACCCACACGTCTGTGATATGGGGGAGGAAACGGACGGACCCACACGTCTGTGAAATGGGGGTGGAAACGCACCGACCCACACGTCTGTGATATGGGGGAGGAAACGCAGTGACTCACAGGTCTGTGATATGGGGGAGGAAACGCACGGACCCACACGTCTGTGATATGGGGGAGGAAACGCATGGACCCACACGTCTGTGATATGGGGGTGGAAAAGCACGGACCCAGACGTCTGTGATATGGGGGAGGAAACGCACCGACCCACATGTTCGTGATATGGGGTTGAAAAGCACGGACCCAGACGTCTGTGATATGGGGGATGAAACGCACCGACCCACACGTTCGTGATATGGGGGTGGAAAAGCACGGACCCAGACGTCTGTGATATGGGGGAGGAAACGCACCGACCCACACGTCTGTGATATGGGGGAGGAAACGGGCGGACCCAGAGGTCTCTGATATGTGGGTGGAAACGCACCGACCCACACGTCTGTGATATGGGGGAGGAAACGCACCGACCCACACGTCTGTGATATGGGGGAGGAAACGCACCTACGCACACGTCAGTGATAAGGGGGTGGAAATGCATCGACCCACACGTCTGTGATATGGGGGAGGAAACGCACCGACCCACAGGTCTGTGATATGGGGGAGGAAACGCACCGACCCACAGGTCAGTGATATGGGGGAGGAAACGCACCGACGCACACGTCTGTGATATGGGGGTGGAAACTCACCGACCCACACGTCTGTGATATGGGGGAGGAAACTCACCGACCCACACGTCTGTGATATGGGGGAGGAAACTCACCGACCCACACGTCTGTGATATGGGGGAGGAAACTCACCGACCCACACGTCTGTGATATGGGGGAGGAAACTCACCGACCCACACGACTGTGATATGGGGGAGGAAACTCACCGACCCACACGTCCGTGATATGGGGGAGGAAACGCACCGACCCACACGTCAGTGATATGGGCGAGGAAACGCAGTGACCCAGACGTCTGTGACATGGGGGAGGAAACGCACCGACCCACATGTCTGTGATATGGGGGAGGAAACGCACCGACCCACAGGTCTGTGATATGGGGGAGAAAACGCACCGACCCACAGGTCAGTGATATGTGGGAGTTAACGCACCGACCCACATGTCTGTGATATGGGGGTGGAAAAGCACGGACACAGACGTCTGTGATATGGGGGAGGAAACGCACCAACCCACATGTTCGTGATATGGGGCTGGATAAGCACGGACCCAGACATCTGTGATATGGGGGAGGAAACGCACCGACCCACACGTTCGTGAAATGGGGGAGGAAACGTACCGACCCACACGTCTGTGATATGGGGGAGGAAACGCACCGACCCACACGTCTGTGATATGGGGGAGGAAACGCACGGACCCAGACGTCTGTGATATGGGGGAGGAAACGCACCGACCCACATGTCTGTGATATGGGGGAGGAAACGCATCGACCCACACGACTGTGAAATGGGGGAGGAAACGTACCGACCCACACGTCTGTGATATGGGGGAGGAAACGCACCGACCCACACGTCTGTGATATGGGGGAGGAAACGCACGGACCCAGACGTCTGTGATATGGGGGAGGAAACGCACCTACCCACACGTCTGTGATATGGGGGAGGAAACGCACCTACGCACACGTCTGTGAAATGGGGGTGGAAACGCACCGACCCACACGTCTGTGATATGGGCGAGGAAATGCAGTGACCCACAGGTCTCTGATATGGGGGAGGAAACGCACGGACCCACACGTCTGTGATATGGGGAGGAAACGCACGGACCCACACGTCTGTGATATGGGGGTGGAAAAGCACGGACCCAGACGTCTGTGATATGGGGGAGGAAACGCTCCGACCCACATGTTCGTGATATGGGGGTGGAATAGCACGGACCCAGACGTCTGTGATATGGGGGAGGAAACGCACCGACCCACACGTTCGTGATATGGGGGTGGAAAAGCACGGACCCAGACGTCTGTGATATGGGGGAGGAAACGCAACGACCCACATGTCTGTGATATGTGGGAGGAAACGCACCGACCCACATGTCTGTGATATGGGGGAGGAAACGGGCGGACCCAGAGGTCTGTGATATGTGGGAGGAAACGTACCGACCCACACGTCTGTGATATGGGGGAGGAAACGGGCGGACCCAGAGGTCTGTGATATGGGGGTGGAAACGCACCGACCCACACGTCTGTGATATGGGGGAGGAAACGCACCGACCCACACGTCTGTGATATGGGGGAGGAAACGCACCGACCCACACGTCTGTGATATGGGGGAGGAAACGGGCGGACCCAGAGGTCTGTGATATGGGGGTGGAAACGCACCGACCCAGACGTCTGTGATATGGGGGAGGAAACACACCGACCCACACGACTGTGATATGGGGGAGGAAACGCACCTACGCACACGTCATTGATATGGGGGAGGAAACGCACCTACGCACACGTCTGTGATATGGAGGAGGAAACGCACCGACCCACACGTCAGTGATAAGGGGGTGGAAATGCATCGACCCACACGTCTGTGATATGGGGGAGGAAACGCACCGACCCACACGTCAGTGATATGGGGGAGGAAACGCACCGACCCACACGTCTGTGAGATGGGGGAGGAAACGCATCGACCCACACGTCTGTGATATGGGGGAGGAAACGCACCGACCCACACGTCTGTGATATGGGGGAGGAAACGCACCGACCCACACGTCTGTGATATGGGGGAGGAAGCGGACGGCCCCACACGTCTGTGAAATGGGGGTGGAAACGCACCGACCCACACGTCTGTGATATGGGGGCGGAAACGCAGCGACCCAGATGTCTGTGATATGGGGGAGGAAACGCACCGACCCAGACGTCTGTGGTATGGGGGTGGAAACGCAGCGACCCAGATGTCTGTGATATGGGGGAGGTAACGCACCGACCCACAGGTCTACGATATGGGGGAGGAAACGCACCGACCCAGACGTCTGTGGTATGGGGGCGGAAACGCAGCGACCCAGATGTCTGTGAGATGGGGGAGGAAACGCACCGACCCACACTTCTCGGATATGGGGCAGGAAACGCACCGACGCACACGTCTGTGATATGGGGGAAGAAACGCACCGACCCACACGTCTGTGATATGGGGGAGGAAACGCACCGACGCAGACGTCTGTGATATGGGGGAGGAAACGCACTGACCCACACGTCTGTGATATGGGGGAGGAAACGCACCTACCCACACGTCTGTGATATGGGGGAGGAAACGCACCGACGCAGACGTCTGTGATATGTGGGAGGAAACGCACTGACCCAAACGTCTGTGATATGTGGGAGGAAACGCACTGACCCAAACGTCTGTGATATGGAGGAGGAAATGCACCGACCCACATGTCTGTGATATGGGGGAGGAAACGCACCGACCCACACGTTCGTGATATGGGGGTGGAAAAGCACGGACCCAGACGTCTGTGATATGGGGGAGGAAACGCACCGACCCACATGTCTGTGATATGTGGGAGGAAACGCACCGACCCACATGTCTGTGATATGGGGGAGGAAACGGGCGGACCCAGAGGTCTGTGATATGTGGGAGGAAACGTACCGACCCACACGTCTGTGATATGGGGGAGGAAACGGGCTGACCCAGAGGTCTGTGATATGGGGGTGGAAACGCACCGACCCACACGTCTGTGATATGGGGGAGGAAACGCACCGACCCACACGTCTGTGATATGGGGGAGGAAACGCACCGACCCACACGTCTGTGATATGGGGGAGGAAACGGGCGGACCCAGAGGTCTGTGATATGGGGGTGGAAACGCACCGACCCAGACGTCTGTGATATGGGGGAGGAAACACACCGACCCACACGACTGTGATATGGGGGAGGAAACGCACCTACGCACACGTCATTGATATGGGGGAGGAAACGCACCTACGCACACGTCTGTGATATGGAGGAGGAAACGCACCGACCCACACGTCAGTGATAAGGGGGTGGAAATGCATCGACCCACATGTCTGTGATATGGGGGAGGAAACGCACCGACCCACACGTCAGTGATATGGGGGAGGAAACGCACCTACGCACACGTCTGTGATATGGAGGAGGAAACGCACCGACCCACACGTCAGTGATAAGGGGGTGGAAATGCATCGACCCACACGTCTGTGATATGGGGGAGGAAACGCACCGACCCACACGTCTGTGATATGGGGGAGGAAACGCACCGACCCACACGTCTGTGATATGGGGGAGGAAGCGGACGGCCCCACACGTCTGTGAAATGGGGGTGGAAACGCACCGACCCACACGTCTGTGATATGGGGGAGGAAACGCACCGACCCAGACGTCAGTGATATGGGGGAGGAATCGCACCGACCCAGACGTCTGTGGTATGGGGGCGGAAACGCAGCGACCCAGATGTCTGTGATATGGGGGAGGAAACGCACCGACCCAGACGTCTGTGGTATGGGGGTGGAAACGCAGCGACCCAGATGTCTGTGATATGGGGGAGGTAACGCACCGACCCACAGGTCTACGATATGGGGGAGGAAACGCACCGACCCAGACGTCTGTGGTATGGGGGCGGAAACGCAGCGACCCAGATGTCTGTGAGATGGGGGAGGAAACGCACCGACCCACACTTCTCGGATATGGGGCAGGAAACGCACCGACGCACACGTCTGTGATATGGGGGAAGAAACGCACCGACCCACACGTCTGTGATATGGGGGAGGAAACGCACCGACGCAGACGTCTGTGATATGGGGGAGGAAACGCACTGACCCACACGTCTGTGATATGGGGGAGGAAACGCACCTACCCACACGTCTGTGATATGGGGGAGGAAACGCACCGACGCAGACGTCTGTGATATGTGGGAGGAAACGCACTGACCCAAACGTCTGTGATATGTGGGAGGAAACGCACTGACCCAAACGTCTGTGATATGGGGGAGGAAATGCACCGACCCACATGTCTGTGATATGGGGGAGGAAACGGGCGGACCCAGAGGTCTGTGATATGTGGGAGGAAACGTACCGACCCACACGTCTGTGATATGGGGGAGGAAACGGGCGGACCCAGAGGTCTGTGATATGGGGGTGGAAACGCACCGACCCACACGTCTGTGATATGGGGGAGGAAACGCACCGACCCACACGTCTGTGATATGGGGGAGGAAACGCACCGACCCACACGTCTGTGATATGGGGGAGGAAACGGGCGGACCCAGAGGTCTGTGATATGGGGGTGGAAACGCACCGACCCAGACGTCTGTGATATGGGGGAGGAAACACACCGACCCACACGACTGTGATATGGAGGAGGAAACGCACCTACGCACACGTCATTGATATGGGGGAGGAAACGCACTTACGCACACGTCTGTGATATGGAGGAGGAAACGCACCGACCCACACGTCAGTGATAAGGGGGTGGAAATGCATCGACCCACACGTCTGTGATATGGGGGAGGAAACGCACCGACCCACACGTCAGTGATATGGGGGAGGAAACGTACCTACGCACACGTCTGTGATATGGAGGAGGAAACACACAGACCCACACGTCAGTGATAAGGGGGTGGAAATGCATCGACCCACATGTCTGTGATATGGGGGAGGAAACGCACCGACCCACACGTCTGTGATATGGGGGAGGAAACGCACCGACCCACACGTCTGTGATATGGGGGAGGAAACGCACCGACCCACACGTCTGTGATATGGGGGAGGAAACGCACCGACCCACACGTCTGTGATATGGGGGAGGAAGCGGACGGCCCCACACGTCTGTGAAATGGGGGAGGAAACGCACCAACCCACACGTCTGTGATATGGGGGAGGAAACGCACCGACCCACACGTCTGTGATATGGGGGAGGAAACGCACCGACCCACACGTCTGTGATATGGGGGAGGAAGCGGACGGCCCCACACGTCTGTGAAATGGGGGTGGAAACGCACCGACCCACACGTCTGTGATATGGGGGAGGAAACGCACCGACCCAGACGTCAGTGATATGGGGGAGGAATCGCACCGACCCAGACGTCTGTGGTATGGGGGCGGAAACGCAGCGACCCAGATGTCTGTGATATGGGGGAGGAAACGCACCGACCCAGACGTCTGTGGTATGGGGGTGGAAACGCAGCGACCCAGATGTCTGTGATATGGGGGAGGTAACGCACCGACCCACAGGTCTACGATATGGGGGAGGAAACGCACCGACCCAGACGTCTGTGGTATGGGGGCGGAAACGCAGCGACCCAGATGTCTGTGAGATGGGGGAGGAAACGCACCGACCCACACTTCTCGGATATGGGGCAGGAAACGCACCGACGCAGACGTCTGTGATATGGGGGAGGAAACGCACTGACCCACACGTCTGTGATATGGGGGAGGAAACGCACCTACCCACACGTCTCTGATATGGGGGAGGAAACGCACCGACGCAGACGTCTGTGATATGTGGGAGGAAGCGCACTGACCCAAACGTCTGTGATATGTGGGAGGAAACGCACTGACCCAAACGTCTGTGATATGGGGGAGGAAATGCACCGACCCACACGTCTGTGATATAGGGGAGGAAACTCACCGACCCACACGTCTGTGATATGGGGGAGGAAACGCACCGACCCACACGTCTGTGATATGGGGGAGGAAACGCACCGACCCAGACGTCTGTGATATGGGGGTGGAAACGCACTGACCCACACTTCTGTGATATGGGGGAGGAAACGCACTGACCCGCACGTCCGTGATATGGGGGAGGAAACGGACGGACCCAGATGTCTGTGATATGGGAGAGGAAACGCACCGACCCACAGGTCTGTGATATGGGGGAGGAAACGCACCGACCCACACGTCTGTGATATGGGGGAGGAAACGCACCGACCCACACGTCTGTGATATGGGGGAGGAAACGCACCGACCGACACGTCTGTGATATGGGGGTGGAAACGCACCGACCCACACGTCTGTGATATGGGGGAGGAAACGCACCGACCCAGACGTCTGTGATATGGGGGAGGAAACGCACCGACCCACACGTCTGTGATATGGGGGTGGAAACGCACCGACCCACACGTCTGTGATATGGGGGAGGAAACGCACCGACCCATAAGTCTGTGATATGGGGGAGGAAATGCACGTACCCACACGTCTGTGATATGGGGGAGGAAACACACCGACCGAAACGTCTGTGATATTGGGGGAGGAAACGCACCGACCCACACGTCTGTGATATGGGGGAGGAAACGCACCGACCCATAAGTCTGTGATATGGGGGAGGAAATGCACGTACCCACACGTCTGTGATATGGGGGAGGAAACGCACCGACCCACACGTCTGTGATATGGGGGAGGAAACGCACCGACCCACACGTCTGTGATATGGGGGAGGAAACGCACCGACCCATAAGTCTGTGATATGGGGGAGGAAATGCACGTACCCACACGTCTGTGATATGGGGGAGGAAACGCACTGACCCACGTGTCTGTGATATGGGGGAGGAAACGCACCGATGCAGACGTCTGTGATATGGGAGAGGAGACGCACCGACCCACACGTCTGTGGTCTTGGGGAGCATTGGCAAACTCCACAGATGGAACCAAAGTCCAGGATCAAACCCTGGTCTCTGAGCCCTGCTGTCACCCTGTCCCATCTGTTGATGGCCACTTGCTGCGTTTTCCTTGTTTTAGCGGTGAGGACACACCAGGTTGCCCTGGGATATCCGGGGCCTGTGACAAATGCTGTGAAAGTGCAAATGGTTTTTGTTGTGTTCTTTCCGATGAACTGGTGATTTGACAGTTTCCTGCAATCGGTGAGAGTAAATTGTTTTTTTTCTCCACAGGAGGGGCTGCTGATGCCTGAACCTGGAGGAACACACAGAGTGCTTCAGGAACTAATGATAACGTCATTCAAAGTCAGCATGGTTTCTGTAATGGGAAACCTTGCCTGACGAATCTGTTGGAATTCCTTGAGGAATTAAGAAGCAGCGTGGAAGAAGGAAAGGCTGTGGATGTCACTTGGTTTTCCAGAAGGCATTTGATAAGGTGCCACATATGAGGCTGCTTAACAAGATAAAATCCCGTGGCATTGCAGGAAAGATACTGGCATGGATAGTGGAATGGCTGACAGGACGGAGGCTGTGAGTGGGAATAAAGGGACCTTTTCTGGTTGGGTGCCAGAGATTACTGGTGTTTCTCAGGGGTCCGTATTGGGCCCGCTACTTTTCAGACTGTTTGTCAATGATTTAGAGCATGGAATTGATGACTTCGTGGCCAAGTTTGCAGTTGATACAAAGATTGTTGGAGGGGGAGGTAGTGCTGAGCAAGTAATGCGATTGCATCAGGACTTGGACAAATTGGAAAAAACGTGGGAGATGGATTACAGTGTTGGGAAATGTATGATCGTGCATTTTGGTGAAAGGAACAGTAGTGTGGACTATTATCTAAATGGGGAGAAGGTTCAAACATCAGAGGTGCAGAGGGACTTAGGAGTCCTTGTGCAAGACTCCCAGAAGGTTAATTTACAGGTTGAGTCTGTGGAAAAGAAGGTAAATGCAATGTTGGCAGTTATTTCAAGGGGAAAAGAATATAAAAGCAAGGAGATAATGCAGAGGCTTTATAAGACACTGGTCAGGCTGCACTTGGAGCATTGTCAATAGTGTTGGGCCCCATATCTCAGAAAGGATGTGATCTTATTGGAGAGGGTCCAGAGGAGGTTCACGAGGATGATTCTGGGAATGGAGGGGTTAACATATGAGAAGCGTTTGGCAGCTTTGGGCCTGTACTCACTGGAATTTAGAAGAATGCGGGGACATCTCATTGACACCTACCAAACGTTGAAAGGACTAGAGGGGGTGGATGTAGAGAGGATGTTTCCTATGGTGGGGCATCCAGAACGAGAGGGCACAGCCTCAACATTGAGAGGCAACCATTTTTTAGCCAGAGAGCAGTAAATCTTCCATAGACTGTGCTGGAGGCCAAGTCCGGGGGTATATTCAACGTGGAAGTGACAGAGGCTGGGAGGGGATGGGTGGGTGCAGGTGAGGAGGGTGAGAGGCAGATGAAGGAGGGGAGGGTGGAGATAGGGTGACAGAGGCTGGGAGGGGATTGGTGGACCCAGGTGAGGAGAGGTGATGGGAAGTGGAGGAGGAGAGGGTGGAGATATAACAGAGACTGGGAGGGGATGGGTGGGTGCAGGTGAGGAGGGTGAGAGGCAGATGGAGGAGGAGAGGGTGGAGATAGTGACAGAGGCTGGCCGGTGAGAGGCGGAGGTGACAAGGTCCTGCAGATGGTGGAATTTTATAGGAGAGGAAGGTGGAACATGGAAGCAAGCTAGGGAGGTAGCGAAGGCAGATGGGAACACTGGGAATAGTGTGTGGTTCCATTCCCCCTACAGATACCGAGATCTTCCGGTAACCTGTGCTTGTGGGTTTGAGTCCCGGCTCAACTCCCGATTCTGCCACCCCAATCCCCTCCCCTCCCTGAGCACGTCCAGCACCTTGCAGGCAACTCCTCCTCCCTTCTCCTCAGCAGGCCAAGGGGCTCATGGCTCCCCAAAGCAACCCGCTGCACATCAGCACCGGAGGGCACTCAATTCCTGCGCCCACGTCATCTTCTTCTTTCCATCTCGGCAACGCAAACCCTTCCATCTGCACTCTCGGCCTGGACTGGCAGCCAGAGCCCATGAGGTATTTCACAATGTTTTAGTAATACGTGATGGTAGACGGTTTCAATAGAAGCAAGACCTGTGCTGGCCTCTCATGAGTTGAGATTTCAAAGGAAGTTTATTATCAAAGTTTGAAATTCATATTTTTGCGGGCATTCACAGTAGAACAAAGAAATAGAACAGAATCAATAAAAAAACTGCTCTCAAATAACCAGTGCGCAAAGCAAGGCAAACTACATTTACAAAAAAAAACAAATTACAATAATAAATAAGTAGTAAATAAATACAGGGATTCTGTTTAGTTGGGAAACATTGGGACCCGTGCAATTTTGGCCCAATTAAGTGGCTGTTCCAATTAGCTGAAGTTTCATGGAAATAGTTAGAAGGTATTAAAAAGGCAAACTACAGTTTAACTGAGTAATAAGTCATGCATTTAAATGAAATATAGAATAAATTATAACACTACAGTACTGTAAAACTGTATTACTTCCTCCGTCTCTGCCCAATCTGCTCTCAGCATGAGACTTTTCATTCCAGAACTACGGAGATGTCATCCTTCATCAGAGAAAGGGGCTTCCCTTCCTCCACCATCGATGCTGTCCACAACCAGATAGGGTTCCTCTTACCATCCCATCAGGCTCCACGCCCAGTACATAATTCTCCATAGCTTCCACCATCTCCAGTGGGATCCCACCATCTTTCCCTCCCCCTCCTCCACCCGCTTTCTGCTCTCCACAGGGATCACTCCCTATGCGACTCCCTTGTCCATTTGTCCTTCCCCAATGATCTCCCTCCTGGCACTTATTCTTGCAAGCGGAGCAAGTGCTGTACCTGCCTCTGCACCTCCTCCCTCACTACCATCCAAAAAGTCCTTCCAGGTGAGGGGACACTTCACCTGTACGTCTGTGGGGGGTCATCTACCATATCTGGTGCTCTTGGTGTGGCCTCCTGTATATTGGGGAGACCCGATGCAGACTGGGAGACCACTTAGCAAAGCATCCACCAGAGAAAGCAGGATCTCCCTGTGGCCACCCATTTTAATTCCAATTCCCATTCCCATTCTGACATGTCAGCCTATGGCCTTCTCAACTGTCATGATGAGACCACACTCAGACTGGACAAGCAACACCTTAAATTCCATCTGGGTAGCCTCCAACCTGATGACATGATCATTGATTTCTCAAACTTCCAGTAAGACCCCTCCCCCACCCCTTTACCAATCTCCATTCCCATTTCCCTCTCCCACCTTAACTCCTTACCTGCCTATCACCTCCCTCTGGTGCTCCTCCCCCTTTTTCTTTCCTCCATGGCCTCTGTCCTCTGATTAGTGAAAGAGATACAGTGCTGGAGAAGGAAGTATCCTATCAGATTCCCCCTTCTCCAGCCCTGTACCTCTTTCACCAATCAGCTTCCCTTTCTTACTCTGTGATGCAACATCAATAACTCTCGGAGACGTGAGGTGAGAGATAGGCTTTTATTAGCTGGAAGAGAGCACTGTCAGCAGCAAGAGACCATCACACAACATCCTGGGGACTGAGGGAGGAGCAGTGCCTCCAATCGCCTTTATACCGGGGTCTGTGGGAGGAGCCACAGCAGCAGTCAGCGTGTCCAGACAGGTATATGTAGTTCACCACACTCTGACTCCCTCCTCATTTTTTTTTCTAGTGCTGATGAAGGGTCTCGGTCCAAAACGTTGACTGTATTCTTTTCCATAGATGTTTCTTGGCCTGCTGAGCTCCTCCAAAATTCTGTGTGTTGCTTAGTTCCTAATAATTATCGACAGAGGGATTCATCTGCTGTGTTCTTTTGACTGACTGTAAATAAACAAAATCAGCACAGACACCTAGTGCAGACTACCTTCATACAAGTTTTTCAATGACTGCATCCTCCAAATCCTCATTTGCATTGTAACATTCAAGTTTATTGTGAATACCTTTGTAATTCCTAACTTGTTGAAGTAGTGAAATTGTTTCGTTTTCATTCCCTACTGTTTCTGGACTCTCTATGCGGGAATGCTTGAAACAGCAGTGAACAAAACCTTGTCTTGCTGTTTCTTTCTCACCAACTATCAGTGGCAAAAATCACCGCTGTTTGAACACAAAAACACATAAAACTGACCGATGGTATTTAAATCTGTTTGCTCGAAGCACGGTGCAGTGTCTAATGACCATTCAAGTGTATACGACTAATGCTAGATAAACTGGGTTCGGCAACAGTTCTCTGCCCTGATTAAGCCGTGTAGAAGGGGTTCCCAACACTTAATATGCCATGGGCTTCTACCATTAAGCAAGGGGTCTGTGGCAGTGTCCCAAATAAAGGAAGGGAACCCTGGTTATTTTCTCAATGTAGTCTTTGTTCTTTAAGAGTTGTCCCAACTAAGTGGCTTCCCTGTTAAACTGGTGGCTGCCCATTTGACCGGAATCTACTGTGGTACCGAGAATATCGAGAACCATAGGTTGTTGAATCAGTTTAGTGACACTATCCGAGCTGGTTCAGGAGCCCGATGGTCGAAGGGTAATAGCTGGTACAAGGCACTTCTCAGCCAGTTCTGGTGTGAATCAAACACAAGGAAGGCCTAGACTTTCTGAAGAATTATTGTACTTCACTGAGGTTGGCAAAGTTCAGGATCTGTGAACAGAGGGGATTAAGCGATTTGTGATGTAACTCACAGCGGAATGAAGTTATTTGCTTATGGGATATAGTAGCATCTGGCCCGTTGAGCCTGCTGCACTATTCAATAAGATCATGGCTGATTTGAACACATATCTACTTTTCCCCATAACTCTTAATTCATCTACTATACAAAAATCTATCCAACTTTGTCTTAAATATACCTACTGAGGTAGCCTCCACTGCTTCATTGGGCAGAGAATTCCATAGATTCACTACTGTCTGGAAAAAGCAAATCCTCCTCATCTGTCTTAAATCTACTCCCACAAATCTTGAAGCAATGTCCCTTAGTATATTGTGAACAGTTGCGGGCCCAGCACTGACCCCTGCAGCACACCGCTCACCACTGATCGCCAACCAGAGAAACACCCATGTATCCCAACTCTCTGTTCTCTATTAGTTAACCAATCCTCTATCCATGCTAATACGTCACCCCTAACTTATATTATGGGTAAGTCTTTTATGTGGCATCTTATCGAATGCCTTGTGAAAATCCAAGTGATTATCTTCCATCTATTCCCCTCTATCCGCTGCCCCCATATCCTCAAAGAACTCCAGTAAGTTTGTCAAACAGGACCTGCCTTTGCTGAATTCATGCTGTGTCTGCTTGATGGATCCATTTCTTTCTAGAAGCCTCAATATTTCTTCTTTAATGATAGCTTCAAGCATTTTCCTAACTACAGATATTAAACTAACTGTTCTATAGTTACCTGCCTTTTGCCTACATCCTTTCTCGATCAGTGGCGCGACATTTGTTGTCTTCCAATCCACTGGGACTTGCCGAGAGTCCAAAGAATTTTGGTAAATCATCACCAAAGCCTCTGCTATAACCTCTGCCATTTCTTTCAGTACCCTGAGATGCATTCCATCAGGAACAGGGACTTGTCTATCCTCAGGCCCACAAGCTTGCTCAACAATGCCTCTTTAGTGATGGCTACTGTATTGAGGTCCTCCCCTCCCATTCCATCCAGAACATCTGTCTTTGGCATGTTAGATGTGTCCACCATGAAGACCCACACAAGATAGACATTCAAAGCCTCTCATTCAAGATTCATTAATCTTCTGAAAAGAATAGAGTTTCCATCATTTCGTCCCCTGACCTTCTATGTAGGAGGTTTTACATTCGTGGGAATGTTGACAGGTTCCCAATTTAATGCCCAGCCAACAAGCTGTTTATTGAGTACAGAGGGAAGAAGCTGGAGGTCCATGGTCCAGTCCTCACTCGGGGATCGGGGCAACTTTAAGTTCCTTGGTGTTATCAAATCAGAGGGAGCAGTATCAAAATGGCCTCACAAAGAGACAGGACGGCACTTCTATTTTTTACAAGGCTGCGTAGACTTGGCATGTCATAAAAACTTGTGTGGATGCACATTGTGGGCATAGAATGGAAGTACCAATGCCATGGAATGGGAAAGCCCATTGAAAGTGGTGGATAAAGTCTTGCCCATTGTAGGTGAAGACTACCCCAGCAGTGAGTTCATTTATATGGAGCGCTGTCACAGGAAAGCAACAATGCACCGTCAGGGACCCGTCACGCTCTCTTCTCACTACCACCGCCAGACAGGAGGCCCTGGGCTGACTTGTCGAAATGGGAATAGGAAGCAGGATTGAAATGGGCGGCCACCATGTTGAGGATTGAGCGAAAGCTCTTGGATAATGCCTGGATCAGGGTGCACTAGTTTCACCTCCCTGCCCAAGGGAGGATGTGTTCCGACTGAACTGTACCAAAGCCTTAATGGGTAGATATGGAGTTGATGTTGCCCCTGTCTGGGGTAACCAGAATGTCAGCACGGTGAGACGTAGCAGTTGGCACCAGTGATCCCTGACCTGTATGCCATGGAAGGAAATTTTTAGTGGCTGTATTATAACGCAAAGATACATTGTACAGTTACTGTCAAAGTCAAAAATCAATAAATAGTGCAAAGGAAAGGAACAATGAGGGCACGTTTATGGGCTGTTCAGAAATCTGACATTGCAGGGGAATAAGTCACAGACTCTGGGTCTTCAGGCTCCTGTAGCTCTTCCCCGATGGCCGTACTGAGAGGAGGGCATGCCCTAGATGGTGAGCCTCCTTAATGATGGGTGCTGCTTCCTGAGGCCTCACCTCTTGAGGATGTCCTCGATGGTAGGAGGGTTGTGCCTGTGGTGGAGCAGGCTGAATCCACTGCAGCCTTTGCGATCTTACGCATTGGAACCTCCATATTGGGCTCTGATACAACCAGTCAGAACGTTCTCCAACATGCGTCTTGTTAAAATCGCTGGCAATCTACACAGAGTTGCCACTTTATTGGGGGTGGAACCCAGTGCTGTCTTCTCCTGCCGTAGCCCGTCCTCTTCAAGGTTCGACATGTTGTGCGTTCAGAGATGCTCTTCTGCACACCCCGGTTGTAACGAGTGGTTAACTGAGTTACTGTCACCTTCCTGTCAGCTTGAACCAGTCTGGCCTTTCTCTCTGATCTCTCTCATTAACAAGGCGTTTTCACTCACTGTTTCTAATCTGTTTCTCTCATCTTTCTCTGTAAGCTCCAGAGACTGTGAAAACCCCAGCAGATCAGCAGTTTCTGAGATACTCAAACCTCCCTGTCTGGCACCCCCCAGTTGAAGTCACATTTCCTCCCCATTCTGATGTTTGGTCTGAATGACGACTGAACCTCTGGACTGAGTTGCTGCCACATGATTGGCTGATTAGATATTTGCATTACCGAGCAGGTGTACAGGTGCCCTGATAAGTTGTCTAATATATCTTTTTCTTGGGAAGGCTGCCTCAAGTCTGTATCTCATCACACCTGTGCACACCTGCACTTGTGTATATGACAATGAACTCAACATGCACTTTGCCAAATAGAAACAGACTTGCCCAACCCTAGACCCTCCTCAAAGTCCAGTGTCTCGATCACCGGAAGCCTACTCCATCTCTCGCTTTCAGCAAGTTCTGGGACCCTGAAGCCTCCTCCCCACCACTTCTCTCTATGGCTGTGGCTTTGCTGGACGTCCTCGATAGAGGTGCCATGTAAATCCAGCTGCCGTGGGAACTGTTGCTTAGAGACCGTCGTATTGGAATAAAACCTCACTCCATCAAGGGATGGGACTAAAAATAGGCTGAGCGATAAATATCAGCCCACAGCCGGTCTTTTTATAGTGTTTGGGCTGGTAACTGTATCCTCCTTCACTGGAGTCCTGCTCCACACAAACCCAGCACTTGTGAATTGTTCGGAGATGCAGCGATATGGTGGCCGCTTCCATTGGCCTTGACAGGATAGGGAGATTAATGACCCTGAACATCCGGGGTCAGGCGTGAATCTCCCTCGGGTCCTCTTGCTTGGCGTCACTCCCATCACTCCTCAGTTGGGCGGGGTGTAGATGTCCAGGGATCAACCATCCAAAGTCTGACCGCATGGGGTATAGTCTGAGTTCTGACTCTCCGGAATCCGATAGACTGGAGCGTACCAGTCCCGTGCTCCGATACCTAGAGCTTGATGCCTGATGGCATGCAAGAAGCATTTGGAGTGTCGCTCGTTAAAGCTGTGCCGGAATTCTGACTGGAGTCAGTCTCGGCTCTGAGGTCTGGGGGTGCATGTGAAGTGCCAAGCGTGTCACTGCCTGATGTATGTCCTTACTGTGACCATCTGAACCGAGTGCCAAGGCTTTCAAAACGCAAAGTTCAAAGTAACTTCTTATCAAAGTCCATGTGTGTCGCCATATAAATCCCTGAGATTTGCTTTCCTGCAGACATTCACAGTGAACACAAGAAACGATAGAACCATTGAAAGAACACCCAACAAGATGGGCAAACAATCACTGTGTGAAAGGAAACAAGTGTTTCAAATGCAAAATAAGCAAAAAATCTCCTGAACAAGAGATGAAGAGCCCTTGAAAGTGAGTCCAGAGGTTGTGGAAACAGTTCAGTGATGCGGTGAGTGAAGTTATCCCTTCTGGTTAAAGAGCCTGATGGTTGAGGGGTAATAACTGTTTGTGAACCTGGTGATGCGGGTTCTGAAGCTCCTGTACCTTCTTCCTGATGGCAGCAGTGAGAAGAGGGCAAGGCCTGGGTGGTGGGGGGTTTTGATGATGGATGTGCTTTCCTCTGTGTAGATGTGCTCAGTGACAGGGAGGGTTTTACCCACGATGGACTGAGGCAAACCTACGACTTTTTGTAGGAGTTTCTGTTCAAGGGCATCGGTGTTTCCTTACCAGGCAGAAGGTCTCAGTCACTACGCCACAATAACTGTAACAAGTTGCATTTGGAGGGCACCTGTAACATAAGAGGAGGCCCATGTGCTTGAGGACAGAGATCCCCGAATATCACGTGGAAACTAATGGCTGACCTGTTTGAGGATGAACCACCAGACGATAGTGGAGATCAGAAGGATGTGTGCAAACCCTCCTGACGATGAAAGGCAGATGTATTACGACATTCTTACCCTATCATATCCTCTCCTGCCACTAGAGGAGGCAATACTGCCCATTGAGTCTTTGCCAGAGATGTCCCATGGCCAATAACTATCTCACATCTCTTCCCACAGGTTCCACCACTCACCTACACACCAGCGTAACCCAGAGCAGACTATGAACCTGCATGGCCTTATGAGGAAGTACATCACCCTGAGAGGTGGTTAGCTAACACTTTACAGCAGAGTAAGATCAGGGTTCAATTCGCACTGCTGTCTGTCAGGAGTTTTCAAGTTCTCCCCGTGGTGCTCCGGTCTCCTCCTGCATTACGTAGACGTACAGGTTGGTGGGGTAATTAGGCATGAAGGTGAAATTGGGTGGCCTGGGCTTGCTGGCCCAGAAGGGCCTGCTACCATTCCATATCTCTAAATAAAGATAACACATAAATAATGTCCTGTGCTGATGGAGACTAGCTCCACTGTGCCAGCTAATTCCTCACTGAAAGACAGTCCCTGTGCTGATGGAGACTAGCTCCACTGTGCCAGCTAATTCCTCACTGAAAGACAGTCCCTGTGCTGATGCAACCGTCGACTGTCACGGCCTGGAGCACTGGCTACCGACGCTAGCCCTGTGGTGAATAGTGCACGGTGGGATCGTGATCTAGGGACAGGCAGGGACAATGGGCGCTGCAGGCAGGCGATAGGGTGAACAGAGAGAGAGGCAGCAGCGCTGAGGAGCAGCTGGGGGCTCGGGACAGACAGGTGGAGGAGGCAGAGCTCCCAACACAAGGGCGCCTCACATCAGATGTCAGAGGTGGATTAACCACAAGGGAACCGGCTGCTAACGGTCAGCAACTGCTCCGGTCAATGACGAGAAGATCCGAGGCTGAGAGGAGCAACATCTGGTCACTGCCTAACAGGGGGCAGAACATCACGGCACTGTGCAGCTCCTTCAGCCTCTGACAATACCCCTGGCAGGGTGTGTCACACTATCACACACCAACATAACCTAGAGCAGACTATGAACCCCCCCGTGTACACTCCCGTATACACTCCTCCCATCGCCTTAAAACCCTGTATTCTGTCTTCAAATTCATCCCCCCCCCCCGTTCCTCCACATTGCAAACAATTCTGCCATTAACCCTGTATTGTCTTCAAATTCATCCCCCCCTTCCTCCACATTGCAAACAATCCTGCCATTAACCCTGTATTGTCTTCAAATTCATCCCCCCCCCCATTCCTCCACATCACAAACAATCCTGCCATTAACCCTGTATTGTCTTCAAATTCAATCTACCAAAGTGAATCACTTCACTTTTCTGGATTGAAAAACACTTCTCAGCCCAGCTCTGCATCCAATAACCAAGGCAACCTTCTACACAATCCACAACAGCAACGGTCATTTTAGGGGAAGATTAGGGAAGAAAGAGCCAGTTTCCTGCCCCCAACTCCACCCATCATGGGCTGATCCAATTCTTCCAGTCATCCCCACTCCCCTGCTTTCACCCCATACCCTTTGATGCCCTGGCTAATCAAGAACCTATCTATCTCACCCTTAAATACGCCCAATGACTTGGCCTCTCGTGGCAACAAATTCCACAGATTTACCACCCTCTGACTAAAGTAATTTCTCTGCATCTCAGTTCTAAATGGAGGTCCTATAATCCTGAAGTCATGGCCTAATGCCCTAGAATCCCCTACCATGGTTAATAACTTTGCCATATCTAATCCGTTCAGGCCTTTTAACATTTGGAATGTTAAAATGAGATCCCTCCTCATTCTCCTGAACTCCAGGGAATACAGCCCAAGAGCTGTCAGACGTTCCTCATACGGTAACCCTTTCGTTCCTGGAATCATTCTTGTGAATCTTCTCTCAACGCTCTCCAATGTCAGTATATCCTTTCTAAAATAAGGAGTCTAAAACTGCACACAATACTCCAAGTGTGGTCTCATGAGTGCCTTATAGAGCCTCAACATCACATCCCAGATCTTACACTCTAGAAATGAAAGCCAACATTGCATTCGCCTTCTTCACCACCGACTCAACCTGGAGGTTACCCTTTAGGGTATCCTGCACAAGGACTCCCAAGTCTCTTTGCATCTCTGCAGTTTGAATTCTCTCCACATCTAAATAATAGTCTGCTTGTTTATTTCTTCCACCAAAGTGCATGATCACACACTTCCCCACACTGTATTTCATTTGCTACTTCTTTGCCCATTCCCATAAACCTGGAACCTGGGTCTTGGCACTCAGATCTGCAGCTGGATCTTCAACTTCCTCACAGGCTGTAAAGATAGGGGACAAGCTCTCCTCTACAATCACTCTGAGCACCGGTGCCCCACAAGACTGTGTACTCAGCCCTCTGCTGTACTCACTGTACACCCATGATTGTGTAGCCAAGTTTCCATCGAACTCTATATACAAGTTTGCTGATGACATCACAATTGTCGGCCGCATCTTGAGTAATGATGAGTTTGAGTACAGAGAGAAAATTAAGAACCTGGTGGCATGGTGTGAAGACAATAACCTATCCCTCAACGCCAGCAAGATGAAGGAATTGGTTGTTGACTTCAGAAGGAGTAACGGACCGCACAACCCCATCTACATCTGTGGTGCGCAGGTGGAACAGGTCAAAAGTTTTAAGTTCCTCGGGGTGAATATCACAAGTGACCTGACTTGGTCTAATTAAGCAGAGTTCACTGCCAAGAAGGCCCACCAGTGCCTTTACTTCCTAAGAAAGCTGAAGAAATTTGGCCTGTCCCCTAAAACCCTCACTAATTTTTATAGATGCACCACAGAAAACATTCTTCTAGGGTGCATCACAACCTGGTATGGAAGTTGTCCTGTCCAAGACCGGAAGAAGCTGCAGAAGATTGTGAACAGAGCCCAGCACATCACACAAACCAATCTTCCATCCTTGGACTCACTTTACACCGCACGCTGTCGGAGCAGTGCTGCCAGGATAATCAAGGACACGACCCACCCAGCCAACACACTTTTTGTCCCTCTTCCCTCCGGGAGAAGGTTCAGGAGCTTGAAGATTCGTAATGCCAGATTTGGGAACAGCTTCTTTCCAACTGTGATAAGACCGCTGAACGGATCCTGACCCGGATCTGGGCCGTACCTTCCAAATATCCGGACCTGACTTGCACTACCTTACTTTCCCTTTTCTATTTTCTAATTATGATTTATAATTTAAATTTTTATTATATTTACTTCGATTTGTATTTTAGGGAGCACGAAGCGCAGAATCAAATATTGCTGTGATGATTGTACGCTCTAGTGTCAATTGTTTGGTTCAAAGTAAACTATCTAAGTCTCCTCTGCTTCCTCAACGCTACCTGCCCCTCCGCTTCCTCAACGCTACCTGCCCCTCTGCCTATCTTTGTATCATTGGCAAATTTAGCCACAAATCCATTAATACTGTAGTCATTGACATTCATTGTAAAAAGCAGCGGTCCCAACACCGGCCCCTGTGGAACTCCACTGGAAACTGGCAGCCAGCCAGAATAGGATCCATTTATTCCCACTCTCTGTTTTCTGCCGATCAGCCAATGCTCCACCCATGCTAGTAACTCCCCTGTAATTCCATGGGCTCATCTTGCTAAGCAGCTTCATGTGTGGCACCTTGTTAAAGGCCTTCTGAAAATCCAAGTACACCACGTCTACTACATTCCCTTTGTCTACCCTGCTTGTAATTTCCTCAGAGAATTGCAGTAGGTTTGTCAGGCAGGATTCTCCTTTCAGGAAACCATGCTGGCTTTGGTCTATCTTGTCCTGTGCCTCCAGGCGCTCTGTAATCTCATCCCTAACAATCGATTCCAACAACTTCCCAATTGATGTCAGGCTAACAGGTCTATAGTTTCCTTTCTGCTGCCTCCCACCCTTCTTAAATAGTGGAGTAACATTTGCAATTTTCCAGTCATCCAGTACAATGCCAGAATCTATTGATTCTTGAAAGATCATCGTTAATGCCTCTGCAATCTCTTCAGCTACTTCCTTCAGAACCCGAGTGTGTATTTCATCCAGTTCAGGAGATTTATCCACCCTCAGAAAATTAAGCTTCCTGAGCACCTTCTCAGTCGTAATTTTCACTGCGCAAACCTCACTTTCCTGACACTCTTGAACGTCTGGTATACTGCAGACATCTTCCACTGCGAAGACTGATGCAAAATACACATTCAGTTCCTCTGCCATCTCATTACAATATCTCCAGCATCATTTTCTATTGGTCCTACATCTACCCTTGGCTCTCTTTTATCCTTTATATACTTAAAAAAGCTTTTAGAATCTTCTTAACCTTAAGCTCGCCCATCACCTTTGGATCATTGGACAACACCCAATCCAGCACAGCCGATCCCCGAGTGGGCTCAGCAACAAGCTGTTCTAAAAAGCCATCCCTTAGATGTTCTACTAATTCCCTCTTGAGGTCCAGTACAGGCCTGGTTTTCCCAATCCACTTTCATGTAAAAATCCCCAACAATTATCATGACATTGTCCTTCTGACACGCCTTTTCTATCTCCTGCTGTAATTAGTAATCCACATCCCGGCTGCTGTTTGGAGGCCTGTGTACAACTGCCATTAGGGTCCTTTTACCCTTGTCATTTCTTAACTCAACCCATAGAGAGTCTACACCTTCCGAAACCATGTCATCCCTTTCTAACGATTTATTATTATTTCTTATACACAGAGCCAAACCACCCCCTCAACTTACTAACCCATTTTTCCGATGCACGATATATCCTTGGACGTTCAGCTCCCAATGGCAGCCATCCTTTGGCCAAGTTTCAGAGATGGCCACAACTTCATATCTGCCAATCTGTAGCTGAATTTCAAGATCATCCATTTTATTCCTTATGCTGCGTGCATTGAAATATAAAACCTTCAGTCCAGTATTTGTTGCTTTCTGTTTTAACCGTACCATGACTCCATTGCCCTGTGACTCATGCCACTGTCTGTGTTTCAGCCTCATCTCCTGCCTGTTCTTTCTATAATCTCTGTTGCACGCTATCTTTGATTTATCTGTTCAGCCCTATCACTCCGGTTCCCATCCCCCTGCCAAATTAGTTTAAACCCTCCGAAACAGCTCTGTTAAATGTGCCCGGTAGGATATCGGACCCCTTTGGGTTCAGGTGTAACCCGTCCTTTTTGTACCTCCCCCAGAGATCCCGGAATCTGAAGCCCTGCTCCCTGCACCAGTCTCTCAGCCACACATTCATGCGCTCGATCATGTACGTGGCACAGGCAGCAATCCCGAGGTTACTTCCCTGGGGATCCTGCTTTCAGCTTCCTCCCCAACTCCCCAAATTCTCTCTTCAGGACCTCTGCCCTTTTTCTACCCACGTCATTGATACCAATGTGTACCAAAACTTCTGGCTGGTCACCCTCTCCCCTCAGAATACTCTGCACCCGATCCGAGACATCCCATACCCAGGCACCTGGGAGTCAACTCACCATGCGGGTTATCTCTTTCAGGCTGACAGGACCTCGTGTCTGTTCCCCTCACTATGGAATCCCTTATGACTACCACATTCCTCATCTTCCTCTTTCCCTTCGGCACCACGGACGCAGGCTCAGTGCCAGAGACCCGATCGTCAAGGTCATCCTGTCGTAAGTCGGGTGTTGAATCAGGACACAGACACCGGAGTCCCCAGAAACAGGATGAGACGGAACCCAAGGACGAGACGGGATGCAGTCCAGGCAGGGGAAGCAGGACCAGTACGAGGGACTGGGAACTAGGAGCCTGCGGTGGACTCCGAGCCGGAGACTGAACAAGGACCCAGAACCTGGGTCTTGCCTCAGGCTCAGACCTCCAAACCCAGGCGAGGACATGACGAGACTTGGCTAGGGACTTGGGGTCTTGAGGCTAGAGGCTGCAGGCTTGGTTGAGGCTTGAGGCTAGAGCTAGGGGCAGACCAGGAACTGTACATCAACATGGAGCCAGGACTTATCCTCCAACAAGCCGGGACTCATCTATAACTCCACACCAAGGTGGGGCAGGACCATCCATCGGGTAACAGCAGAACAGCCTGACCTACCCGACAGAGGCAAAGACAAGATAGATTCCCCCCACAGGGCAACAGCAGAACAGCCAGACTTACCCCACAGGGGTGAGGACAGGAAGAGACAAACACCAAGGAACAACAGTTCCACCTCTGCATCGGGGTAGCTCCAAGTAGCCATTACAGCCAGCAGCCTTGGCCAGCTACAGAAGCAACCGGATCCCTACCTAGCTCGGAGAGGCTGACGGCCACCCAGCTGGCCCAGGAAACAGCTGAATCCCTACCACAATGACAGCTCCGACTACTACCAGCAAGGCTCCCAGAAGCCATGGTTCAAGGATGTCAAGAGTCCATTCTAGCCTTCCACCAGCCATGAGTATCTCAACAAGACAATCCCCCAACCACACTCAATACCTGGGCCACTTCTATTCCCGGTTCCAATATGAGCCTCAGGTGTTTCTGGTTAAGTCCAACGGCAGCAGGGGACCGCCGGAAAACCCAGAGTCCGTGGACCGGACCACCACACCCCCCTCAACCACATGCAAAACGAGATTACTGAGGGGGATGGCCACAGGGATGCTTCCTACTATCTGAGTTCTCTGGCCGTCACCCACTATCTAACTCCTGCAGCCTCGGGGTGACTAGATCCTCTCTATCTCCTTTTCACTCTCCCTGGGTGGCTGGAGTGAGTTGTCTGGGGTGCAGGGTGTCTGGACTGGTCTGTCTGGGGTGCAGGGTGTCTGGAGTGGTCTGTCTGGGGTGCAGGGTGTCTGGAGAGGGCTGTCTGGAGTGGTCTGTCTGGGGGGGAGGGTGTTTGGAGTGGGCTGTCTGGCGGGGAGGGTGTCTGGAGTGGGCTGTCTGGGGGGGAGGGTGTCTGGAGTGGGCTGTCTGGGGGGGAGGGTGTCTGGAGTGGGCTGTCTGGGGTGCAGGGTGTCTGGAGTGGGCTGTCTGGGGGGAGGCTGTCTGGAGTGGGCTGTCTGGAGTGGTCTGTCTGGGGGGGAGGGTGTCTGGAGGGGAGGGTGTCTGGAGTGGGCTGTCTGGGGGGGAGGGTGTCTGGAGTGGTCTGTCTGGGGTGCAGGGTGTCTGGAGTGGGCTGTCTGGGGGGAGGCTGTCTGGGGAGCAGGGTGTTTGGACTGGGCTGTCTGGCGGGGAGGGTGTCTGGAGTGGTCTGTCTGGAGGGAGGGTGTCTGGAGTGGGCTGTCTGGGGGGAGGGTGTCTGGAGTGGTGGGTGTCTGGAGAGGGCTGTCTGGGGGGAGGGTGTTTGGAGTGGTCTGTCTGGGGAGCAGGGTGTCTGGAGTGGGCTGTCTGGGGGGGAGGGTGTCTGGAGTGGTCTGTCTGGGGTGGTGGGTGTCTGGAGTGGTCTGTCTGGGGTGGTGGGTGTCTGGAGAGGGCTGTCTGGGGTGGTGGAGGAAACTGATATGATGGCATTTGAGTGACTATCGGATAGGCGTATGAACATGCAGGGGATAGAGGGATGTGGATTAAATGCAGGCAGGGAAGTTGTATTTTAATTGAACCGTTGATTATTACCGTGTGTACCGAGGTTCAGCGAAAAACTTGGACACACGAGATGCTGCAGACGCTGGAAATCCAGAGCAACACTCAGAGAACATTGGAGGGACTCAGGCAGCATCTGTGGAGAGGGGTAGAGGTCTACATACTGTTCATACAGATGAGATTATGACAGGGTGAACTTCACCGACAGAGGAAAGTCTAACAGTTACAGAGAAAGCGCACAGCAGGCACAGAACAAGGTTGTATGTCCTAGAGTCCATTTCATCATTCAATAGTCACATAACAGTGGAACAGAAGCTGTCCATGAGCCTGGTGAGAGAGGAGAGGACAGAGAATGCACAGGGACGGGTGGGATCTCTGACTGCGCAGGCCGCTTCACTCAGGAAGTGAGAACTGTACACAGAGCCCAGAGGGGGAAGCCGGTTGCCCGTGTGTTTAGCACAGCCAGTTTTGAGTACTGATGCATCATCAATAACTCTCGGAGACATGAGGCGAGATATAGGCTTTTATTCACTGGAAGAGAGCAGTCAGCAGCAAGGGATCCCCACACGTCATCCTGGAGACTGAGGGAGGAGCAGTGCCTCCAATCGCCTCTATACCGGGGTCTGTGGGAGGAGCCACAGGAGCAGTCAGCGTGTCCAGACAGGTATACGTAGTTCCCCACAAGTTCAAAGCTTGGGGGTAGACAGTACTGTGCAAAAGTGTTAGGTTTTATATGGTTTCAGATGGTGTGACTTCCACAGAGCCTCGATCTCAAATCATCGAGGATTACCCGGAGAGACAGAAGCAAGCCAGACAGCCAGCGTCTGCAGAAGAACTGTGGCAAGTTCTCCACTATGCTTGGATCAACCTACCAGACGATTGTCTTACAAAACTGAACGACGGTGTCTGTAGGAGAATTGATGCAGCCTTAAAGGCGATGGGTGTTTGATTTAGTTTGTTTTTACTGATTACTGCTCTTCATTGTAATTTTTTTGATATTTAGAGTCCTTCCATTTCATTATTTTTGAAAGCATCTTCACTTTATGGAGATTTCAGCACGGGACTCTAGATTTACAATGGGAGGGGAAAGGGTTATTTAAGGCAGAGAGCGGTGAGTATATGGGAGGAAGCACGTGAGGCAGGTCATTTGAAAAGCACTTGGATTGGTACACAGAGACACAGGGCCTGGAGGGATATGAGCCGAAGCAGGAAATTGGGACTCGCTGGACAGTCTCCGTGGCAGTCATGGACATGTTAGGCCCCACGACTCTGTGTGACACACATTGAGGGCCGAAAACGGCCTCTCCCTCTTATACTTTCTAGGATGTTGCCCCTTTAAAGAAAAGCGCTGGATTGGGCCGGGCTTGTCGGGAATGTGGGAACATCTGTGTGCAGCTGGACACGAAGAAGCTGTGAATAGATCTGACCTCTCGGCTCAGCATGCAGCGCCTCCTCGCCTGTTCCCCTGCATCTGCCTCTCAGGCACTCCGCCTCCTACAGCTCTGGGCTGACCTCGATCGGGTTTCACCCCGGCCCCGCTTCGCCAGCTGGCCCCTCACAACATTCAGGCATCTTCCCTGCTCGGTGGGACGAGAGACCCACCCAGCAGAGGGACTTCACTCTCGTGGGGGCCTTGGTCACTTGCTCAGCAAGGAAAGCCTACGTCGTGCGACTCATCCTTCTGAATTTCCGTCTGCTGCTCTCTGTGTCGCCAAACGTGACAGTCAAGTGGCACACACGAAGATCCAGAAGACCACAGAATTAGGCTGTTTGGCCCATCGAGTCTGTTCCACCATTCCATCATGGCTGACTCTCTCAATCCCTCTCAACCCCATTCTCCTGCCTTCTCCCCGTAACTTCTGATGCCCTGACCAATCAAGAGCCTATTCATCCCTCATTCTTCTAGGCTCCAGTGAGCACAGGCCCAGAGCTCCTCACGTGTTAACCCTTTCACTTCTGGGATCATTCTCATGATCCTCCAGTGCCTGTGCATCCTTGGGTCCAAAACTGCTCACAATACTCGGTCTGGTCTGACCAGCATCATGTCCCTGCTCTCATATTCTAGTCCTTTTGAAATGAGTGCTAATGTTGCATTTGCCTTCCGGCTCAACCTGCAAGTTAAACTTTAGGGAATCCTGCACGAGGACTCCCAAGGCCCTTTGCACCTCAGAATTTTGAATTTATAACCATATAACGATTACAGCATGGAAACAGGCCATCTCGGCCCTTCTAGTCCGTGCTGACGCTTACTCTCACCTAGTCCCAGTGGCCCGCACTCAGCCCATAACCCTCCATTCCTTTCCTGTCCATATACCTATCCAATTTTACTTTAAATGACAATACCAAACCTGCCTCTATCACTTCTACTGGAAGCTCATTCTACACAGCTACCACTCTCTGAGTAAAGAAATTCCCTCTCATGTTACCCTTAAACTTTTGCCCCCTAACTCTCAAATCATGTCCTCTTGTTTGAATCTCCCCTACTCTCAATGGAAAAAGCCTATCCACGTTAACTCTATCTATCCCCCTCATTATTTTAAATACCTCTATCAAGTCCCCCCTCAACCTTCTACGCTCCAAAGAATAAAGACCAAACTTGTTCAACCTTTCCCTGTAACTTAGGTGCTGAAACCCAGGTAACATTCTAGTAAATCTTCTCTGTACTCTCTCTATTTTGTTGACATCTTTCCTATAATTCAATGACCAGAACTGTACACAATACTCCAAATTTGGCCTTACCAATGCCTTGTACAATTTTAACATTAATCCCAACTCCTATACTCAATGCTCTGATTTATAAAGGCCAGCATACCAAAAGCTTTCTTCACCACCTTATCCACATGAGATTCCACCTTCAGGGAACTATGTACCATTATTCCTAGATCACTCTGATCTTCTGCATTCCTCAATGCCCTACCATGTATGTCTTATTTGGATTATTTGGAAAATACTCTACATCTTTATTCCTTCATGACCATACATTTCTCTAAACCATATTCCATTTGCCACTTCTTTGTCCATTCTCCGAACCTGCACTCTCCTGCTTCCTGAACTCTACCTGTCCCTCCACCTACCTTCGTATCATAGAAACATAGAAACCCTACAGCACACTGCCGAATACATCCCTACCTTAGAAATTACCAAGGGTTACCCATAGCCCTCTGTTTTTCTAAGCTTCATGTACCTATCCAGGAGTCGTTTAAAAGACCCTATCGTATCCACCACCGTTGCCAGCAACCCATTTCACGCACTCACCACTCTCTGTGTAAAAAACTTACCCCTGACATCTCCCCTGTACCTACTCCCCAGCACCTTAAAACTGTGCCCTCTCGTGTTAACCATTTCAGCCCCGGGAAAAGCCTCTGACTATCCACACGATCAAAGCCTCTGACCATCTTGTACAGACTTGTCTCGTCTGCAGACCCATCTCACCGATAGCAATGTGAAAACAACTGGATAATCTGCGGCAGTACAGTTACTGCACGTTCGATCGGGTGCCCGGGGGCATTCTGACGTCCTGATGTTTAATGTGAAGCCGTGGGATCGTTAAGGTCCGTATGCTCAGGAGAGCCGGTATGATTCTGTCCGTGCGTCGTTGAAACCGTCCTGGCACGGCAGCTGGAATGTAAGATGCTGTGGAGAAGTGGAGGACGAGGGTGTGGTGGTTGTGTTCTGAGGCAGAGGGATACCGGGATATGGGATGTTTCTCATGGTGGGGGAGCCCAGGACCAGAGGGCGCTGCCTCGGAATAGAGGGACATCCATTTAGAACAGAGATGAGGTAGAATGTCTTTAACCAGAGAGTTCTGAATCTGTGGGATTCATTGCCACAGACGGCTGTAGAGGGGAAGTCACTGGTATATTTAAAGTGGAGGTTGATAAGTTCTAGATTAGTAAGGGAGTCAAAGGTTATGGGGAGAAGGCAGGAGAATGGGGTTGAGAGGGATAATAAATCAGAATGGTGGAGCTGACTCGATGGGCTGAATGGCCTAACTCAGCTCCTATGTCTCATGGTCGCACAGCCCCACTGGCCCATACCATCTTGAGGTCTGGCCTGGAAGTCCAGGCCAGGAACAACAAACCAGCAGCGTCTGCAGCTCTGTGCTGAGCGAGAGGGAGGCTCACAGCTGTCCGACGTTTAGTTTCGCTTCGGACAATCAGTGGCACCAGATGACGCCTGGTCCCAAACAGCCGCCCACTGCCGCCCCGTCCCCCCGTCAGGCAGCAAGGTGCCGCAAATTCCATCGGCAGACCCACCCCACGAGGTTAGATACCAGCTCTGCCTTTCCATCAAAGTGAGTTCGCCTTAGAAGGAAATAACCTTCGCTGCAGGAAATAGAAAGACAGAGCAACATCAGGTTCGGATTCAGGTTTAATATCCCTGACAGGTGGCGTGAAATCTGTTGTCTTTGCAGCAGCACTACAACACAGGACGGGAGAATCAGATTCAGGTTTAATATCACCGGCGTGTGTCAACTTTACAGCAGCAGTTCGATTAACTACATGATAAATAAATAAATATAGAGAAAAAAACTGAATTACAGTCGGTATGGATGTGTCTATTAGACAGTTCAGTAGCAAAAAAAAAAGAAAAGTAGTGAGGTGGTGTTCGTGGGTTCAATGTCCATCCAGGAATCGAATGGCAGAGGGGAAGAAGCTATTCCTGAATCGCTGAGTGTGTGCCTCCTACCTGATGGTAGCAGTGCGAAGAGGGCATTCCTGGGTGCTGGGGCTCCTTAACGATGGATGCTGCCTTCCTAAGGCACCGCGCCTTGAAGATGTCTTGGATACTACGGAGGTTAGTGCCCACGGTGGGACTGACTAATCTTACAAGTTTCTGCAGCTTAATCTTGTGCAGTCGCCCCTCCGGGCAGCCGGGCAGGATGCTCTCCGAGATACATTTGTAGAAGCTTTCGAGTGTCAGATGTGACAAACCAGATCTCCTCAAACTCCTAATGAAATATCGCCACTGCCTTGCCTTCGATATCTTGTGTCCAGGTTAGGTCCTTAGAGGTATTGACACCCATGAACTTGAAATTGCTATGTTATGATAAGAAATAGATAAAATGAAATAAATAACACAGGGAGAAGCTGTTTCTAAAATGACGAGTGTGTAACTTGAGGCTCCTGTGCATCTCCACTAATGATCGTAATGAATTGAAGTCTTGTCCTGGATGGTGGGGGCCCCGGAGACGGATACTGTCGCCTGAAGATGTCCTGGACGGGTTGAACCCCGTGATGGAGCCAGGAGAGTTTACAATCTTTGGCAACTATTGTGGATTGGAGCTTCCACACCGGATGGTGATGGAACCATCAGAATGTCACCGTCTGTTATGGAGCCTGTAGAAATTTGAAAGGCCGGCTGGTGGCGCAGTGACATCAGTGCCGGACTCCGGAGCGAAGGGTCCCGAGTTCGAATCCAGTCGGGCCGCTCCCGGACACGCTTTCCAGCCGTGCCGGGTCGAGTGTCGAGCTCGCAACTCGGCCTCGTAAGAAAAAACACTGCGTTGTGAGAAGGGTGTGGGGGACCGCCCACTGAATCTTTCCTCCAAGGCAACCACAGAAAAAAAGAGTGGTCGCCGAGGCTGTGGCAGGGTCTGGCACAAAAGCAGAAGAAATTTGAAAACCACACCAGAAGAAACTTGCAAGGGAACATCTGTCGAAATTGGCAATAATCTCTGGTGACGTGTCAGATTTCCGTAGCACAGGGAACGGCTCTCTGGCCCATTGAGTTTGCATTGACCCCCTACCACCCGTCTACATTAATCCTGCTTCCATCCTAATTTTCACTCCCCTTCACGTTCCTGTCAACTCTGCCTCCAGATTCCACCACTTTACAGCAGCCAGTTAACCCACTGACACCCACGGGAGCACCCACGCCTTCGCAGGGAGAGGGTATGAACGCCCACACGCAGACGGCTCCAGAGCTCAGGCTTGAAGCAAAGTGTCCGTGGTAATGTCACCCTCTCACAAAGCAACAGGGATTTTACCCCCACCCAATCTCCACCTACGCTTCGTTCAGAGAGCCTGTGAAATGTGGTCAGGGCGACAACTGCCCTGTGAAAGCACCTGCTAAAGGAATGGCGCAATGTCACATCTGAGACAGCCGTGCCTTTAGTCCATCACTTTGAAAGTGAACCTGTTCACCGGCCTTTGAATCAGCCTCTGATGAGGATAATTTTCATCAATGAACCCTGCACAAATGTCTTTGCACCACTCACCCTGTCCCCTCCTATCATGTCATTCCTGCCTGTGGCCATCAAACTTTACAACTCCTCCCTCGCAGGGTCAGACACCCGGAGCCAACAGGCTGGTCCTGGACTTATTTCCACTTGGCATGATTAACTTATTATTCTTTAATTATTTATGGTTTTATATTGTTATATTTCTACACTATTCTTGGTTGGTGCGGCTGTAACGAAACCCAGTTTCCCTTGGGATCAATAAAGTATGTCTGACTGTCTGTCAAGTCTTCACTTAAACTTCCTTACTCCAAGGAGAATGCCCCCAAGGGCCCTATGAAACCCTGGGTTGCCCACCCTTGGTGTGTTGGGCTCAGTTCAAGTTGCCTCATTCTGCGGAAGCTTCAGAGGGATGCTGCCTGGATCCGAGAGCAGCTCCTATGAGGAAAGATTGAGTGAGTTCGGGCTTTTCTCTTTGGAATGACAGAGGATGAGGTCGAGGTGCAGCAATGTGAGATGACAAGAGCCACAGACAGATCAGCCAGCCAGGCTTTCTCCCAGGCCAGAAACGTCTAATACGAGAAGGCATTTTTAAGGTGATTGGTGGAAAGTTCAGGGGGAACACACCGTGGTAGAGGCACTTTAACAGAGGCAGGTGGATGAAAGAAAGATGGAGGGCTTTTCTCTTTGGAGTGAAAGATGAGAGGTGACTTGATAAAGGTATATAAGGTGATAGGAGGCATGAAAAGAGAGAGCCAGGGCAGCAATAGCTGCAACAAGAGAGTCCATTGCTAAGGTGATTGGAGGGTGTCAGAAGTAGATTGTTTTACACAGAGTTGTGGGAGTGTGGAGCGTGCTACAGGTGGTGTTAGGGGCAGGTGCATTATGGGTATTTAAGATACTCTCAGATAGGCACATGGATGAAAGAAAAATGTAGGAGGGAAGAATTAGTTTGATCTTGGAGTAGGTTAAATGGTTGGCACCATTTCACGTGATATAGATCTTCAATAACACGGACCAAAGGGCCTGTACTGTGTTGTGCTGTTCTATGTTGTATAATTTCACGGATTCACTACTCTCTAGCTAAAGAAATTCCTTCTCATCTCTGCTTTAAAGGGACGTCCGTCTATTCTGAGGCTGTGTCTGCTAGTCCTAGACTCCCCCACTATAGGAAACATCTCCTCCACGTCCACCCTATCTGTGTCCTCTGGTCCTAGACTCCCCCACTAAAGGAAACATCCTCTCCACATCCACTCTATCTGTGTCCTCTGGTCCTAGACTCCCCACTACAGGAAACATCCTCTCCACATCCACTCTATCTGTGTCCTCTGGTCCTAGACTCCCCCACTATAGGAAACATCCTCTCCACATCCACTCTATCTGTGTCCTCTGGTCCTAGACTCCCCCACTATAGGAAATATCCCCTCCACGTCCACCCTATCTGTGTCCTCTGGTCCTAGACTCCCCCACTATAGGAAACATCCTCTCCACATCCACTCTATCTGTGTCCTCTGGTCCTAGACTCCCCCACTATAGGAAACATCCTCTCCACATCCACTCTATCTGTGTCCTCTGGTCCTAGACTCCCCCACTATAGGAAACATCCTCTCCACATCCACTCTATCTGTGTCCTCTGGTCCTAGACTCCCCCACTATAGGAAATATCCTCTCCACATCCACTCTATCTGTGTCCTCTGGTCCTAGACTCCCCCACTATAGGAAACATCCTCTCCACATCCACTCTATCTGTGTCCTCTGGTCCTAGACTCCCACACTATAGGAAACATCCTCTCCACATCCACTCTATCTGTGTCCTCTGGTCCTAGACTCCCCCACTATAGGAAACATCCTCTCCACATCCACTCTATCTGTGTCCTCTGGTCCTAGACTCCCCGACTATAGGAAACATCCTCTCCAAATCCACTCTATCTGTGTCCTCTGGTCCTAGACTCCCCCACTATAGGAAACATCCTCTCCACATCCACTCTATCTGTGTCCTCTGGTCCTAGACTCCCCCACTATAGGAAACATCCTCTCCACATCCATTCTATCTAGGCCTATATTGGTAGAATTTCAGATGGTGACGAGGAGGCAAACGGGAGTGAGTTAGATCAGCTGGTTGGGTGTTACCACAGCAACAACCTTGCACTCAACATCAGTAAGACCAAGGAATAGATTGTGGACTTTAGGAAGGGAATTCGAGGGAACACACAGCAGTTCTCATTGAGGGATCAGCAGGAAAGTCAGTTTCAATTACCTGGGTTTCCCATCTTTGAAGATCTATCCTGTACCCGTTATATTGATGTAATTACAAAGCAGGCACAGCTATATTTCATCAGGAGTTCGAGGAGTCACCAAAGACTGCATCACATCTGATGGGGAAGGCCCGATGCGCAAGATCTGATACGCTGGAGGAAGTTGAACAGCGACGTCCAGGACGTCTTCAGAAGCTCCAAAGGTTCCAAGGTTCACGTGTTATCAAAGCACACAACTCTGAGATTCGTCTTCCCCAGGCAGGCACGAAACCAGGAAAATGAAGCAGCAACACCATCATCAACCCTCCCCCACACGCAACGCAGTGAGAACATTGGCCCCCAGATCCCCCTTCCCCGCACAAAGAAACTAGCAAAAAAAGCAACAAGAATGTCGACCCCCAAACCCCCTCCTCCGACAAAACACGGGAACATTGATCCACGACTCCCCCTCCCCCGCACAAAAAAACAGGAACACAGAGCACAGGGCAAATCTAAATCCATAAATACATAAAAACCTCGGTAACATCGCTCAGGCTCACAAAGCTATGATAGAGGACCCCCATCACCCAGGACAGGCCCTCTTCTCACTGCTACCATCAGGGAGGAGGTACAGGAGCCTGGAGACACACACTCAGCGATTCAGCAACAGCTTCTTCCCCTCCGCCATCAGATTTCTGACTGGACAACGAACCCATGAACACTACCACAGTATTTTCCTCCCTGTTTGCACTATGTTTTTAATTTTATTTATTATCTTTTTGTAGTGTATAGTGTTTATTATTACACATTGCAGTGCACTGTTGCAGCAAAACAACACATTTCACAACAGGTGCCAGTGGCTCTGATTTGCCCCCCAGGAAAGACCTGGGCCATGGAACTGGAAGGTGGGGAGGAGATCAGGAACCTCCCCCCAGGTCCCTCTCGCTAAGCCCGCAGCTGCCGCCCTTTGTGAAGTACACAGGGAAGTCAGAGAAACGCAGCGAGGAATGGAGGTTGTTAGGGAAGGGAGCGGTCGACAGCAGGAGCACGTGTTTCACCATTGAGTGCCCAGTGTGTACAAGTTGCCAGGTCTGGCTGGAAAAATTCCTGGAAGTCGTGTCACATGATTTTTATTTGCCCCACCTTCCTCTCTGACATTCAAGAACAGAGGAACTCGGCTTTTCCCTGTAATATCTCAGTGTAAGCCTTGGCCTAGACAGAGTGGACATGGAGAGGTTGTTTCCTATAGTGGGGGAGTCTAGGACCAGAGGACACAGATAGAGTGGATGTGGAGAGGATGTTTCCTATAGTGGGGGAGTCCAGGACCAGAGGACACAGATAGAGTGGATGTGGAGAGGATGATTCCTGTGCTGGGGGAGTCTAGGACCAGAGGACACAGATAGAGTGGATGTGGAGAGGATATTTCCTATAGTGGGGGAGTCCAGGACCAGAGGACACAGATAGAGTGGATGTGGAGAGGATGTTTCCTATAGTGGGGGAGTCTCGGACCAGAGGACACAGATAGAGTGGATGTGGAGAGGATGTTTCCTAAAGTGGGGGAGTCTAGGACCAGAGGACACAGATAGAGTGGATGTGGAGAGGATGTTTCCTATAGTGGGGGAGTCTCGGACCAGAGGACACAGATAGAGTGGATGTGGAGAGGATGTTTCCTATAGTGGGGGAGTCTAGGACCAGAGGACACAGATAGAGTGGATGTGGAGAGGATGTTTCCTATAGTGGGGGAGTCCAGGACCAGAGGGCACAGATAGAGTGGATGTGGAGAGGATGTTTCCTATAGTGGGGGAGTCTAGGACCAGAGGACACAGATAGAGTGGATGTGGAGAGGTTGTTTCCTATAGAGGGGGAGTCTAGGACCAGAGGACATAGATAGAGTGGACGTGGAGAGGATGTTTCCTATAGTGGGGGAGTCTAGGACCAGAGGACACAGATAGAGTGGACGTGGAGAGGATGTTTCCTATAGTGAGGGAGTCTAGGACCAGAGGACACAGACAGAGTGGATGTGGAGAGGATGTTTCCTCTGGTGAGGGAGTCTAGGACCAGAGGACACAGATGGAGTGGATGTGGAGAGGATGTTTCCTATAGTGGGGGAGTCTAGGACCAGAGGACACAGATAGAGTGGATGTGGAGAGGATGTTTCCTATAGTGGGGGAGTCTAGGACCAGAGGACACAGACAGAGTGGATGTGGAGAGGATGTTTCCTCTGGTGAGGGAGTCTAGGACCAGAGGACACAGATGGAGTGGATGTGGAGAGGATGTTTCCTATAGTGGGGGAGTCTAGGACCAGAGGACACAGATAGAGTGGATGTGGAGAGGATGTTTCCTATAGTGGGCGAGTCTAGGACCAGAGGACACAGCCTCAGAATAGAAGGAACAGAGATGAGGAGGGATTTCTTTGGGAATTTCCCTGTTCTTTGGGACAGAGGTGAGGAGGGATTTCTTTGGGAATTTCCCTGTTCTTTGGGACAGAGGTGAGGAGGGATTTCTTTGGGAATTTCCCTGTTCTTTGGGACAGAGGTGAGGAGGGATTTCTTTGGGAATTTCCCTGTCCTTTGGGACAGAGGTGAGGAGGGATTTCTTTGGGAATTTCCCTGTTCTTTGGGACAGAGGTGAGGAGGGATTTCTTTAGCAAGCTGGTGGTGAATACGTGCCATTCGTTGCCACAGGATACCAAGTCACTGAGTATGTCTGCTTGTTTATTTATTTCATGACATTGCGGAATAGCCCTTTCGGCCCTTTGAGCTGCATCTCCCAGCAACCCCTGATTTAACATTAGCCTTGTTAGAGATCTACAAGATGATGAGAGGCATTGATAGGGTGGATAGTCAGTACCTGTTTCCCAGGGCACCAATAGCAAACACCAGAGGGCATATGTATGTACATGTAGGTGTTTTTTACACAGAGGGTTGTGAGTGTCTGGGATGACTTGCCAGGGATGGTTGTGGAGGTTAAAACATTAGGGGTATTTAAGAGCCTCTTCGACAGGCAAATGGATGAAAGAAAAATGGAGGGTTATGGGGTAGTGTGGGTTTAGTACTTTTTTTTAAGGATTATATGGCTGAAGAGCCTGCACTGTGCTGTAGTGTTCTATGGTTCTAACAAAGGACAATTCACAATGACCAACTAACCTACTAAAGAATCTCAGGATGCGTATTGTATACGCTTCTCTGATGTTAAATGTACCTATGGAAGCGATTGAACAGATACGTGGCCCCAACAAAACCTACGTATTCTGCAGGGAGGACATACCAACCCCTTACGGGTGACGTCAGTACTGAACTCCGAAACCTGATGCCCCGAGCTTCAGTGGAGGCCCACGGTGGCAGGTGCTGGAAGAGTAAGAGTGTGAAAGGTTATGGCAAGAGAATGGGGTGGAGAAGGAAACTAAATCAGCCATGATGGAATGGTGGCACAGACTCAATGGGCTGAATGGCCTAATTCTCCTCCTATGTCATTGGGTATGTTCCTGCTTCCTCAGTCATGCAGACCAGCTGGAAGAATATACCCCGTGGCCTCCTGTACCGAACAAAGTGGTCACAGCGTGTATGTTAACCATAACCATATAACAATTACAGCAGGGAAACCAATTTTACGTTAAGTGACAATACTGAACCTGCCTCTACCACTTCTACTGGAAGCTCGTTCCACACAGCTACCACTCTCTGCGTAAAGAAATTCCCCCTTGTGTTACCCCTAAACGTTTGCTCCCTGACTCTCAACTCATGTCCTCTTGTTTCAATCTCCGTATTCAAGATAGGTAGATTGAACAGCACGCAGAGAGCTAAGTATACCGATCAAAAGCTAAATTAACGAGTGATGACAATCAAAGTGGAGAATCTAGCTGAGAAGTATTTATTCCAACTTGTTCATGGTCTTCAGCTGCTGCTGGATGTACTGTGCATTCAGTGATGCTCTTCTGCACAGTAATGCCATACGTGTGGTTATTTGAGTTCCTGTCAGCTCAAACCAGTCTGGTCATTCTTCTCCGATGTCTCTCATTAACAAGGCATTTTCACCCGCCAAACATCCACTGATCTGATGTGTTTTTTTTTTACTCACCATTCTCTGTAAGCTTGAGACTGTTGTGCATGAACATCCCAGGAGATCAGCAGTTTCTGAGATACTCAGACCACCCCATCTGGCACCAACAATCATTCCACTGTCAAAGTCATATTTCTTCCCCACTCTGATGTTTGGTCCGAACAACGACTGAACCTGTGGACCACGTCTGCGTGCTTTCATGCACGGAGTTGCTGCCAGGTGATTGGCTGATTGGATACTTGGATTAACGAGCAGGTGTGCCTGGTAGAGTGACCTCAGGAGTCCCCTCTGTTCAGCCGTTCTGCAAGTCAGGCGGCATCTGGGGAGGAAGAAACTGTCGATGAGTCGGCACTGCAAAGCAAGACGGTGTGAATAGGAATACAACCTGACGGGTGATAGTTGAGAACAGGAGAGAGGATAAAGTAGGGAGGCAATGGGGGAATCTGATAGGAGAGGATAATGGAGCATGGAATAAAGAGATGGAAGATGGGCACTGGGAGCAGGTGAGGAGAAGGGGGAATAGGAAACGAGAGATGGAAGGGGTGGGAGGGAGGAATTGCTGGAAATGAGAGGAATCACTTTTTGTAGCATCAGATTGGAGGAAAACCACATGGAAAACAAGGTGTTGCTCGACCAATCAGGGAGAAGAGATGATGAATGCATGGACTGACATGCCAGAGTATGAATGGGAAGCACATTGAATGGGAGGCCACTGAGAACTCCCATTTTTTCTGGTGGTAGTTGATGAAGTATACCCCCCAGTCCACATCGGTCTCACTGATGAAGAGGAAATGGCTACAGTACCACCAGAGCAGGAAATGACCATCCCAGACTTCTAGTCTTATGATCAAGGAACTCACCGGATGGGTGGTAGAGGACATTGAATTGATGTGAGCCCTGTAGTGATATGGGCATGCTCCCTGACAATTCACTCTCTGTGGTCACACTCTCCATGTTGTCACTCTATCCCTGTGGTCAGTAACTCCCTGTGGTCACTCTCTCCCTGTGGTCAGTCACTCCCTGTGCTCAGTCACTCCCTGTGGACACTCACTGTCTGTGGTCAGTCACTCCCTGTGGTCACTCTCTCCCTGTGGTCTGTCACTCCCTGTGGTCACTCTCTCCCTGTGGACACTCACTGTCTGTGGTCAGTCACTCCCTGTGGTCACTCTCTCCCTGTGGTCTGTCACTCCCTGTGGTCACTCTCTCCCTGTGGTCAGTCACTCCCTGTGGTCACTCTCTCCCTGTGCTCAGTCACTCCCTGTGGTCTGTCACTCCCTGTGGTCACTCTCTCCCTGTGGACACTCACTGTCTGTGGTCAGTCACTCCCTGTGGTCACTCTCTCCCTGTGGACACTCACTGTCTGTGGTCAGTCACTCCCTGTGGTCACTCTCTCCCTGTGGTCTGTCACTCCCTGTGGTCACTCTCTCCCTGTGGTCACTCTCTCCCTGTGGTCAGTCACTCCCTGTGGTCACTCTCTCCCTGTGGACACTCTCTCCCTGTGGTCACTCTCTCCCTGTGGTCACTCTCTCCCTGTGGTCAGTCACACCCTGTGGTCACTCTCTCCCTGTGTTCACTCACTGTCTGTGGTCAGTCAATCCCTGTGGTCACTCACTCCCTGTGGTCACTCTCTCCCTGTGGTCAGTCACTCCCTGTGGTCACTCTCTCCCTGTGGTCTGTCACTCCCTGTGGTCACTCTCTCCCTGTGCTCAGTCACTCACTGCGGTCACTCTCTCCCTGTGTTCACTCACTGTCTGTGGTCAGTCAATCCCTGTGGTCTGTCACTCCCTGTGGTCACTCTCTCCCTGTGTTCACTCACTGTCTGTGGTCAGTCACTCCCTGTGGTCAGTCACTCCCTGTGCTCAGTCACTCCCTGTGGTCAGTCAATCCCTGTGCTCAGTCTCCCCCTGTGGTCAGTCACTCCCTGTGGTCACTCTCTCCCTGTGGTCACTCTCTCCCTGTGGTCAGTCACTCCCTGTGGTCACTCTCTCCCTGTGCTCAGTCACTCCCTGTGGTCTGTCACTCCCGGTGGTCACTCTCTCCCTGTGGTCAGTCACTCCCTGTGGTCACTCTCTCCCTGTGGTCTGTCACTCCCTGTGGTCACTCTCTCCCTGTGCTCAGTCACTCACTGCGGTCACTCTCTCCCTGTGTTCACTCACTGTCTGTGGTCAGTCAATCCCTGTGGTCTGTCACTCCCTGTGGTCACTCTCTCCCTGTGTTCACTCACTGTCTGTGGTCAGTCAATCCCTGTGGTCACTCACTCCCTGTGGTCACTCTCTCCCTGTGGTCAGTCACTCCCTGTGGTCACTCTCTCCCTGTGTTCACTCACTGTCTGTGGTCAGTCACTCCCTGTGGTCAGTCACTCCCTGTGCTCAGTCACTCCCTGTGCTCAGTCACTCTTTGTGGTCACTCTCTCCCTGTGGTCTGTCACTCCCTGTGGTCAGTCACTCCCTGTGGACACTCTCTCCCTGTGGTCAGTCACTCCCTGTGGTCACTCTCTCCCTGTGCTCAGTCACTCCCTGTGGTCTGTCACTCCCGGTGGTCACTCTCTCCCTGTGGTCAGTCACTCCCTGTGGTCACTCTCTCCCTGTGGACACTCACTGTCTGTGGTCAGTCACTCCCTGTGGTCACTCTCTCCCTGTGGTCTGTCACTCCCTGTGGTCACTCTCTCCCTGTGGTCACTCTCTCCCTGTGGTCAGTCACTCCCTGTGGTCACTCTCTCCCTGTGTTCACTCACAGTCTGTGCTCAGTCACTCCCTGTGGTCTGTCACTCCCTGTGGTCACTCTCTCCCTGTGGTCAGTCACTCCCTGTGGTCACTCTCTCCCTGTGGACACTCACTGTCTGTGGTCAGTCACTCCCTGTGGTCACTCTCTCCCTGTGGTCACTCTCTCCCTGTGGTCAGTCACTCCCTGTGGTCACTCTCTCCCTGTGTTCACTCACTGTCTGTGGTCAGTCACTCCCTGTGGTCACTCTCTCCCTGTGTTCACTCACTGTCTGTGGTCAGTCACTCCCTGTGGTCACTCTCTCCCTCTGTTCACTCACTCCCTGTGGTCACTCACTCCCTGTGGTCACTCTCTCACTGTGGTCTGTCACTCCCTGTGGTCACTCTCTCCCTGTGCTCAGTCACTCCCTGTGGTCACTCTCTCCCTGTGGTCACTCTCTCCCTGTGGTCTGTCACTCCCTGTGGTCACTCTCTCCCTGTGGACACTCACTGTCTGTGGTCAGTCACTCCCTGTGGTCACTCTCTCCCTGTGTTCACTCACTGTCTGTGGTCAGTCACTCCCTGTGGTCACTCTCTCCCTGTGTTCACTCACTGTCTGTGGTCAGTCACTCCCTGTGGTCACTCTCTCCCTGTGGTCTGTCACTCCCTGTGGTCACTCTCTCCCTGTGGACACTCACTGTCTGTGGTCAGTCACTCCCTGTGGTCACTCTCTCCCTGTGGACACTCACTGTCTGTGGTCAGTCACTCCCTGTGGTCACTCTCTCCCTGTGGTCTGTCACTCCCTGTGGTCACTCTCTCCCTGTGGTCACTCTCTCCCTGTGGTCAGTCACTCCCTGTGGTCACTCTCTCCCTGTGGACACTCTCTCCCTGTGGTCACTCTCTCCCTGTGGTCACTCTCTCCCTGTGGTCAGTCACTGTCTGTGGTCAGTCAATCCCTGTGGTCACTCACTCCCTGTGTTCACTCACTGTCTGTGGTCAGTCAATCCCTGTGGTCACTCACTCCCTGTGGTCACTCTCTCCCTGTGGTCTGTCACTCCCTGTGGTCACTCTCTCCCTGTGTTCACTCACTGTCTGTGGTCAGTCACTCCCTGTGGTCACTCTCTCCCTGTGTTCACTCACTGTCTGTGGTCAGTCAATCCCTGTGGTCACTCACTCCCTGTGGTCACTCTCTCCCTGTGGTCTGTCACTCCCTGTGGTCACTCTCTCCCTGTGCTCAGTCACTCACTGCGGTCACTCTCTCCCTGTGTTCACTCACTGTCTGTGGTCAGTCAATCCCTGTGGTCACTCACTCCCTGTGGTCACTCTCTCCCTGTGGTCAGTCACTCCCTGTGGTCACTCTCTCCCTGTGGTCTGTCACTCCCTGTGGTCACTCTCTCCCTGTGCTCAGTCACTCACTGCGGTCACTCTCTCCCTGTGTTCACTCACTGTCTGTGGTCAGTCAATCCCTGTGGTCTGTCACTCCCTGTGGTCACTCTCTCCCTGTGTTCACTCACTGTCTGTGGTCAGTCAATCCCTGTGGTCACTCACTCCCTGTGGTCACTCTCTCCCTGTGGTCAGTCACTCCCTGTGGTCACTCTCTCCCTGTGTTCACTCACTGTCTGTGGTCAGTCACTCCCTGTGGTCAGTCACTCCCTGTGCTCAGTCACTCCCTGTGCTCAGTCACTCTTTGTGGTCACTCTCTCCCTGTGGTCTGTCACTCCCTGTGGTCAGTCACTCCCTGTGGTCACTCTCTCCCTGTGTTCACTCACAGTCTGTGGTCAGTCAATCCCTGTGCTCAGTCACTCCCTGTGGTCAGTCACTCCCTGTGGACACTCTCTCCCTGTGGTCAGTCACTCCCTGTGGTCTCTCTCTCCCTGTGCTCAGTCACTCCCTGTGGTCTGTCACTCCCGGTGGTCACTCTCTCCCTGTGGTCAGTCACTCCCTGTGGTCACTCTCTCCCTGTGCTCAGTCACTCACTGCGGTCACTCTCTCGCTGTGTTCACTCACTGTCTGTGGTCAGTCAATCCCTGTGGTCTGTCACTCCCTGTGGTCACTCTCTCCCTGTGTTCACTCACTGTCTGTGGTCAGTCAATCCCTGTGGTCACTCACTCCCTGTGGTCACTCTCTCCCTGTGGTCAGTCACTCCCTGTGGTCACTCTCTCCCTGTGTTCACTCACTGTCTGTGGTCAGTCACTCCCTGTGGTCAGTCACTCCCTGTGCTCAGTCACTCCCTGTGCTCAGTCACTCTTTGTGGTCACTCTCTCCCTGTGGTCTGTCACTCCCTGTGGTCAGTCACTCCCTGTGGTCACTCTCTCCCTGTGTTCACTCACAGTCTGTGGTCAGTCAATCCCTGTGCTCAGTCTCCCCCTGTGGTCAGTCACTCCCTGTGGTCACTCTCTCCCTGTGGTCACTCTCTCCCTGTGGTCAGTCACTCCCTGTGGTCACTCTCTCCCTGTGCTCAGTCACTCCCTGTGGTCTGTCACTCCCGGTGGTCACTCTCTCCCTGTGGTCAGTCACTCCCTGTGGTCACTCTCTCCCTGTGGACACTCACTGTCTGTGGTCAGTCAATCCCTGTGGTCACTCACTCCCTGTGGTCACTCTCTCCCTGTGGTCAGTCACTCCCTGTGGTCACTCTCTCCCTGTGGTCTGTCACTCCCTGTGGTCACTCTCTCCCTGTGCTCAGTCACTCACTGCGGTCACTCTCTCCCTGTGTTCACTCACTGTCTGTGGTCAGTCAATCCCTGTGGTCTGTCACTCCCTGTGGTCACTCTCTCCCTGTGTTCACTCACTGTCTGTGGTCAGTCAATCCCTGTGGTCACTCACTCCCTGTGGTCACTCTCTCCCTGTGGTCAGTCACTCCCTGTGGTCACTCTCTCCCTGTGTTCACTCACTGTCTGTGGTCAGTCACTCCCTGTGATCAGTCACTCCCTGTGCTCAGTCACTCCCTGTGCTCAGTCACTCTTTGTGGTCACTCTCTCCCTGTGGTCTGTCACTCCCTGTGGTCAGTCACTCCCTGTGGACACTCTCTCCCTGTGGTCAGTCACTCCCTGTGGTCACTCTCTCCCTGTGCTCAGTTACTCCCTGTGGTCTGTCACTCCCGGTGGTCACTCTCTCCCTGTGGTCAGTCACTCCCTGTGGTCACTCTCTCCCTGTGGACACTCACTGTCTGTGGTCAGTCACTCCCTGTGGTCACTCTCTCCCTGTGGTCTGTCACTCCCTGTGGTCACTCTCTCCCTGTGCTCAGTCACTCACTGCGGTCACTCTCTCCCTGTGTTCACTCACTGTCTGTGGTCAGTCAATCCCTGTGGTCTGTCACTCCCTGTGGTCACTCTCTCCCTGTGTTCACTCACTGTCTGTGGTCAGTCAATCCCTGTGGTCACTCACTCCCTGTGGTCACTCTCTCCCTGTGGTCAGTCACTCCCTGTGGTCACTCTCTCCCTGTGTTCACTCACTGTCTGTGGTCAGTCACTCCCTGTGGTCACTCTCTCCCTGTGGTCTGTCACTCCCTGTGGTCACTCTCTCCCTGTGCTCAGTCACTCACTGCGGTCACTCTCTCCCTGTGTTCACTCACTGTCTGTGGTCAGTCAATCCCTGTGGTCTGTCACTCCCTGTGGTCACTCTCTCCCTGTGTTCACTCACTGTCTGTGGTCAGTCAATCCCTGTGGTCACTCACTCCCTGTGGTCACTCTCTCCCTGTGGTCAGTCACTCCCTGTGGTCACTCTCTCCCTGTGTTCACTCACTGTCTGTGGTCAGTCACTCCCTGTGGTCAGTCACTCCCTGTGCTCAGTCACTCCCTGTGCTCAGTCACTCTTTGTGGTCACTCTCTCCCTGTGGTCTGTCACTCCCTGTGGTCAGTCACTCCCTGTGGACACTCTCTCCCTGTGGTCAGTCACTCCCTGTGGTCACTCTCTCCCTGTGCTCAGTCACTCCCTGTGGTCTGTCACTCCCGGTGGTCACTCTCTCCCTGTGGTCAGTCACTCCCTGTGGTCACTCTCTCCCTGTGGACACTCACTCTGTGGTCAGTCACTCCCTGTGGTCACTCTCTCCCTGTGGTCTGTCACTCCCTGTGGTCACTCTCTCCCTGTGGTCACTCTCTCCCTGTGGTCAGTCACTCCCTGTGGTCACTCTCTCCCTGTGTTCACTCACAGTCTGTGCTCAGTCACTCCCTGTGGTCTGTCACTCCCTGTGGTCACTCTCTCCCTGTGGTCAGTCACTCCCTGTGGTCACTCTCTCCCTGTGGACACTCACTGTCTGTGGTCAGTCACTCCCTGTGGTCACTCTCTCCCTGTGGTCACTCTCTCCCTGTGGTCAGTCACTCCCTGTGGTCACTCTCTCCCTGTGTTCACTCACTGTCTGTGGTCAGTCACTCCCTGTGGTCACTCTCTCCCTGTGTTCACTCACTCCCTGTGGTCACTCACTCCCTGTGGTCACTCTCTCCCTGTGCTCAGTCACTCCCTGTGGTCACTCTCTCACTGTGGTCTGTCACTCCCTGTGGTCACTCTCTCCCTGTGGTCAATCTATCCCCGTGGTCAGTCTCTCCCTGTGGTCACACTCTCCCTGTGGTCACTCTCGTCCTGTGGTCACCCTCTCCCTGACCACACTCTCCCTGTGGTCACTCTCTCCCTGTGGTGACCATCTCCCTGACCACTCTCTCCATGTTGTCACTCTCTCCCTGTGATCACTCTCTCCCTGTGGTCAGTCACTCCCTGTGCTCAGTCACTCCCTGTGCTCAGTCACTCCCTGTGGTCACTCTCTCCCTGTGGACACTCACTGTCTGTGGTCAGTCACTCCCTGTGGTCACTCTCTCCCTGTGGTCACTCTCTCCCTGTGGTCAGTCACTCCCTGTGGTCACTCTCTCCCTGTGTTCACTCACTGTCTGTGGTCACTCACTCCCTGTGGTCACTCTCTCCCTGTGGTCTGTCACTCCCTGTGGTCACTCTCTCCCTATGCTCACTCACAGTCTGTGGTCAGTCACTCCCTGTGGTCAGTCACTCCCTGTGCTCAGTCACTCCCTGTGTCAGAACTCCCTGTGGTCAATCTCTCCCTGTGGTCACTCTCTCCCTGTGGTCAGTCACTCCCTGTGGTCACTCTCTCCCTGTGGACACTCACTGTCTGTGGTCAGTCACTCACTGTGGTCACTCTCTCCCTGTGGACACTCTCACCCTGTGGTCAGTCACTCCCTGTGGTCACTTTCTCCCTGTGTTCACTCACTGTCCGTGGTCAGTCACACCCTGTGGTCACTCACTCCCTGTGGTCACTCTCTCCCTGTGGTCTGTCACTCCCTGTGGTCTGTCACTCCCTGTGGTCACTCTCTCCCTGTGCTCAGTCACTCCCTGTGGTCACTCTCTCCCTGTGGTCACTCTCTCCCTGTGGTCACTCTCTCCCTGTGGTCAGTCACTCCCTGTGGTCACTCTCTCCCTATGTTCACACACTGTCTGTGGTCAGTCACTCCCTGTGCTCAGTCACTCCCTGTGGTCACTCTCTCCCTGTGGTCACTCTCTCCCTGTGCTCAGTCACTCCCTGTGGTCACTCTCTCCCTGTGGACACTCTCTCCCTGTGGTCACTCTCTCCCTGTGGTCAGTCACTGTCTGTGGTCAGTCAATCCCTGTGGTCACTCACTCCCTGTGTTCACACACTGTCTGTGGTCAGTCAATCCCTGTGGTCACTCACTCCCTGTGGTCACTCTCTCCCTGTGGTCTGTCACTCCCTGTGGTCACTCTCTCCCTGTGTTCACTCACTGTCTGTGGTCAGTCACTCCCTGTGGTCACTCTCTCCCTGTGTTCACTCTCTCCCTGTGGTCAGTCAATCCCTGTGGTCACTCACTCCCTGTGGTCACTCTCTCCCTGTGGTCTGTCACTCCCTGTGGTCACTCTCTCCCTGTGCTCAGTCACTCACTGCGGTCACTCTCTCACTGTGTTCACTCACTGTCTGTGGTCAGTCAATCCCTGTGGTCACTCACTCCCAGTGGTCACTCTCTCCCTGTGGTCAGTCACTCCCTGTGGTCACTCTCTCCCTGTGGTCTGTCACTCCCTGTGGTCACTCTCTCCCTGTGCTCAGTCACTCACTGCGGTCACTCTCTCCCTGTGTTCACTCACTGTCTGTGGTCAGTCAATCCCTGTGGTCTGTCACTCCCTGTGGTCACTCTCTCCCTGTGTTCACTCACTGTCTGTGGTCAGTCAATCCCTGTGGTCACTCACTCACTGTGGTCACTCTCTCCCTGTGGTCAGTCACTCCCTGTGGTCACTCTCTCCCTGTGTTCACTCACTGTCTGTGGTCAGTCACTCCCTGTGGTCAGTCACTCCCTGTGCTCAGTCACTCCCTGTGCTCAGTCACTCTTTGTGGTCACTCTCTCCCTGTGGTCTGTCACTCCCTGTGGTCAGTCACTCCCTGTGGACACTCTCTCCCTGTGGTCAGTCACTCCCTGTGGTCACTCTCTCCCTGTGCTCAGTCACTCCCTGTGGTCTGTCACTCCCGGTGGTCACTCTCTCCCTGTGGTCAGTCACTCCCTGTGGTCACTCTCTCCCTGTGGACACTCACTGTCTGTGGTCAGTCACTCCCTGTGGTCACTCTCTCCCTGTGGTCTGTCACTCCCTGTGGTCACTCTCTCCCTGTGCTCAGTCACTCACTGCGGTCACTCTCTCCCTGTGTTCACTCACTGTCTGTGGTCAGTCAATCCCTGTGGTCTGTCACTCCCTGTGGTCACTCTCTCCCTGTGTTCACTCACTGTATGTGGTCAGTCAATCCCTGTGGTCACTCACTCCCTGTGGTCACTCTCTCCCTGTGGTCAGTCACTCCCTGTGGTCACTCTCTCCCTGTGTTCACTCACTGTCTGTGGTCAGTCACTCCCTGTGGTCACTCTCTCCCTGTGGTCCGTCACTCCCTGTGGTCACTCTCTCCCTGTGCTCAGTCACTCACGGCGGTCACTCTCTCCCTGTGTTCACTCACTGTCTGTGGTCAGTCAATCCCTGTGGTCTGTCACTCCCTGTGGTCACTCTCTCCCTGTGTTCACTCACTGTCTGTGGTCAGTCAATCCCTGTGGTCACTCACTCCCTGTGGTCACTCTCTCCCTGTGGTCAGTCACTCCCTGTGGTCACTCTCTCCCTGTGTTCACTCACTGTCTGTGGTCAGTCACTCCCTGTGGTCAGTCACTCCCTGTGCTCAGTCACTCCCTGTGCTCAGTCACTCTTTGTGGTCACTCTCTCCCTGTGGTCTGTCACTCCCTGTGGTCAGTCACTCCCTGTGGACACTCTCTCCCTGTGGTCAGTCACTCCCTGTGGTCACTCTCTCCCTGTGCTCAGTCACTCCCTGTGGTCTGTCACTCCCGGTGGTCACTCTCTCCCTGTGGTCAGTCACTCCCTGTGGTCACTCTCTCCCTGTGGACACTCACTGTCTGTGGTCAGTCACTCCCTGTGGTCACTCTCTCCCTGTGGTCTGTCACTCCCTGTGGTCACTCTCTCCCTGTGGTCACTCTCTCCCTGTGGTCAGTCACTCCCTGTGGTCACTCTCTCCCTGTGTTCACTCACAGTCTGTGCTCAGTCACTCCCTGTGGTCTGTCACTCCCTGTGGTCACTCTCTCCCTGTGGTCAGTCACTCCCTGTGGTCACTCTCTCCCTGTGGACACTCACTGTCTGTGGTCAGTCACTCCCTGTGGTCACTCTCTCCCTGTGGTCACTCTCTCCCTGTGGTCAGTCACTCCCTGTGGTCACTCTCTCCCTGTGTTCACTCACTGTCTGTGGTCAGTCACTCCCTGTGGTCACTCTCTCCCTGTGTTCACTCACTGTCTGTGGTCAGTCACTCCCTGTGGTCACTCTCTCCCTGTGTTCACTCACTCCCTGTGGTCACTCACTCCCTGTGGTCACTCTCTCCCTGTGCTCAGTCACTCCCTGTGGTCACTCTCTCCCTGTGGTCTGTCACTCCCTGTGGTCACTCTCTCCCTGTGGTCAATCTATCCCCGTGGTCAGTCTCTCCCTGTGGTCACACTCTCCCTGTGTTCACTCACTGTCTGTGGTCACTCACTCCCTGTGGTCACTCTCTCCCTGTGGTCTGTCACTCCCTGTGGTCACTCTCTCCCTGAGTTCACTCACTGTCTGTGGTCACTCACTCCCTGTGGTCACTCTCTCCCTGTGGTCTGTCACTCCCTGTGGTCAGTCACTCCCTGTGCTCAGTCACTCCCTGTGTCAGTCACTCCCTGTGGTCACTCTCTCCCTGTGGTCACTCTCTCCCTGTGGTCAGTCACTCCCTCTGGTCACTCTCTCCCTGTGGACACTCACTGTCTGTGGTCAGTCACTCACTGTGGTCACTCTCTCCCTGTGGACACTCTCACCCTGTGGTCAGTCACTCCCTGTGGTCACTTTCTCCCTGTGTTCACTCACTGTCTGTGGTCAGTCACTCCCTGTGGTCACTCTCTCCCTGTGGTCACATTCTCCCTGTGTTCACTCACTGTCTGTGGTCAGTCACACCCTGTGGTCACTCACTCCCTGTGGTCACTCTCTCCCTGTGGTCTGTCACTCCCTGTGGTCTGTCACTCCCTGTGGTCACTCTCTCCCTGTGCTCAGTCACTCCCTGTGGTCACTCTCTCCCTGTGGTCACTCTCTCCCTGTGGTCACTCTCTCCCTGTGGTCAGTCACTCCCTGTGGTCACTCTCTCCCTATGTTCACACACTGTCTGTGGTCAGTCACTCCCTGTGCTCAGTCACTCCCTGTGGTCACTCTATCCCTGTGGTCAGTCACTCCCTGTGGTCACTCTCTCCCTGTGGTCACTCTCTCCCTGTGGTCACCCTTTCCCTGACCACTCTCTCCCTGTGGTCACCATCTCCCAGACCACTCTCTCCATGTTGTCACTCTCACTCTGTGATCATTCTCTCCTTGTGGTCAGTCACTCCCTGTGGTCACTCATTCCCTGTGATCACTCTCTCCCTGTGGACACTCTCTCCCTGTGGTCACGCATTCCCTGTGGTCACTCTCTCCCTGTGGACACTCTCTCCCTGTGGTCTCTCATTCACTGTGGACACTCTCTCCCTGTGGTCACTCATTCCCTGCGGTCACTCTCTCCCTGTGCTCACTCTCTCTCTCTGACCACTCTCTCCCTGTGGTCACTCACTCCCTGTGGTCTCTCATTCCCTGTGGTCACTCTCTCCCTGTGGACACTCTCTCCCTGTGGTCACTCTCTCTCTGACCACTCTCTCCCTGTGGTCACTCTCTCCCTGTGCTCACTCTCTCTCTGACCACTCTCTCCCTGTGGACACTCTCTCCCTGTGGTCTCTCATTCCCTGTGGTCACTCTCTCCCTGTGGACACTCTCTCCCTGTGGTCACTCATTCCCTGTGGTCACTCTCTCCCTGTGGACACTCTCTCTCTGTGGTCTCTCATTCCCTGTGGACACTCTCTCCCTGTGGACACTCTCTCCCTGTGGTCACACATTACCTGTGGTCACTCTCTCCCTGTGCTCAGTCTCTCTCTGACCACTCTCTCCCTGTGGTCACTCACTCCCTGTGGGCACTCTCTCCCTGTGGTCACTCTCTCCCTGTACTCACTCTCTCTCTGACCACTCTCTCCCTGTGGTCACTCACTCCCTGTGGGCAGTCTCTCCCTGTGGTCACTCTCTCCCTGTACTCACTCTCTCTCTGACCACCCTGTGGTCACTCACTCCCTGTGGGCACTCTCTCCCTGTGGTCACTCACTCCCTGTGGTCACTCTCTCCCTGTGGTCACTCATTCCCTGTGGTCACTCTCTCCCTGTGGTCACTCACTCCCTGTGGTCACTCTCTCCCTGTGGTCACTCATTCCCTGTGGTCACTCTCTCCCTGTGGTCACTCTCTCACTGTGGACACTCTCTCCCTGTGGTCTCTCATTCCCTGTGCTCACTCTCTCCCTGTGGTCACTCTCTCCCTGTGGACACTCTCTCCCTGTGGTCTCTCATTCCCTGTGGTCACTCTCTCCCTGTGGACGCTCTCTCCCTGTGGTCACTCATTCCCTGTGGTCACTCTCTCCCTGTGGACACTCTCTCCCTGTGATCTCTCATTCCCAGTGGACACTCTCTCCCTGTGGACACTCTCTCCCTGTGGTCATTCATTACCTGTGGTCACTCTCTCCCTGTGCTCAGTCTCTCTCTGACCACTCTCTCCCTGTGGTCACTCACTCCCTGTGGGCACTCTCTCCCTGTGGTCACTCACTCCCTGTGGTCACTCTCTCCCTGTGCTCACTCTCTCTCTGACCACTCTCTCCCTGTGGTCACTCACTCCCTGTGGGCAGTCTCTCCCTGTGGTCACTCTCTCCCTGTACTCACTCTCTCTCTGACCACCCTGTGGTCACTCACTCCCTGTGGGCACTCTCTCCCTGTGGTCACTCACTCCCTGTGGTCACTCTCTCCCTGTGGTCACTCATTCCCTGTGGTCACTCTCTCCCTGTGGTCACTCACTCCCTGTGGTCACTCTCTCCCTGTGGTCACTCATTCCCTGTGGTCACTCTCTCCCTGTGGTCACTCTCTCACTGTGGACACTCTCTCCCTGTGGTCTCTCATTCCCTGTGCTCACTCTCTCCCTGTGGTCACTCTCTCCCTGTGGACACTCTCTCCCTGTGGTCTCTCATTCCCTGTGGTCACTCTCTCCCTGTGGACGCTCTCTCCCTGTGGTCACTCATTCCCTGTGGTCACTCTCTCCCTGTGGACACTCTCTCCCTGTGATCTCTCATTCCCAGTGGACACTCTCTCCCTGTGGACACTCTCTCCCTGTGGTCATTCATTACCTGTGGTCACTCTCTCCCTGTGCTCAGTCTCTCTCTGACCACTCTCTCCCTGTGGTCACTCACTCCCTGTGGGCACTCTCTCCCTGTGGTCACTCACTCCCTGTGGTCACTCTCTCCCTGTGCTCACTCTCTCTCTGACCACTCTCTCCCTGTGGTCACTCACTCCCTGTCGCCACTCTCTCCCTGTGCTCACTCTCTCCCTGTGGTCACTCATTCCCTGTGGTCACTCTCTCCCTGTGGACACTCTCTCCCTGTGGTCACTCATTCCCTGTGGTCACTCTCTCCCTGTGGACACACTCTCCCTGTGGACACTCACTCCCTGTGGTCTCTCATTCCCTGTGGTCACTCTCTCCCTGTGGACACTCTCTCCCTGTGGTCACTCTCTCTCTGACCACTCTCTCCCTGTGGTCACTCTCTCCCTGTGCTCACTCTCTCTCTGACCACTCTCTCACTGTGGACACTCTCTCCCTGTGGACACTCTCTCCCTGTGGTCACTCATTCCCTGTGGTCACTCTCTCCCTGTGCTCACTCTCTCTCTGACCACTCTCTCCCTGTGTTCACTCACTCCCTGTGGGCACTCTCTCCCTGTGGGCACTCTCTTTCTGTGGACACTCTCTCCCTGTGGTCACTCATTCCCTGTGGTCACTCTCTCCCTGTGGTCACTCTCTCCCTGTGGACACTCTCTCCCTGTGGTCTCTCATTCCCTGTGGTCACTCTCTCCCTGTGGTCACTCTCTCCCTGTGGACACTCTCTCCCTGTGGACACTCTCTCACCCTGTGGTCACTCATTCCCTTTGGTCACTCTCTCCCTGTGGACACTCTCTCCCTGTGGTCACTCTCTCCCTGTGGACACTCTCTCCCTGTGGTCACTCTATCCCTGTGCTCAGTCACTCACTGCGGTCACTCTCTCCCTGTGTTCACTCACTGTCTGTGGTCAGTCAATCCCTGTGGTCTGTCACTCCCTGTGGTCACTCTCTCCCTGTGTTCACTCACTGTATGTGGTCAGTCAATCCCTGTGGTCACTCACTCCCTGTGGTCACTCTCTCCCTGTGGTCAGTCACTCCCTGTGGTCACTCTCTCCCTGTGTTCACTCACTGTCTGTGGTCAGTCACTCCCTGTGGTCACTCTCTCCCTGTGGTCTGTCACTCCCTGTGGTCACTCTCTCCCTGTGCTCAGTCACTCACTGCGGTCACTCTCTCCCTGTGTTCACTCACTGTCTGTGGTCAGTCAATCCCTGTGGTCTGTCACTCCCTGTGGTCACTCTCTCCCTGTGTTCACTCACTGTCTGTGGTCAGTCAATCCCTGTGGTCACTCACTCCCTGTGGTCACTCTCTCCCTGTGGTCAGTCACTCCCTGTGGTCACTCTCTCCCTGTGTTCACTCACTGTCTGTGGTCAGTCACTCCCTGTGGTCAGTCACTCCCTGTGCTCAGTCACTCCCTGTGCTCAGTCACTCTTTGTGGTCACTCTCTCCCTGTGGTCTGTCACTCCCTGTGGTCAGTCACTCCCTGTGGACACTCTCTCCCTGTGGTCAGTCACTCCCTGTGGTCACTCTCTCCCTGTGCTCAGTCACTCCCTGTGGTCTGTCACTCCCGGTGGTCACTCTCTCCCTGTGGTCAGTCACTCCCTGTGGTCACTCTCTCCCTGTGGACACTCACTGTCTGTGGTCAGTCACTCCCTGTGGTCACTCTCTCCCTGTGTTCTGTCACTCCCTGTGGTCACTCTCTCCCTGTGGACACTCTCTCCCTGTGGTCAGTCACTCCCTGTGGTCACTCTCTCCCTGTGTTCACTCACAGTCTGTGCTCAGTCACTCCCTGTGGTCTGTCACTCCCTGTGGTCACTCTCTCCCTGTGGTCAGTCACTCCCTGTGGTCACTCTCTCCCTGTGGACACTCACTGTCTGTGGTCAGTCACTCCCTGTGGTCACTCTCTCCCTGTGGTCACTCTCTCCCTGTGGTCAGTCACTCCCTGTGGTCACTCTCTCCCTGTGTTCACTTACTGTCTGTGGTCAGTCACTCCCTGTGGTCACTCTCTCCCTGTGTTCACTCACTGTCTGTGGTCAGTCACTCCCTGTGGTCACTCTCTCCCTGTGTTCACTCACTCCCTGTGGTCACTCACTCCCTGTGGTCACTCTCTCCCTGTGCTCAGTCACTCCCTGTGGTCACTCTCTCCCTGTGGTCTGTCACTCCCTGTGGTCACTCTCTCCCTGTGGTCAATCTATCCCCGTGGTCAGTCTCTCCCTGTGGTCACACTCTCCCTGTGTTCACTCACTGTCTGTGGTCACTCACTCCCTGTGGTCACTCTCTCCCTGTGGTCTGTCACTCCCTGTGGTCACTCTCTCCCTGTGTTCACTCACTGTCTGTGGTCACTCACTCCCTGTGGTCACTCTCTCCCTGTGGTCAGTCACTCCCTGTGGTCAGTCACTCCCTGTGCTCAGTCACTCCCTGTGTCAGTCACTCCCTGTGGTCACTCTCTCCCTGTGGTCACTCTCTCCCTGTGGTCAGTCACTCCCTGTGGTCACTCTCTCCCTGTGGACACTCACTGTCTGTGGTCAGTCACTCACTGTGGTCACTCTCTCCCTGTGGACACTCTCACCCTGTGGTCAGTCACTCCCTGTGGTCACTTTCTCCCTGTGTTCACTCACTGTCTGTGGTCAGTCACTCCCTGTGGTCACTCTATCCCTGTGGTCACATTCTCCCTGTGTTCACTCACTGTCTGTGGTCAGTCACACCCTGTGGTCACTCACTCCCTGTGGTCACTCTCTCCCTGTGGTCTGTCACTCCCTGTGGTCTGTCACTCCCTGTGGTCACTCTCTCCCTGTGCTCAGTCACTCCCTGTGGTCACTCTCTCCCTGTGGTCACTCTCTCCCTGTGGTCACTCTCTCCCTGTGGTCAGTCACTCCCTGTGGTCACTCTCTCCCTATGTTCACACACTGTCTGTGGTCAGTCACTCCCTGTGCTCAGTCACTCCCTGTGGTCACTCTATCCCTGTGGTCAGTCACTCCCTGTGGTCACTCTCTCCCTGTGGTCACCCTTTCCCTGACCACTCTCTCCCTGTGGTCACCATCTCCCTGACCACTCTCTCCATGTTGTCACTCTCACTCTGTGATCATTCTCTCC